>NC_134853.1:10109634-10449217 GCF_049852395.1 Peromyscus maniculatus bairdii
CTAGCTGAATGACCTCAGGACTCACCTAACTTCCTGTGCTTTGGTTTCCTCCTGGGTAGATCTGGGGCAGTCATAGTACACACACATCTGTAACAGGGACAGGGGCATTTAGGAAAGCAAATCAGGAGTGGTTATACAACACCTGGATACCTGCTACTGCCAACTGTGGTCTTCCGACCAGTATCTGTAAACAGACGAATCTCTCTTGCCCAGTCAGAGGCTTAATATTATTTACAAACTGTTTGGTCTATGGCTCAGGCTTATTGCTAGCTAGCTCTGACATCTTAAATTAACCCATTTCTATTAATCTGTATTTCGTCATGTGTTCATGGCATTAACGGTCGGCTGGCATCTTGCTCCTTGGGCGGCTGCCCTGACTCCGTCCTTCTTCTCCCTGTATCTCTGCTTGGATTTCCCACCTGGCTCTTATCCTACCTTACCATAGGCCAAAAGATTCTTTATTAACCAATGGGAGTAACACATATTCACAGCATACAGAAAGACCATCCCACAGCAAGTATCATCAGCAATCCCTGGTGGCTTGTGAGAAATATGAAGGTTTAGACCTGGAATCAAATGTGTGTGTTACAATGTACATTTTGACAAGATTCCTAGATGTGTCTCATGTACACTGATGTCTGAGAAGCTGACTTCAAACAGTGCCTCAGAATTGCCAAATACTGAAGACTGGGGTTAAATCCCAGAGTGGTTCCTACTCAGCTGGTCCAGACTGCTGAAGCTTATTTCTTGTCTTTGTTACACAATCTCTTCCAGCAAGTAGCCCTGGGAGCTCAGGCCAACCACTGGACGCCTCTGACCTTCAGCTTGCTTGTCTGTGTAATCTCAGAAGTGCCCCACCACCGCTGGCTCTCTGCCAACACTGTTCATCAATTCATGTGTTACTAGCAGGGTGTTAAGCACGACCAGAATTTCTTTTAGAAACTAGATAAGAATAAGGTCTTGGGAGCATGCCCATGAACACCCCTTGAGATGAAAGCCAACCAGGCCAGAATGGTAGGATATAAATAAGAAATTTCATGAGCACCTTTCTTCTGCTGTATTGTACATATGGCGACACTGTTCAGGGTTAGTAGGCCCCTAGCGCTCTCCAGGAAGCTGCTCTATCTAATTCAGCCCTTTCAGGAGAAAAGCAGATCATGCTGTCAGCTAGCTAACTGTTGGTAGAAGATGACAGATGGGTAATGGTAGATCTTGAGAATCAGTGGGACTGAGTAGAGGGGCGCCTAGAGAATTGGAAAAGCACATTTTTGGGTGCCTGTGAGGATTTTGCAGGGAAGACTGGCATCTGGGCCGGGGAACTGAGTGCAGACGCCTGTCCTCAATGTGGGAGGCATCATCATCTGATAGGCTGGCACAGGGATGGGAAAAGCAGAAGGAAGAGCCTGTGCTCCCGCTCACAGGAGCGTTCCCTTCCCCAAACAGATTGCTGCCTAAGGACATCAGACTCCAGGTTTTTGAGCCTTTGAACACACCATCTCCCCAGTGGGGCCTTTGATCTTGAACTGGGGCCCAGTTGTTGACCTGACTCTTGTTCTGAGGCTTGGAGAAGCTTCCAGTTTCCTGGTTTTCCATTCTATAGCTGGCTGTTTAAGACTTCTCAGCTTGTGGCCATGTTCTCCTCCTAATCAATCCCTTCCAGTAAATACACGCTCTCTCTCTCTCTCTCTCTCTCTCTCTCTCTCTCTCTCTCTCTCTCTCTCTCATACACACTCACTCTTGCTCACACACACATTCTCACACAAATACACACTCTCATATACACACATATTCTCATACACACACACACACACAAAACTCTTTCATACATACACACACTCACCCTCCCCTCATAGGCAGGTATGCATATAAGTACACAAATTTACATGTTATATTAGCTCAGTTTTTCTAGAGAATGTTGACTGATGCAGAAGGTTTCCATAGTAGGCTGAACAGTGTTCCTCTCCAAGTTCATGGCTACTGGAATTTCTGATTGTGACTTTATTTGGAGACAGAGGCTCAGGTCAATGACCCCATGAAGAGGAGAGAATGAAGCACCCTAGGGAAGGTGGCCACTTCAAGATAGAAACAAATATTGAAGCAATGGAGGTCATAACAATGAACAGCAGGAGCCATCAGGAGCTAGAAGAAGCCAAAAAGGATTCTTCCTGAGAGCCCCAGGAAGGACCTTGGCTCTGCTGATGCTGATTTTAGGCTCTGGGCCTCCAGAATTTTGTAAGAATAAATTCCTGTAGTTCCAAAACAACTTATATTGTGATAACTTGTCAAGGGAACACCATGAAGCCAGTAGGTAGTCTTTGACTCCATGGGGTGAGTTCTCAGGTGACCATGTGCTTCTTCTCTGGGCTTTCTGCCCCCTAACATCCTTCAGTGCAGCTTTGATCCAGACTGTAACTCCTCTGAAGGGGAGAATCATTGAGCCAACAAAGTACTTTCCACAAAGTCTTGGACAATGTGATGTTCATGGCCCTCAGAAGTATCTTAAATGGTGAACAGTTAGTTCTGGACCACCTAATTTCTCAAGGAAAATAATATTCACTTTTTCTTGGAATGAAAATGTTGAAGCTACTGTTAAGGGAGATTTGGTCTCCTAACACTGTGAACCTAGAGTTTGCATTTGCATTAATTAAATAAAATTAACCTTGGGTCAGGAGGCTGAGTTAGCAACTAGCTGACAGAAAGTAATCTTAGAGCATCAGAGGGCATCCAGAAGAGTTAGAGAGACTCCAGGAGATATGGAAGAAGCAGGATAGTGGTATGTGACAGAACATAGATGAACAGAAATGAGTTTATTTAAGTTACAAGAGCTAGTTAGAAACAAGCTAAGCTAAGGCCAAGTTCTCATAATTAATAATAAGTTTCTGTGTTGTTATTTGGGAGCTGGCTGGTGGGACAGAGAAAGACCAGTTACAAGCCATGTTGTACATGTGATTTTTCTAGTTTAATACATGTGGAATCATGCAGTAGCATGTGAGAATTTTCCATGCCATCCATTTAGTGATTGTTTATTGAGTTTTATGAGAAATGATACTATATAAGGACAGTAGTTTTGGTTGGGGTTTGAGTCAAGGTTCTGCTTGGTACTGTCCGTTCTTGGTTGGACAAGGCTCTTTCTGAAACACAGTATTGTTGTTAGAAAAATGAAAATAAACCTCCAAGAATTAGTGAGGTGGCTATGAAAGATGGTTCTGGTAGCTGCATCAGCAGTGAGACTATGACACAGGTCAGCCATTATCAGAGGAGTCATAGACACACCCATAGGCCTTGTGGTAGTCAGCTTTCTGCTACTATAACAAATACATGGAATAATCAACTCATGGATAAAGAAGGTTTATTATGGCTCATGGTTTCAGAGGTTTCAGTCCATTGCTTCTGGGCCAAGGGTGAGATAACATACGATGACAACAGTTTGTGGAACAATTGCTCACCTCATTACTGGGATGTGTTTTTGTATTTTTCCTATATTTTATGGTACTGGGGATCAAATCTAGGACAAGCATAAATTCTGTTACTAGCTCCTGTAGGTGCGATGCGAAATAAGATGAAAAAGAGGGTCTAGGGTTCCACCATCCCCTTCAGAGGCATGCCCCAGTGGTTGTTAGACCTCTCACTGGGACCTACTTCTAATCTTCCTCATTAGTTTCTGGTAGACCTTTATTACATGGGTCCAGAGCCAAGCCCTAGGGTTTCAGTGTTTAGAGGAATTTGGATGCTGTGTGATAGCTTACAGGAGACAATTAGGGCCGTAGGACAGGGTAACTCACCTGCATAGTTTAAACCAAGTAAGTCCATCTTTAGAGCTCATTCCTTTCCTCATTAAACTGAGGCATTGTGGTGGTTTGAGAGAAAATGACCCCCAAAGGGAGTGACACTATTAGGAGGTGTGACCTTGTTGGAGAAGGTATGGTCTTGTTGGAGGAAGTGTGTCATGGTGGAGGCAGGCTTTAAGGTCTCATATATGCTTAAGCCATACCCAGTGTCTCAGTTCACTTCCTGTTGCCTGCAAGCTGTAGAACTCTCAGCTCCTTCTCCAGCACCATGTCCGCCTGCCTGCCACCATGTCCTGCCATGTTGATAATAGACTAAACCTCTGAAAAAGCCACCGAATTAAATGTTTTCCTTTATAAGAGTTGTCGTGGTCATGGTGTCTCTTCACAACAATAGAAACCCTAAGACAGACACTCACAGTGAGCTCACTGACAGAAGGTAGAATGAGACCAGAGCAGTTCAGACAAACACAAGGGCAATGTAGTTGATCACGTCAAACCCACAGTATGATTCTTTGTGCTCCACTCTGAAGACTGTGTTACAAATTCAGCAATCATGGCCTTTAGTAAGAACCTTATGACCTTTCTTTGGGCTTGATTTAGGGGTCTATATATTATGCCCTAGGTCAGAGATGTTGACTTTTAAGGCAAGTGGATTAGGTAGAGACCCAGGGGAAAATACTGATGGTTCTTCAGCTCAGCTGGAAGAGCAAGAATGCATCCATGATATGATGGCAAGACTGACACCTTGGACCTGAGGCTATTAACATGCCTGTTCTGGTTAGCTCAGCTACTTCCTAAGGAACAAGGTGCTGTAGATGCAAGGGACTAGTTAGCTTTAAGATGTATTTCACTGTGAGTAAGATCACATTGGCTGGTCATGTGGAAGAATGCTCTGTCTGTAAAGGAAATAAACACGGATAGGAACTCGGATGAAAATATTTTCAGATGGGAGCTTGTTTTATTTTATAGCAGACAGTACTCTGTGAAGAGGTTCTGGGATGGTGGCAAAGAATATGCTCTTAAGATTATGCTTAACTAGACACAAGAAGAGCTATGTCTTTAAATGACTTAGTGGGACATTTTCAAGCAACTCAGCGCTTGGCAGATTTCACTTTGACGAGCAGGAACAGGTGGGTGGCTGAGGCTTCTTAACCTTGACTAGATGACCCCAGATGACTTTGTGTTTTCCTGATAGCTGCAAGATAAAATAAAGGTTAATGAAGGGGCTTAGGGGAGGTATGTGTGATGTTCAGACGTGGGATAAACAGATAAATAGGAAGAGGTAAGTGTCGTGAAAGCCTGGCATCATGAAGCCTCGGGAAACAGGCGGGCGAGGGGTCTCTGGGATTTGCTGGGAACTCCAAGTGCCTTTTCTGTTCAGGGAAGAGGAGCCAAAATGCCGGTGGTCGGTGGTGCTCACACAGTCATGTAAGCTTTTGTGATTCTGAGTAAGACCTCTCTCTGTTTTCTGGTGGGAAAACTTCTGGGCCCACTGTGGGTGTCCATGCTGGCTTATTCCTTTTCTGAGATGTGAGAGGCTTTTCAGGTGCTTCGAAGAGGGTGTAACTTTTCTGGAATTCTTTCCATCTTTCACTCTTTCTCCTGAATCCGTTTTCTTCCTTGTCCCCTTCTCCAGCCTTCTCTAATCCGTCCGCGTCTCTGACAGTCTGGGTAAAGTTTCTGGCACCTGACATGTTTGCCAGGAAAATGACAACTGCTGGTGAAGCAGAGAGCCTTTCCTGTTTGCTCCACAGCCCTAGGATCCTCTGCTCCGAGCCCTTGGGTCTGTGTGGTCCCCATGTTCACCGGCAGGGAAGGGGCTGGCTCATGCCTGTCATTTTGGAACATGATTAGGCTCAGTTTTTATTTATTTATTTATTTATTTATTTATTTATTTATTTATTTATTTATTTATTTATTTATTTACTTATTTATTTATATTTTGTAAATATTTGGCTGTGCCCTGCCTGTATTTCTGTCTCCTAAATTCTTCTTGATCACTTAATCACGTACTTAACATTTTGTACCTGAGAGAACCTGGTGGTGAGTATCGAGCACACTCTGATGCTTCTTAGGGGGAAAATGTTACAGGCGGTAATGAGAGATGTAATGTAACCTAGGTAGATGCTCCCATCAGGGCATGTGAAGAGCCTGAGGTACCTTTGGAGTGGCATTAAAATGAAGGATTTGCTTTA
Source organism: Peromyscus maniculatus bairdii (assembly GCF_049852395.1). NCBI lineage: Eukaryota > Metazoa > Chordata > Mammalia > Rodentia > Cricetidae > Peromyscus > Peromyscus maniculatus. Next base: position 10,115,618 of record NC_134853.1, read on the forward strand.
GCTTTTGTTTATTACTTAGAATAAAAATCCTATCAGAGTCTCTGATGTTCAGGCCTCTCACTGGGGTTATAAAAGGAAAGATTTGCAAACCAGAGTAAGGTTTCTAGATTACTCTATGTTCAGAGGCCAGTTTTGTTTAAACAATCTTGACTTTAGGGTTGGAGATGGAGCCTAGTGATAGAGAGCCACAAGCATGGCTCTATACTTTAAAAAAATTGAACCTGTGTTCTTTTCTCTTAGATAATATCATCTTCTCCCATTGTTTTTATCTTTTTAGACCATTCCATGGGTCCAACTACATCTATGAAATAAGAATTTAAGAATACAGTGTTTTGTTGCTGGAGGGCTTCTTTCCAGGCCCCACCAAGCCCCACAGTTCCACAACCCATATATAAAATAATCACTCAGATGCTTATATTACTTATAAACTGTATGGCCATGGCAGGCTTGTTGCTAACTGTTCTTATATCTTAAATTAACCCATTTCTATAAATCTATACCTTGCCACGTGGCTCGTGGCTTACTGGCATCTTTACATGCTGCTTGTCCTGGCGGTGGCTGGCAGTGTCTCTCCCTCCTTCTTCCTGTTCCCTCCTTTCTCCTCTCTCCTTGTCCCACCTATACTTCCTGCCTGGTCGCTGGCCAGTGTTTTATTTATATAGAGCGATATCCACAGCAGTGTTTTCTCCTTATCCATGGGTATAAACCAAAGAGCTGAACATGCCTGAAGCCTCAGATAGTACCAAACTCTCTGAGCCTTGTGTACACATACATACATACCTGTAGCAAACTTTCAGTCTTTACTCACAGGAAACAGTCTCTCTTGGGCATACCTAAATCATCAGCATTGCTTTTCCTGCTCCTCTGGGGCAATAGAAAGGCTAAGGGTCACCTAACCCCAAGCATGGTAGTACTGCAGGGTTTGACATGATGGCCAAGGTGGCCCCCAGCGCCTAACAGGTGGGTAGTTTATGCGGTGTGGATATGCTAGGTGAGGGATAATTCATATCCCAGGTAAGCTGGAAAAGGATGGTTGAGATTTCATCCTGTTGCTCAGAACAACGTGCAATTTAAAATTCATGATTTGATTATTTCTAAAACCTTTCTACGTAGAGCTTTTGGACCACTGTTAACTCCAAGGAAATGAAATGGTGGAAGGTGAAATCAAAGACAAAGGGTCCTGTATTATTTTATATCATGGGCCTTCAAAGTCTTATACCTGACATAGCCTGGTGATGGTTTGAAAGTTATATCAGGTTTTTCAAATTTCTCTTTTTAATTTTTTTGAGACATCATCTTGCTATGAAAGCCCTGGTTGGCTTAGAACTCACTATGTAGGCCTGGCCTTGAACACAAAATTCTTCTGTCTCTCTTTTTCAAGTGCTGAGATTACAATCTTAAGCTACCACATCAAGCTTCAAGCTTCAGTTTTTTGTTTTTGCTTTTTGGTTGTGAGCCTAACTTTTAACAGCTGAGCCATCTCTCCAGCTCAAGCTTTAACTTTTAATCCCATTTTTATTTTGCTTCTGTCTCTCTCAATATATATGCACGCATAACATAATGCTTTTCATATTATATAATTATATAAAGCCATAAAATATTATTGATTTGATTAAGAGTTTTCTACTGTGAAGTACTTTTCCATTTGCAATTAGAAAACACTCTGTGTACGAATATCTCACAAAAATGAAAATATTCTGCTTGTCATCAAATTTTCACATACTTCTTAGCGTGCACTGATAATTTTTTAACTCCGTCACACCAAGTAGTAAAAGAAATGCTGGAGTTAGAAAATCAAAACTCTATTTTTATAGATGATAATATATAGCACTCTCTTTACTATTCTGGAAATTATTTTGTGGATGGTAAAAATCTACCTGCATATATCTTCAACTATAATTTGAAGGATAAATGAAATGACAGTGATTTATAGTAAAATGTACTGTGGATTTCAGTATATAAACTTCTTGGTACTTCTATACAAGAACAGCCAGTGAGGGCTTGGGGATGTAGCTCAGTTGGCAGAGTACTTGCCCGGCGTGCACAGAACCCTGACTTTGGTCCTCAGTCACGTGTAGACCATCATCCTATCCTTTAGAGGTGGAAGATAGAGGAGCAGAAGGCCATAGTCCTACATAGTCCTACATAGCAAGTTTGAGGCCCGTCTCGGCTCGTGGTCTGAAAAACAGACACCCACATTGGGATTCCAAGTGAGGAATCATGGTGGTAGATAGCTATGGTGGAGGGTCATTAAATGACATTCCAGAGGTGGCTGCTTGGACTTGCTGAGTGGCCTCAGAGCCACCTCAGAATCAAGGTCCTATTGAACTCCCCCTGTGTGCCCCTTCTGCAAAGTTTATCCTCAATATATATAACCAAAATTTCGTTAGTCAGAGGAATGCACATTACAGGAAGAAAGAGCTATCTGTCCGCACACTGGGGAGGTCTCGTGTTACAAACCATTGTCTTCCATTTTGTTTCCAGCTAGTGTTTACAGAGAGTCATAGTCGTCTGTCTGAAGGCCAAGCAGACCTTGCCCCAGGTGATTGTATATTCTCTAAGTCCATTGAGTTCCCCTAGAAATAACTAGCTATCCCCTTAGAAATGGACTGCACTTCTCCCTTCTCCCCAGGGAACAGGGGGTGTAAGCTCAGGCATCTGGGGAAGCTTTGAATCTCATGCTTTGTGTGTGTCTCCTATCCTGTGGATGCCCTCCTCCCCCGTGGGAATGAAATTAAATGCTGTGCCTTTTCTCTGACTGAATCTGTTTGTTCCAGTGAAAGCCTTCCTCTTTCCCCACTCTGTGCATGCACAGGGGACCTACTGCAGCTCTCAGTCAGTGCATGAGGTTGGTGACATCACTTTTGAAAACAATGAACAGCTTTTGGTAAAATTTCTAACAAAGTAGCACAAAATATTTTCCCAACTTTTTTTTTCTTTTTCAATTCTGGATCCCAGGTAAGCACTCTATCCCTGAGCTACACCTAAGCTCTGTAGCATGAATCTTAAAAGGTCTTATTAATAAAAACAAACCCAGAGCCAGGTATTGGGATGAATACTGAATGATCAGAGAAACAGAACCAGCTACATCCAACCTCTCTTCGCCAATTCTTCAGCTGATCTTGTTTCCTCAAACTGGAAGCCTCTGTGTCCTCACCCAAATGGATCTCAGTGGAACTGCTGCTAAAAGCTTAACCAGACTCTAGTTCCTGTGTCACCATGCCTGGTTGTTTCCAATGTGGCTTTGAACTCACAGAGTGAGTGTGTGTGCCACCATTTTCTGGCCTCTATGTCTATCTAGTGGCTGTTCTGTTCTCTGACCCCAGATAAGTTTATTAAGGTGCACGATATATTGGGGAACACAATAAATCACCACAAAGCTCAATGTTCTTTAAGTATGCTCTAGATTGACAATTCTGAAATGTTGGTATATGTTAAAATAGTGCAAGAATTATTTATTCCAAGTGTAGTGGTGGTTGCCTTTAATCCTACCATCTGGGAGACTGAGGCAAGAGAACCATGAATGTGCTGCACACTTAAATCCCCGCACTTGTGAGGCGGAGACAAGGAGATCTCTGAGTTTGAGGCCAGCCTGGTCTACATATCATCTTCCAGGATAGCCAGGACTACGCAGTGAGACCCTGAAACAAACAGATGGACAAATAAGCAAATCCATGAGTTTGAGCCACACAGGAAGACCTTCTCTCAAAAACCAAACCAGATTTTTTTTTTTTAGCTTAAATCAAAGATATATAAATTTTGGATGATTATAAATAGGGGCTTAATCCATGTGAATGTTGGGTAGTATATTTGACATACCCTTACAATATGGATAACACTTTGTCATGCAGCATATCTTTGTTAGGTTTCTGTTGCTGTGATAAAACACCATGACCAAAAGCAACTTGGGGGAGGAAAGGCTTTATTCTAGCTTTTAGCTGTCAAGACACACTCCATCACTGAGAGAAGTCAGGGCAGGAACTCAAGGTAGCAACCTGGAGGCAGGCTACTGAAGCAGAGACCATGGAGGACTGACCTCTGCTTACTGGCTGATGCATCTTGGCTTGCTCAATTTGCTCTTTTATGTACTCCAGGACCACCTGGCCAAGGGTGGCACTGCCCACAGTGAGCTGGGTTCTCCAGTGCCAATCACTAAGCAAGAAAATGCCACACATGCTTGCCTACTACTGGTCAATCTCATGTGGATATATTTCCAATTGACATTCTCTCTTCCCAGATGACCCTAGCTTGTGTCAAGTTGACAAAAACCTAACCTGCACACAGTACCAGCTTGTTCATTTCAGGCTGACATATGATGTCTCCGATCTGACCCACTAAATGGACTTGACATCCTCTGGCTATTTAGATAATAACTCCCGCAAATGTCCTACATCTCCTGGATGTGGTAACACTGGTTAGAAAACACCGTTCTAAGCTCTCTCACAAGCACAGATGCCTAGTCATTCCTGCTGCCCCAGCTTGTCCCAGTAATAGCAACAGCGATGGCGGTAGCAGCAGCAGCAGCAGCAGCACAGACACTGAGTTTTCTCTTGGTGTTCCTAAGTAATTGCTTAGTTCCTTGCCCATTTGCCTTATGCCCCTTTAGTTCACTAAGTGGGTCTTGTACATGAGGCTTCGGTAATGTGTTGAGTTGAGGATTAGGGTTCAGGAGAGTGAAATACCCCAACTGCAGATGTATTTCTCTGGCATGTGTCTGTCTGCCTGTTCAGCTATAGCCTAGCCTTCCTGAGTACTAGATTCCAGCTGTGTGCCACCATACCCTGATCTCCAAGACATATCTGGATTCCAGCCGTGTGACACCATACCCTGATCTCCTAGGCATATCTGTAATGGCTTATTCAGAGAAACTACAGCCCTCTAAAGACACAGGAATGACTCCAAAAGCTATTTTGTTTAAAAAAATTTGTATCTGTAAAAGATGACTTTAGTGAGATAAATATCCAGTAAGACATAAGCAGGCATTTCTATTTTATACAGACCTTTCTGACTTGCAAAGATCTTTCCACAGGAAGAAAAGATTGGGGTCTCATGCTTGACCCAGAGATGACCACAGGTGGCTGTTACCTAGGAAACGTCATCTGTGTAAGATGACAACCTTCTGTAGCCTTCTCAAGCTCCTGCCTCTTTGCTTAACTCTGTATAAACATCAATTTCCAGATGTCTTTTGATTCCTCCTTTGTGTGTAGCTCCTGTGTTGCTACACATTAATTAATTCATTATGAATTTTCTCTACAGATTTATTGGTTGTTATTTCATTTCATGGTCTAAAATTATTGAAGCTTCAGTGGGCAACAAGAAGTTATTTATTTTTTTTAAAGCTTTGATTTCTTTAAAATTTTTTTTATGATTGTGTTTATTTATTTGTGTGTGTGTGTGTGTATGTGTGTTTGTGTATGTGTGCGTGTGTGTTGGTGCATGGTGATCAGGGAACATGAGTGCCATGGGTTTGTGTGGGGCTCTGAGGAAACTTGTGGGAGTTGGTTATTTCCTTCCACTACGTACATCTCTGGGACTGAACTCAAATCATTAGGTTTGGTGGCAAATGTCTTTATTTGCTGAGTCCTGGCCCACTTTTAAATGTATTGACAATTAAATAATTGTACATAATGTATTTTGGTATATTCCCATTACAGTCTCTTGTCCCCCTCACTCACTCTGGACCCCCTCTTCTTCCCCAAAAGCTCCCATTCAACCCCTTCCCAACTCTTAAATGAGCCACTTAGTTTAATGAAGGTTGCTGGTGTGAGCGTGGGTGGGGCACTACTTACTGGAGTATGGGTAACTCACCAGTGGCTGCCTCATTGAAGAAAACGACTCTCTCTCCATGGGCAGCCATTAACTCAGCACCAAATGACAGTAAATGGATCTGGTTGGTGGTGCTGGTTACTGGGGGAAAAGTCATGGGCCACGGCAGAACCCAGTGTTAGTTTTTAGAGCTTTATTAGGAGGGGAAAGGTGGGGGGAAGAGAGAGGGGAGAGCCAGGCCTGGTGGGGGAGGGAAGTGTGTGTGTGTGTGTGTGTGTGTGTGTGTGTGTGTGTGTGTGTGTGTGTAGAGCAGGAACAGAGAGAGAGCAGAGAGAAAACAGAGGGAGAGAGTGGAGGTCCGTGTCTGGCTTTTTTAAGGCGGGTATATAGTCGTCCATGCCCACTGATGACGTAAGATGCCAGACCTGGAGGAGTGAGGGCAGGATCCTAACAAACTACCAATAACTCCTCACTTGGGGTTGAAGCCTTGTAAGCTTCTCCCCCATCCAGTCTGGAATGTTGACTAGCTAGATCTTGTATGGGTCTTGTGCATATAACCATAGTTGAGTAAATGAATGAAACAGTCATGTCATGTCCAGAAGAGAGCTCTTATATAACCATAGTTGAGAAAATGAATGGGACAGCCATGTCATGTCCAGAAGAGAGCTCTTCGCAGCTCTCCTCCCTGTCATCTGGCTCTTACATACTTTCTGCCTCCTCTTCTGTGATGTTCCTTGAGCCTTGGAGCAGAAGGTGGTACAGATGTCCTGTTTAGATCTGAGGACTTAGTAGTCATCAATTCTCAGTGCTTTTACCAGTTATGAGTTTCTGCATTAACCACTTTCTACGATGAAATTATGCTTCTCTGACTAAGGCTGAGAACATCACTAATACATGTATATAAACATAAATATTTAGAAGGCAGTTTGATACCATGTTCTTTTAGCAACACAACATTAGTAGATATTGCACCCCCACATCAACCAGGGCCTATGACTTCATCAGGTTTACAGTACTAGGTATGAATTCCCTCCTGTGGTGCAGGCATCAAATCCAATTGTCTTAGTTAGGATTTCTCCTGCTATGACAAACACTATGATCTAAAACAACTTGGGGACTATGGTGGTTTGAAAGAAAATGGCCCCCAAAGGGAGTGGCACTACTAGGAGGTGTGGTCTTGTTGGAGAAGGTGTGGTTTTCTTGGAGGAAGTGTGTCACTGTGGGGTTGGGCTTTGAGATCTCTTTTTCTCAAGCTTCCTTCAGTGTGGCAGTCAGTTGACTTCCTGTTGCCTACAAGATGTAGCACTCTCAGCTCCAGCACTATTTCTGCCTGGACACTGCCATGCTCCCCATCATGATGATGATGGACTGAACCTCTGAAACTGCAAGTGAGTCACCCTCAATTAAATGTTTTCTTATAAGAGTTGCTGTGGTCATTGTGTCTCTTCATAGCAATAGTAAAATGTAACTAAGACAGGGAGGAAAGGGCTTATTTCATTTTACAGATTGTAATCCATCACTGAAGGAAATCAAGGCAGGAATCTCAAGGCAGGAACTGATGCACAGGCCATGGAGAGGTGTTACTTACTGGATTCTTCCTCATGGCATGCTCAGCTTCCTTCCTTCCTTCCTTCCTTCCTTCCTTCCTTCCTTCCTTCCTTCCTTCCTTCCTTCCTTCTGTCTTTCTTTCTTTTTTTAAAATTTTTTTTTCAGCTTGCTTTCTTATAGCACTTAGGACTACCAACCTAGGGAGGGTAGTGCCCGCAGTGAGCTGGACCCTCCCACATCAATCAAGAAAATGCACCATAAGCATCCTGTCTTAGGGTTTCTATTGCTGTGAGGAGACACCATGACCATGGCAACTCTTATAAAGGAAAACATTTAATTTGGTGGCTTATAGGTCAGAGGTTCAGTCCATTATCATCATGTGGGACACGCTGGTGTGCAGGCAGACACGGTGCTGGAGAAGAAGCTGAGAATTCTACATCCTGACCCAAAGGCAACAGGAAGTGAATTGAAATACGAGGAGTGGCTTGAGCATATATGAGACCTCAAAGCCCGTTCCCACAAGGCCATACCAACTCCAACAAAGCCATACCTCCTAATAGTGCCACTCCCTGTGAGCTTATGGGGGGCCATTTACATTACTATCACACATGCCCGCAGTCCCATCTGGTGGGAGAATTTTCTCAGTTGAGGTCCCTTCTTCCCAAATGACTCTATCTTGTATCACGTTGACATAAAACTAGCCAGCACACCAATTAGAAAGGGGCTGGTTACCCATGAAACAGTTATATCACTGTTGTACTAGTAGGCACATCTTGCCTGGCAAGACAGTATTGTAGCATACAGGGTTCACAACTGGGTAAGACTTCTGATGACATTTCTCCCTCAGCTGACTGCATAAGCACTTTCTGGCACTATAAAAGCTAGCTACCATGGAGAAACTTTTTAGTTCAACTCCAGATTGATTTCTTGATGTTCTGTGGCCAGCATGTGTGGTGTCTTTAGCAACAGACTCTTTCCCTCTAGTTCTGGTGGGCCACTGTACCAGTTACTTTTCTTGTTGCCATGGCAAACCACTTGATGAAGGCGACTTGGGGAAGGACGGGCTCGTTTTGGTTCTCACAGTTCCAGGGAACAGTCCATCAAGGCAGGGAAGTCACAGAGGCAGGGGCTTGAGACAGCTGGCCACATGGCATCTGTAGTCAAAGACAGAGAGCGATGTGTGCTCAGGTGCAGTTAGCTTGCTCCTTTTTATGGAGCACAGGACCCAAACCTAGGGAATGGTGTCCCCCTAATTTTAGGGTGGGTTTTGTCACCGCAGTAAACTAATAAAGATCATCCCTCCAATGCATTCTCAGAAGCTTGTCTCCTGGGTGGTTCTTCATCCTGTCACATTGATAATCAATATCCAACATCACAATAACCAAGAGCAATGGTAGTGGCCTGTATTGTCTTAAGGGACAAAGGGTAAATGTCAGCCTCCCTACAGGAGAGCATTGTCAAATGGTACGCCACCACAGTCACCATTTTATGGGAGAAAAGTTAAAGATTAATGACCTCTGGAGCAGGAGAGATCACTTAGTGGTAAAGAGTACTCAGAGGATCTACGTTCAGTTCCTAGCATCCACATGACAAATCACAACTCTCTATGACTCCAGTTCCAGGGGATCTGATGCCCTCTTCTGAGGCATGTGTATGGTACACATACATCTACACAGACTGCAGCAAAAGCACTCACACATAAAGTGAAAATTAAAAAAGTCTTTAAAAATAAAAAGATTAGTGCTCCCCTAGGTAAGACTAAGATGTTGGGCAACTGAGTCTCCAGTCCCACAACAGGCCTCCTCTTCTTCCTGGTTGGAGTTAGCCCAAATTTTACCATGAAAGGTTTTGCTTCATAGGATTCCTAAGTTTAGGTCAGAATCTGCAACAGAAATGTGGCCAGATAATAGGAAGGTCTGTTGGGAAAGTGCATCTCACCACCAAGAAATGAGAAGTATTAGCAATAAGCACTTGATGACCAGTAGTCCAGCTGTGGAGCATAAACAAGAATGTTCCTGCTATGTGCAATGGAGTGCACCTGTATTCCAAGCTATTCTAGAAGCTGAGGAGGAGGACTGCTTGAATTTGGGAGTTTGAGGCCAGTCTAGGCAACCTAGTGAGAGTCTGCCTCAAATCAAGTTTTATTTTTGATATTGTATTTTAATTACATTTCTCCCTCGCCCTCCTCTCTCCAAACTCTCCCATATACCCCTCCCTATTCTTTTCAAATTCATGGACTGTTTTTTCAACAATTGATATTGGATGCATATATGTATCTCTCTCTCTCTCTCTCTCTCTCTCTCTCTCTCTCTCTCTATATATATATATATATATATATATATATATATATATATATATATATGTGTGTGTGTGTATTCCTAAATATAAACTATTGAGTCTATATAATGCTGCTTGTATGTATGTTTTCTCAAATCAAGTCTTAGATACATGAGTTGAAATTATTTGTTGTAACTTATCAAGTCATAGTGGAATAGAAATAGACACTAGTGGGAAGAGAAACCATAGAGATCACACAATGCTTGGAGACTGAAGGATACAGTGGAGAGCAAATAGTAGGTCGCTGCAAAGATTAGACTGAAGGGTACAGAGCAGGCTGCTGCAAAGATTAGGAAGGGGATGAAGGAGAAAGCTTTAACCATTAGGCCATATCCTCAACATAGCAGTTCTGAGAGGAAAATTTTTAGCTATGAGTGCTTACGTTGAAGCATCAGAGAGGTCTTCAGCTAGTGATACAGTTCAACGTCTTAGGAAAACAAACCTAAGAGCAGTGGAGAGTCAGAAATAACCAAGATTAGGGCAGAAATGAGTGAAATGAAGACTAAAAGAGCAAAGAATCGAACAAAAATTAGTTCTTTAAAAATATAAGACTGATGAAATCCCAGACAAACCAAGCAACAGGAAGAGAGGTAAGACTCAAATTTAGAAAATAGGAGGTGGAGGGAAAACTAAAGCAGATTCTCATGAAATCCAGAGAAATATTACTCAATATTTCAAAAACTTCTTAAAAAATAAACCAACCAGAATATCTAGACAAAAATGAATAAATCTACCAAACTGTGTAACCTACCAAAATCCAATTTAAACATATAAAGAAGTTAAATAGACTCAGAGTATGCAATGAGAAGTCTGACGTCTAAGTGGTCAAGCATCTCTCGTTATTCCACTCACGCTCTAAGACTCACCTGTAAGATTTTTTTTTTTTTTTTGGTTTTTCGAGACAGGGTTTCTCTGCGTAGCTTTGCGCCTTTCCTGGGACTCACTTGGTAGCCCAGGCTGGCCTCGAACTCACAGAGATCCTCCTGGCTCTACCTCCCGAGTGCTGGGATTAAAGGCGTGTGCCACCACCACCCGGCTAACCTGTAAGATTTTTATAGAACAGCATATTGAGAAATTGTGTCTACTGGGCAAAGGTGGAGCCTGGCTTCTTCCTCTGCTCTTTCCCATTGCTTCATGGGACCCTCCCCCTTGGTGTATCTTTCTCGAGTGTGTTCTGGGAGCCTTGACCTATGACCTGTTATCAGGACAGGAGGGAGAGTTGAGTATTTTGGCTCAGTGTCCTGGGCGCTTCATTCAGAATACAAGAGAGGCAAATTGAATAAAGAAATAGGAATATATAGCTCCTTGTTGTCTCTTTCCAGTTCATTCAGCAATTGTTTATAGATTTCACTTTATGCATTGTAGGAGGAGACTGGGAGGCAGAGTAACTGGGTTCCCATGGCTACCACAATGGCCAGGGTCTGCTACAAAGGACTTGGGATGTACACATAGATGCCTGGGTTCCCCATCAGGTGTCACCTCCTCACGCTGACATCTCTGGCCCTCAGACTCCTCATGAACGAAATACCAGTTTATCTGCTTTACAGTGTGATTTTGATGGCTAAGCGGAACAGGGCCAACTGAAACAAACAAAAATCCTCTTCTAATATAAAGTTAAGACACGTTTACACAGACATAAAGCTTCCTTGGAGACCGCATCGAAGAGAATCATGTGTCAGGAGTTTGGGACTCAGACTTGAAAGAAAATCGTATAGTATATCTGCACTGTGCATCCCAGGGTAGCCAAAGACTGGGTGTGACAGACGAGCTCTTGAATGAGGGCAGAGTGGCCAAGAGTCCATTACTTGAGAGTTGGCCAGCTGTCCCATGGTCTCTTCAACAACAAAATGTCAGCATTGAACTCATCACATCTTGACCTTGGCTTTCGGCCACCATTTCCTCTTCATGGTCCTTTCTGGCCCTAGTACCCAGCTTTCTGAGGTTGATCCACACAGAGGCGCCCCGATTTTCCCGGAGATAGGATCTTGGTTGCTGCACTGTCAGGGACAGACACTGGGTCCGAGTGGGCATGGCTTTGCAGTGCTGGCTTTACAATTCTCTGTGGTAGGTGCTCATTATTTTATTTATCAGATCTGCCAAGAGTAGAGGGGACTACCTGGAGTAATTCAGAGTATTTACTGGTGAACAAAATTCCGTGTCCAATGATAGAACCAGAGAAAAAGAACTGGGTTTGGGGTCAGTTGGTCCAGATGCAGTTTAGTTTGGGCTCTTGTCTTTTTGACTTCAGTTTGCTCATCTGAAAAGCAGGGCAATAATAGCTGCCACAGTCGTGTTCCAGGGCTGCCATGAGAGAGGAAGTGTGTTGTTTTACTGTCTATCCATTGGTATGTTCCCTGTGGTGCATTGAACACAAAGCAAGTTTGGGTTACCTTGTTAAACAAAGGCAGTTGGAAGGAGAATGGAATTTATTATGAACCTGACTTCGTGGTGTATATATATATGCTGATGTTCAATATTCACAGCAAATACTCACCTCTGAGGTAGGAATTACTGTGTCTCCACTCTTCTCAGAGAGGTTAAGATGACATACTGCCAGGCATGTCATTCCAGCCTTGCTGGAGTTCAAGTCTAGGTCATTTGGAGCTCTGGCTTTTTGCTTGACACTTGCTCTCTTGGTATCAGAGCATGTGCAGATTTTGACTCTAGGTAGTTCATTAGTGGCTTCCCTGCTTGGATATACAGATATAAAACAAAAGAGCAAACCCGCAAACCCAGTCTCTGTACCTCCCCTCTTAATCCAAACAGGACGTCTGTATTTGAGAAAGGAAAGGCCATGCTTAATGCAGGCATCAGAAAGTCAAAGCTGACTGTGCCTCAGACACCACACCTAAGTGGGTGTTTAATCCAGGAACATTAGAGGAATGCCAACTGGCCAGACTGCCGTGGGATTCCATAGGGACAGTAAACGTCCATCCCGGTAGCCCCAAGCCAAAGCACACGCTGTTGGCAGACAGGCAGGCAGCTGAGCCTTTGGGTCCAGCTGCACTGGCTCCTGAGAAGCACTTCACATGTTAGCTAGCCAGAACCAAGGCCGTCTGGATCTAAAGGGGGCTGGTAAGGGGAAACGCAGAGAGCCCAGCAAGCAGCATGCTAACGGGGAACGTGATGTGAGCTTCGAAGCATTTTCCTTTCAGGGATTTGGGACAAGGCTTAAGGATGTGGGGATTTCAGATCTGCTTCCCACCTGAACTGCAGGGAGATAGAAGAGCAGGAGAGGAGACGTGGGGTAGGACTTGCTATTAAACTTAGCTTTTTAAAAATAGATCCAAACCAAGTTAGCTCTGGGCAGCTGCTGGAGCTCAGTGTGTTTGTTGATTGGCTTCCTTGCTATCAGAAAAACAAGTCAACAACAAGACACAAAGCCAGCTCATCCATCAAACCCTCCATCACTGTGGCTTGTTGTAAAACTCAACATTCTTAACCCTTCCTCCAACCACGCTTGGAGTATTCCAAGAAAGAAAAAATGATGTTTGATGTCTTGAAAGAATGAGCCAAACTATTGGCTCCTAGATAGGCTGTCTGGAAAGGGAGTGGGAGGAAAGTAGGCTATTGGGTAATATGTACAAACTGTTTTGTAAAAGCATCTCTAATTCCTGTGCCAATAGTAATGGTATCATATGGCTGGACTCTGGGGTTTATGGTTTTATTAGAGAAGTTCCTTGAGCCCTTTCTGCTGTTGTCCTGTTTGCACAAGATGTACATGGCTGGATGTCTCAAGTGGTTTAGTCACTGTGTTCACTGATGTGACGACAGGAGAAACACAAACGATTCAATGAACAACATTTAACAAGCAACGCCATCAGCAAACGTCACACTGTACAGATTCTGGTGTCTGACAACATTAAAAGCTGTTGGTTGCTCTGTAGAGGACACTAAGCCTGGACCAACACTGAAAAACGAGAAACGTCCATTTCTGTCCTTCATGAGCATTTTGGGTTTATTCCAGACAGATATTACCTATGCTCTATTTTATTGTTTTTATTTTTGTTTTGCTTGAGTTTGGTGATGTTGTAAGTGAAACCAGAGCCTCACACACATTAAGCAAGCAATCTACTTTCTGTTCTACACCCCCAACGCCCCAGAAACCACATTTAATGTACCCCCACAACCCTCTGTAGCCTGAACTGGCCTTTAACTCACCGGAATCCCAGCCTCCTGAGTGCTGGGATTACAGGCACAGGCCTCAATGTCTGACTTTATCTACATTCTGATCTGCACTGGATCTCTGACTCCAGCTGAGCTAGAATCCTGCCCTCTCAATCATCAATATGTTTTTCATAGTAAAATGGCTTCAAGAGTATAGATCACTGAGAGCTACAACTGACTCACCAGTGACTCACCCTGCCTCCCTGAATAATTTTGAATAATTTAACTTCTTTTTTTTTTTTTTTTTTTTTGGTTTTTCGAGACAGGGTTTCTCTGTGTAGCTTTGCGCCTTTCCTGGGACTCACTTGGTAGTCCAGGCTGGCCTCGAACTCACAGAGATCCACCTGGCTCTGCCTCCCGAGTGCTGGGATTAAAGGCGTGCGCCACCACCGCCCGGCATAATTTAACTTCTTAACCACTGAACATTCTCTGAAGTTAGTAGAGTCTTGGATGTCTGGATGGGTGTGATTGTCATGACAACAAGAACAATGATGACTGCTTTGGCTGTCACTTGTTCAATGTCTGGTACCCAAATAGATACTTAATGTGCACTTTTGTTATAGCTGATAATGGCTCCGCAGAGTGGCTATTGATCGTCCAATTTTATAAACAGGGATAAAGGATCTCAGAGTCTGTGTGTCTGAAAAATGATGGAATTTGAATTCAAGTCACCATGACTCAAAATAATATTCTTTCCAATACATGGATGTCTGCGTGGGGGGTCGGGGGGAGAAATACAGGTTGATTATCCAAGAAAAGGTAAAAGGAGATGTTTTCCGCAGTGAGTGACCTGGGGCATGGCAGACTTGCTTTGTCCTTTTTGGAGGGATCTGAAACCTGAGAAATAAATGTAATGTAGAAAAACTCTCATTAACTCGAAGTGAAGAGGTGCAGGTCATAACTTGCAGAAATTCCAAAACCCTGTTCCAAACAGGTGTGGTTTCAATGAACCCAACAGGACACGGTGACAAAAGTGGTCTTATTTGTTTGCCAAAAGGACTGATCAGATTTAACTATTTTTAGTGTGTGAGTTCTCTGCTGAGAAAATTTCATTTGCCATGGAAACTTTAAAATAAACTTCTTTGAAAAAAGATCTATGTTATTTTTATGTGTATGAGTTCTTTGACCACATGTATGTGCATCCTGTTGGTGATTGGTGTCCATATAGGTCAGAATGGAGTGTCAGATTCCTTGGAACTGGAGTTACAGATGGTTGGGAGCCACCATGTGGGTGCTAGGAATTGAACCTGGGTCCTCTGCAAGAGCAACAAGTTGCTCTTAACTGCTGGCCCATCTCTCCAGTCCCCCCCAACTCTTTGTGATATTGGAAGTCTTGGTAAGTCTCTTTTTACTATGTACACAACAGTCTCACAAATGCTGTTTAAATTATCACAAAAAAGTATTTTTCAGTATTTCCTGTCAGTAATTGCAACAAAACTAGACTTACCAAATAAAGAAAAGTATTTTGGTGGAGTTAATCCATCTGTGATCTAGTTTATTGACAGCAGTTTCTGTGGAGTTTTGGCACAATTTATCTGCAGTATTATTTAAGGATATCAGATGAGATTGAAGCGTGTGTTTAGTTGTTTATCTTGTAGAATAATGTGTCATTGGATGGGAAAATATTGAGAGAAAGGTCTTGCTGTGATTTTGTCACTGTGTGAATATATGAAGACTATAACTTCAAAATAAAGTAGCAAGCCAGGAATGGTGGTACATTAATCCTAGCATGTGGGAGGCAAAGGCAGGTGGGATCTCTGTGATTTTGAGGTCAGCCTGGTCTACAATGTTGAGTTCAGGTTCATTCAGGCCAGGAGGGCTACATAGTAAGACCTTTAAAAAAAAGATGGCAACTTTATCACTAGGTGATGTGATTCTATAAGACCTTTCTTCTGTACAAGGTCTGGGACAGTTGAAATCTTGATTGTCAGCTGGGCAGGATTTGGAATCACCCAGGAGACACCTCTGGGTGTGTCTATGGGGATGTTTCCAGAGATTTTCAATTGAGGAAGAAAGACCCATCCTGATTGCAGATAACACCGTCTCCTGAGGTGGGGTTCTGACTGACGACAAGGAGGAAGCCAGCTGAGCACCAGCGTTAATTCTTTCTGTGTCCTGATCATGGATACAATATGACCAGTTACCTCATCATCATGCCACCATGCCTACCTTACCACGACGGATGGACTGATTGACCGACCTTCCTGAATAACCTGGAAGTAATAACCCCCCTTCTTCAAGTCACCTGCCTTAGACATTCTGTCACACTGGTGAGAAAATAACTGATACATTGTTTGTTGTTGAGCAAAATGTTACACTTCACCTTACTAGTATATTGCTTTTGTAACCTGAAAAAGATTTGTTGTTCTTGATTTTTCTTTTTTTAATAGAGAGGGTTCAAGTTCAAGAGTGGAAGTCTTTGTATACTTGTGGCTAAATCAGAACTTTTGAAAATTTGGTTAGGTTGGTTTGCCACCCAATATATATATCATGTGGTAAGCATTTGGAGACGTAGGTGTGTATAGATTAAGCCCTCGATTGGTTAGCCTGAGATTGAAAATAGTTCTGTTTTGGTTTGTCTGAGGTCGTGTAGGCTAAAATGCTATTGCATTTTTATCACCTATTAAAAATTATAAAAGTGATGTATGTAGTGAATAATTGCATAGTGTTGAATTTATCACAAGACTTCTAGTAGTTGCAATCTTTCTTTATTCTTCTGACGTCAATAAAACCCATTCTGTTGCAAATCTTAGTAGCCAAAGTTGTGAGGATGTATTACTACAGAATACTGTAGGAATCAGAGGGATTCCTGAATGAGTCAGGCCCCGAGTGAATGTGTGCTGCTAACATGGCCGTACCCATGTTAAGGACCCCCTAGCTTCAGGCCATGGCAGAGGGATGGCAAGGCCTTCCTAGGGTAGCAGGGAGCAGTGACGAGGTGAGAACCAAGTGTGAATGTCCACCATAGCTGCCCCCATATATTTATAGCTTGAAGACTGCTCCCCTGAAGAGATGAGCCAAACCTGTCTCCTTGATCTAGCTGTGCACCATAAGCTCCTCCTGGTTGTCTATCTGTGTGCACCAATTCTACATGCTTGTTCATCTATATGTATTAACTCTGTCTCTTGGCTCAACTCTTTAATAAACATGCCATGTTTCTGGGGTGTTGGGATCTCTCCATCAGAAAGCCTGGTCCATCCATTTCCCAGCTTTCTGTCCATGTGTCCATCTGTCTGTCTTCCTTCATTTCCGCACTGCCCAGGTCAGGTCCAAGTCCCTTGCAGCTGAGCTGGACACAGTACAGTGTAACACCATCTCTTAGAACATACTGTTAGGGCTGGAGGGATGGTTCAGCAAGTAAAGGCGTTTGCTGCCAAGTCTGACAATCTGAGTTTGAACCCTGGGACCCAAATGATGGAAGGAGAGAAGTGACTTCTGTATGTATGTCATCCTCTGATCTTTACAGGAGCATTGTGTCATGTGTGTGACACACATAAATATATAAACAAACAAATAAACAAAAAACAGACAACAATGAAAGCATAATAAAAAGAACATCCATTGCATTGTGCATATTACTAAAAGGCATATGTTGGTTGGATTAAGTGCAAAAGGGCACCCATTGGTTTGGGCTTTTGTAGCTGTAGAATTTCTCTCCAACTCCCAAGTCCCACTAGTCCCAGAGCCCACTTATTAAATAAAGACATAGACTCTTACATTATTTAAACTGTTTGGCCATTAGCTCAGGCCTATCATTGTCTAGCTCTCATTCTTATATTTAGCCCTTTTTTATTAATCCATACTTTGTCACATGGCTCGGCTTACTGGTGCCTTACATCTTGCTTGTCCTGGCGGTGGCTGCAGTGTCTCTCCCCCCTTCTTCCTGTTTCCCCAATTCTCCTCTCTCCTTGTCCCGCCTATACTTTCTGTTTGGTCACTGGCCGTCAGTGTTTTATTTATATAGAGAGATATCCACAGCACTTCCCCTTTTCTTTTTTCTTTTTTAAAGAGGAAGGTTTTAACTTTAACATGGTAAAATTACATATAACAAAACAATTATTGAGCAAGAATTACAGTTACAATATTAAAGAAGATGTCCTATTTATCTTATATTTGTGAGTTTGAGGTTTTATATCTAACTTATCTTTTTTCATAACTGAGGAAATTACAACTATCTAGTCTTTAACCACATCAAAGACCTGAGAAGGAACATAATGGTACCTGAGAAATGGTAGATGGATGCAAGCAACATTCGGGAATCTTGCAAGAGTAGACCAAGACAGCTGGCAGCCTGGACAGTCACCTAATGTTTCTCAGCATTGTTGGTACATTCAAATTGGCTACAGGCCTAGAGTATCTGACAGACCATTTTCAGAAGCAGGAATTCTGAAAGACCATCTTACCCTGTCTTGGCAGAGTACAGTGGTCACTTTCCTTGTGTCTCGCTTGTCCAAGAAAGACAGCATTGCATTCATACTGTCAGTCATCAGGGCAAGGGCAGTTCTTTGCCCAGTAGGCCATTTTGTGCCAAAAAGACAAACTTCCAAATGGAAATGTCTTAGAAGCCCAACATTCTCTCCGGATCAAATTGGTGCAGCTAGGAGCAATTGTGTCTCACGTCAACAGAATTCTAAGTTATTTAAATGCCATATTCTCTAGGTCTATGAAGTGTTTGAAGATTACCTGTCTATCTGAAATATATCTATGTATACCTAGAAGACTTAACTAACATGGCTACAAATATGATTATCATAGATGACTAATTATTAATCTATTTTTTAATTATCCATTACAATTTTAAACGAGTTACATAAACATAATATCTCAAACAAGAATATATATATATATATATATATATATATATATATATACAGTATAACAAAATTAACTTCAAGTTTGTATCAATGAACTAAAATTTATACCAATGTAAAACATTTTAAACATAAACTAAAATCTATACCAATGTAAAACATTTTAAACAAGTTGTTCTTTAAAAGTAGGTTCATTAATTTACCCTTTTATCTTATCATCTCTATATCCTCCTATATATCTTTATCTGGTCAAATGCACACGCCAGGAACCCGCCAGTGTTCAAACCTGCGTTTTGCGGCGTCTAGCTGCCCATATGAGACAAGAAGCAGGAACCTGGTTTTGGCTCTGTTTAGAATTGGTTGTTAAATATTCTCAGGTTTAAGGTGGAAACTTGAGCCATTGGGTGCCATTTGTTGCTGGAGGGCTTCTCTCCAGGTTCCACCAATCCCCGCAGTCCCACAATCCATGTATAAAATAATCACTCAGACGCTTATATTACTTATAAACTGTATGGCTGTGGCAGGCTTCTTGCTAACTGTTCTTATATCTTAAATTAACCCATTTCTATAAATCTATATCTTGCCATGTGGCTGGTGGCTTACCGGCATCTTTACATGCTGCTTGTCCTGGTGGTGGCTGCAGTGTCTCTCCCCTCTTCTTCCTGTTTCCCCAATTCTCCTCTCTCCTTGTCCTGCCTATACTTCCTGTCTGGTCACTGGCCATCAGTGTTTTATTTATATAGAGAGATATCCACAGCAGGCTTTGGCGTGTTTTACTTCATCACTGTGACAAATAACATATTGTAACAATTACAAAGCTGGAGAGATTAGTTTTGGTTCACGAGTTGACAGGTTACAACCCATAGTTGACTGTCTTTATTGTTTCTGGGTTGTGCTGAGGCAGAGCATCAATGGCAGGGCAGGTAGAATAGGACACCAGTACCTGACATCTATGGGGAAGGAAGGGGGATGGGGGAGAGCATGCCCTTCCTTCTTCCACATAGGGCCTCTCCCCTTAGGGCTGTCAGACCACTGCATGGTTCCATCCACATCAGGGAGTCTTTCCCCATTGGTGGCTGTTCAACATGCCACTTGTCTCTGGAAATGTCCTCATAGACTCACCCAGAAGTTTACTTTATTAACTTCCCAGGTATCTCTTAATTCACTTGAGTTGACAGTTGGGACCTCTGTGTAAGGATTCGGTCCTTAATTACGTCATCAGCCTGAGATGGCATCCCAGCCTAAACAGCAGGTGGCCCTCTTTGTGTCCCTCTCTTTCCTGGCACATCTTAAATGCCTGTGGGGTCATGAGCCTTGCTCTCTAGATGCCTAAGTTTTAGTCAGGGAGGTCTGGGGAACAAGAGACAGATTTTACTCCGTGTCCTGAAATTTTTTTTCCCTGATGATTGGTGGCTTAAGGACAGCTTTTGGAAGATCTGCCAGGAGGCAGACTATAAACTGATCCTTTTGGAAGACTTGTCTGAGTCTATAAGCTGATTTTTGGCTTAAGAGCCATCCTGACTACTGTAAACTTATTTGTATGGATCTGAGCTGCTTCCAGACCCGTCTGTGCTTCTCAAGGCAGTTTGAGAATGGGTGAGTGGAGTTAAGGTGAGTTAGGATGAGTCAAAGAAACTGCCCAAGTGGTTTGAGCCCACCCACTGCCAACGGAAGTCAGACAGAAAAGCTTGCATGTGGCAGATGCAGAAGTGGGGAAGGAGAAGGTTTCAGAGCTTTAGCAGAAAGCTTGGAGATAAAGTAACTCTTATTTGCCCATTCGCTGTTATATGGCCAGGTTTACCGGTGCCCGCTCCTATCCACCAATGTAGGTGGCAAATGTATCCACCCCTTTGTCTCATGGCTATAGCTGAGAGAAAAATAAAAAATTAAAATAACAAACTGGGATCAGACTACAATCTTGGGCGTCCCTGAGAGTGGAGAGAGATCTATGAATCAACTCAAGTCACAAGTCCTCTTCCTTAAGGGATCTTGAGGGCTGTGACTGTACTGCAGTTGGTCCACCGTTGAACCCTAGATGACATTTACCCCCTGGTCAGGAGCAAAAATGTGCCTGCCGTTGCCAGTACAGCCCGAGGATAACCCCTCGGTTGTCTGTCGCAAAGAATATAGCTCAGACTACAGCCGCTAGAATGGCAGACTCACTGTGGTGACGGCAGGGGTAGCTGTGTGTGGGTCCAGCGGAGGCAGCGAGAGACACGCATGGTCTCGCTGGATGGGGGAGGAGGCGGCAGGCGGTCACAGCAGGTCCTCAGTGCTCAGTGGTGTATCCGAGTCTGAATGGCACCAATGTTGGTTAAACGGCACACTGCTCATGGCTGGCCACCACCCGCGGCAGCCATGCCGGCGGAGGAGAGTGCTGGTCAGAAGAATCACAGCCATGGTTACCTTTTTAGAGCTTTATTGGGAGAGAAGGGGGGGGGGGGGAGAGAGAGAGAGAGAGAGAGAGAGAGAGAGAGAGAGAGAGAGAGAGAGGACAGATGGAAAGAAGGAGCGGAAAGGAAAGAGAGGGATGCACAGAGGGCCCACCCGCTTTTCAGGCTGGGACGCCATCACAGGTTGATGACATAATTAAGGATTGAATCCTTACACTCTGCACACAGTCATTTGAGCAGCTCTGTGCCAGCTCTGTGGAGACTGGGTTTCAGCCGCCAGTCTTTCTCCACTCAGTTTGGTCCTGCCTTTATACTACTTAGGATCTGTCATGTATTGCAGGTATTTACATTCATCCCTTCCTTCACTCACTCACCAGATGTTTAAAAGACACATACTAAATATGAGGCACTTAATATGCTTTCATTGATGAAGCACTAAGTGAGGGGCAGATCTTGCCTTCAGGGAACTGTGTTTTAGTGGGGGGAATGGATGGATGCGTCACTGGTATCTCAGCAGTAGGCTGATGGCACAGCCATAGGAAAGATGGAAGAGAATGTAATAATAAAATTATGCACAGGGCAGGGTATAATTTACAAGGAAGAAAGATGAATCTAGGAGCTAGAAAGGCCTGGCTTTAGAAGGATGGATGAGAGACAAATATTTTTAGAATTGATGGTGAGAGAACTGGGCAGAGCAGAGCTAACATCTTATATTGAGGGGTACAAGCTGGGATGTGTTGAGTCTGAGATGAGGGAGGTGGGAAGAAACACCCACTCCGTTCTACTGTCCTCTGATCTCATTGTTCGGAGATGTTTTTCATTGTCTGAACACCACCAGAGGCCAGGAGACAAGGAAGGTCACTGATTTAGCCTTTGGAGGACAGCCTTTTGGGAGCAGGAGATGGAGGAGAGGAGGGAGCCATGCATCTGAGGAGACAAACAGGTTAAGTAGTGTCCATCCCCCTTGCCTCTATATATGCTTTCATCCTCCATGCAGCTGAGTTTGTGCCCTAATACCAGGAACATACAGCTCTCTGTCAGTCACCATGTTGTTGATTTTTTAAAATTTTATAATTTAATTTTACATATCAGCCACGGGTTCCATTGTTCTCCCCCCCTCCTCATATTGTTGATGTTGATGCTACCAATTTCATCATATTCTCAGCTAAATGCTAGGCTGTTGGTAATCACCATGCTATTATCCTTCATTTAAGGTGGTGAGGGCATGAAGGAGGAAGGAGAGATAGAAAGTTTATTACCATAAAATATAGCTGCTGTACTTTTCTCTTGACTGATCTTTACAAGACTTACCATATAATCATAATTGTTTTTATTCAGCAGCCATTTGCTCCCTGATGATTTGGATCAAATGATTGTGTCTCCCCTCCAAGACTGTGTGTTCAATCCTGGCCAACATGTGATAATAGGAAATGTGGCCTCTGAGAAGTAGTTAGGATTAGGTGAGGTTCTGGGAGAGGGGGCTCTTCATGAATGGTATTATTGCCATTTTAAGAATGATGAAAGAGTGTATTTGAGGTCCACAATTTCTGCTGCACAATGATACAACTAGAAGTCAGCTGTCTTTCTGCAACAGGGCTATTTATAAAGCATGAGTATGCTGACAACTGGTGTCAGACTTTCAGTTTCTAGAACTCTGAGAAATGCAGTTTCACTTCTAAGCTAACTGGGCTCTGGTGTTCCATTAGAGCAGCCAGAACTAAGCTATACACATGGACAGAGTTCTTTACCTGGGAAAGAGACCCAAACATTCTTTTTTGGTGGGATCTGAGTCCTTGGGTTGTTTGTTCTAATTAGGTTGTAATGTTCTTTTGACCTGGGCTATTGGGCAGGAGGGTTTTAGAGTGCCCTAGTGGACCCCTGTCTTTCAGGCTTAGTCAATTCTGTTCCTCTTATGCAGCACAATCTAATTTCCTCCTGGTAACTGAGCTCAATCACCCTGGCTAGCACAATGACCTTCTTGCTCTTCTGTTAATTCACAGGCACAAGCAT
This sequence comes from Peromyscus maniculatus bairdii, assembly GCF_049852395.1. Lineage (NCBI taxonomy): Eukaryota > Metazoa > Chordata > Mammalia > Rodentia > Cricetidae > Peromyscus > Peromyscus maniculatus. Next base: position 10,138,650 of record NC_134853.1, read on the forward strand.
TTCAGAAGGGCCAAAAGACAGCCTCAGAATTCATCAGAATGATGACTGCATTTCCTGGTAGAAGTGCTTCCCTTGGCACTAAGGTTCCAGACCTACTACTAAGGTCAGAGTCATGTTGACAGACTACAGAATTCCTCTGGATTGTGTACACAGATTGAAAAAACCAATCACCAGGTAGAATGATGAGAGGAAATGTTGTCCCTCTTCTCTTTGCTCCCAGACCTACACATCCTGGCTGTGGAGGAGATAGACCCCCGTCATGGTTTGAGTTACATGCCAGTATCCAGCAGGTTAGCTGCCAGCCTCACTTAGTGTGGCTCCCCAGCTGTCTGCAGTAGCTGATCTTTTAGCAGTCATTCTATATTTCTATCAAGTTGGTTGGGTTGGGAAGCTAAGACTGGTAAACAACATGAATGTATTATCTTCTTTGCCTTAACAGATTCTATCTACAGGAAATCACTGGTAATAACAAAAGCATCTTGTAAGTTCATGAATAGAAAACCCTCCAGGCAGGAAAGACAACTGGTACCCCGAATATGGACCTAACTAAATGGACATATGTAAACATTTTCTTTCTATCATGAAAGGGATCCATTGTAACTTCCCTGCCTCTGGTGACCTTCTGGACCCCTGGAGAGCTGTGTCATATCAGGGAGTTGGTGTTGGCTCTTACTATTGGCTAGTTGGTCACTCATTAGTTGGGCAGCTTGGGAAGCTCTGGGGATGGGTGTGTGACCTTCATGGCAGTACTTACCTGGGCCCATTAAGCAAACACTGGGTGAAGGGTCATGTATTCTTTTGGCTGCCGAGAGTCTCCTTAGAACTGATCCTTCTTGGGGGTGTTTTCATGCTTTGTATCCACTCTGGTAATATTATCCCTCTCCACTCAACCTTTCCACCAAGTTTTTGGTTTTGTTCTTGGCTGTTCCCTCACAAGCCCTCATGATGTTAGCTCCTGACTGTGATCAGCATAGATCTAGAACTCAATCATTTTCCCTTTCTTGTCAAGTGAATGATCAGATGCACTTCTCAAAAGTTCTGCCTTCAAGGGAGATTTACATTACCAAATGCTTTCCTAGGATGCCTGGGAAAACACAGTGCAGACCCATGTGTTGCCAGGCCCAGGCATTTTCCTTCTGTCTTACCTGGTCACAGGGATTCTGTAAGACATCATAGTTGGCTAGAGGAAGAGACAGCAAGACATGAGTGGGTACTGTGGGGCTTCAAGCCTCCCATCTGTGCCTTCCAAATGTGCTTGCCTCACCTCCGTTAGACCATTTTTCACTTAGAGTGCAAATCAATTTTAGGATTTTTGCTGTACCCTGTAGAACATCAAGTGAGCATTACTCATTAAAATATCATTGGATGACTACTACTTATTTTCAAGACCTAATTGATGACAGACATTTAAGGTTGAAGTCTTATGATGGCCCATGTTTAGTTTAGCAGGGCTAAGGCACAAGTCAGGAGCTGTATTTCAAGTGGTATTACTTCCTGGAGCCTCATTTGTAGTATAGACTGGATGATGTCATCTGCAAATTCTCTTTTGGAATAGGTGAGAACTGAGACAGGCTTTGGAAGAGGGCCAGTCAGATGGGCAAGTCATGGACCAGCAAGATCAAAGAGATGCAGAATGGAAGCATGCGACTAAGTAGTCTGGTGTGAGTGGGTTGAGAGGGGGCTGCTGTAGGGCCTTGAACTCAGAGGAAGTTACTGATCTGATTTCTTCTGGGGAGAGGAGTTGTCCTATATCTCTAAGGAAATATACTTGCGTATCTTCTGGTTTCGTGCATAGTCCTTCACCATACAATTTCGTATGCATTTTTGAATTAGAATTTTAACTGAAAATATAATTAGTTACAGATCATTTCTCATAGTAGGGTTATACTTTTTTTTTCTATCACTCCTCCAATTTGCCATCTCTGAGAAAAACGTCTTTTTTCAGACCAGGTCTTCTCTCTGTACATCTAGATTATTCTCTTTTTTTAAAAGATTTATTTATTTATTATGTATACAGCATGTTTGCCTGCAGGCCAGAAGAGGGCATCAGATCTCATTACAGATGGTTGTGAGCCACCATGTGGTTGCTGGGAATTGAACTCAGGACCTCTGGAAGAGCAGTCAGTACTCTTAACCGCTGAGCCATCTCTCCAGCCCATAGATTATTCTTTCTCTGTTCTTCCTCAAGTGCTCAGAGGCCCTGAAGTGAGAAATGGCTTTTGTTTGGCAATTTGATTTTCACCATCCTTTTTTTTAAAAAAGAACTTCATTATTATTTTATGTGCATTGATGTGAAGATGTCAGATCCCCTGGAACTAGAGTTACAGATAGTTGTGAGCTGCCATGTAGGTGCTGGGAATTGAATCCAGGTCCTCTGGATTAAGCTAGTGCTCTTAACTGCTGAACCATCTCTCTAGCCCCGATTTTCATCATTAGAATTTTGAACCTATTTGGATTTTTTGTCAAGTAACTTCCTAAGAAACGTTGTTGCACCTCTTCAACTCTTTGAGATATCAATGCAGATATCTCCCATCTGTTTAAAACTTTTCTATTTCCCTTTATACATATGACGGTATCTTGCCTAAGTTACATGATATATTCCATAGATAATGAGCCTTGTGTTTTTCTAAGTGCATGGTGTTTTTAAAACACGAGTGATACAGTTGCTAAAATATTTACAGTTTAGTCAACATACACAAACCTGAAGAATGGTCAGATGGTACCAACAGACCCAAACCTGAAACTGTGTGAAAATGAGATTATCTTATACAGCGAAGCACCATCCGCGGTGAGCTCTTGCTTCCATGGTTAGAAATGAGAAGTTTTGTTCTCTGACAGGAGCAGGGCATGCTACCAAACAAAAGTGCCGCCTGGGCCAGGATCCCAGAGCGAGGGGAGGCAGAACAAATGGCAGATCAAGAGTTTGGACCGGGATGATGCTCCTTTGATTTCAAAGCTGTTCCGTGCCTGGATCTGTTTGTAGATGGTGGAACGTGGGGAGAGTGGGCCTTAGGGATGCGCGGAGGCACACAGGGTCACCAGAGGAGAAGGCGGAGGTGACTGAATCAGAGAAGGAAACTGAGCACGACACCAGAACTGGAATCCCTGTGTAAGCAGGTGATGTTCAGCCACGGTGTGGGAATGAGTTTGAGCCCCTCGGTGCTGAGGGCTTCTTATGTTGTCCTCACGAGGGAGGAGCAGGACGAGCTGTTTTTCTGTTCAGCTCCATCTTACCCCCTTACGCTCTAGAGAACTGCATGGTTGCAAGTTGCAAAGCTGGCCAGCTCTCCTAAGGCTGTCCAGACTTCATTTCAATCCCCAATATTACTGTAACAAGCACACTTCACTTAGAAACAAGATGTTAGTAAGAGTTCTCAGCAGCATGAGTCAGGGGTTCTGTTTTCAAAACTAAACAGAGCGATGGTTAAGCATGCATCATGTTCTTCAGGCAGCATCTAGAAATATTGAGTAAGCTTGAATTACCAATTTTAAAATAGACGCTTGGCAAGGGAGTATCTGCAGAGTTAGTCCAGTTCTTTTAGCATCTGATGAAATATCCAGCCTTGCAACCAACAGTTCACTTAGAGGCTAGGAAAGGGAAGAAGAGAAAAACAATCTTCTCTCCTAATATCCTTGTCAAGGAAAAACCAGGATTCGTCATCATCATCTACTGACTGTGGTGTTATTATTTTTGTTTTATTCAACAGAAAGCCATTTTCTTTTTTGGGCCACAATATCAATATTTTGTTTATCTAAGTATGTTTGGAGCTCTGTAGATCTGCAGGCAGCTACACCAATCAAACTGCTTTATTTTAGGTGCTTATAAGTCTCCTCATAAGGTTTAGGATGTAAAGAAAAATTAAATAACAGAATGTATCCATGGCCCTACTGCAGCCAGGGTCTGTGTTGATGTCCTTGGTTCCTGTTACCACCAAAGGCCACGGGGATGCCCTGGGTCTGGCCCACCTCCTGAGGCCATGTTTGTGTCCAAGGGCCCTGCTGCCACTGGGCCATGCAGATCTGGGTGGCCTGAGCCACCCACCCAGGGCCATGATGATGTTCAGGCCTAGGCTGCTGCCAAGAGCCATGTCTGGTCCATGACCCTGCTGCGGCCAGGGTCTGTGTTGATGTCCATGGCTTCAGTTGCTGCCACCTGGGGCTATGGTGACATCCAGACCCAAGCTGTAGCTGAGGGCCATGTCGGGGTACATGGCCCTGCTGCGGCCAGGGTCTGTGTTGATGATCATGGCTCCTGTTACCATTGAAGGACATTCACATGTCCAGGGTCTGGGCTGCAACCTGTGATCTTGTTGGCATCCAAGGGACTTACTTGCTGCTGCTGGAGCTATGCTGATGTGATTGGCTTACGCTGCCACCCGGGGTCATGGTGTTGTCTAGGCCTGAGGTGCTGCTGAGGGTCCATATCCCTACAGAGCCAGCTCCTGTTAGTATCAAGGGCTGGGGTCTGGTCAGCTACCTGAGACCAAGTTAGTGTCTGAGAGCCATACTTCCACTGGGGACATACTTATCTGGGTGACCTGAGCTGTCACGGGGGCCATGGTGATGTCTGGGTTCGAGGTGTTGCTGAGGGCCATGTCTGGGTCCAATATCCTGCTACAGCAGGCATCTGTGTTGATATCTGTGGCCAGTGCTACCACAGGGCCATAAGAACCATGCATGATAAAATCAGAGGGTCAGGCTGAGTTGGACCTGCCCTTCACTGGCCCTGGGAAAGCTGTCCCTGTTCCTTGATGGATACTGCAACAAGAGAGATGGCATGGGAGAGCTGGCCCTGATGGCATGGACATAGGGCAGCTGGTTCTGCCCTGTGTCTGGTGGGGGTGGGGATGGTCCCAGCTGTGGAATGACAGCTGCAGGATCTCCATGACCTGGGTCCAGTGGTGATGGTGTACCAGAAACCAGAAGCCTTGACTAAGACCAGCGACTCATTGCAATGAACATTTGCGAGTAAAGTGGACAAGACAAAAGGGTGTGCCGTGTGACACACTGAGGATCCCCATGCCGCTGAAATGAATGAAGAGGTGTTGGGGATGCAGGAAAGATGGAGCAGCAAAGTGAGTTTTAAAATTTTTTTGGGGTGGGTGGGTGCTGCAATGGTGAAGGGCAGATATGGAGGGATTGGGAAATGAGTAGAATTGGCATATGATGTGAAATTCCCAAAGAATCAACAAAGAAATAATGTTAAAAAATAACAGAATACAAATTGTCAGAACTTTAAGAATGAACAAAGGGAAACTTGCTGTTATCTATAGCTTCCATATGCCGAATACATTTGATATTCTCTTGCTTTCTTGCTGTGTGTGTATGTGTGTGTGTGTGTGTGTGTGTTTGTGGTGACTCAGAAGAGTAGAATGGGTCTTGCTGTAAAGTGCAGGCTAGCCTTGAACACCTGGACCTTGTATCTCTGCTTCCAGATTATTGGGATCACAGAGTGCAGTACTATGCCCAGCTCAGAGTCTTAAAAACGTCTTTTTGGACAACTTCAGGTATTTTTGAGCATTTTAGAAGTAAGAAGAAAGACATTCTTCTTTTAAAAAATTATTATGATTATTTTGTTTTAGGTGTATGAGTGTATGAATTTGTGCGTGTGTGCATGTGTGTTTGAATGTATGGTTACAACTCCATGCCTGTCCCTCCTACAGCTCCCCATCACCATCTACTCACTGGTAAGGGACTCGCTGAGCTTCCAGCTCCCAGGCTGTCTTGGTAGAGGTCCATAGGAAAGATCTTTGGAGTGAAGACAAACTCCCTCTGTGTCACAGCTAGTGCCGAGTCTACCAGCTGGTCCATTTTCATTCTTACCTTTTCCCAAGTCACTTAGCAGCCAGAGTGAAAATACATAAATTCCACCACATTAGCTCTTTCTCTAAAATCTTCCCCAAACTTCCTGTCCTACTGGGAATAAAGTCAAAACTCGACTTTTGCTTACAAAATGGTACAACCTGGATTGCACTTACCCGAACTCCCAAAGCTCTCCTCTTCCCCACTGTATTGGGTTTTTATTTTTAACTTTTATTCGTGTTATAGTACCTGAAACATATCAGTTTCACATCTGCCTTGGAACTTTGCTTTTGCGCTCCTGTTTAGAACAGTCTTTACTCTGATTTCAATGACTAGCTTCCTTTCTTTCGTTTTTTTTTGGTCACGTGTCTGTTGCACATGATCATGGATTTTATAAAGGCATTTTCATACACGTGTATCACGTGCTATGACTATATTCACCTCCCTGTTCCTCCCCTCCTTAGCTTCGCTGCTAGCCCTCTTCTCCCTTCCTCCCACTTCTACTTTCAGCCATATGGATGATTTTATGAATGTATATAAAATCTAGGACCAATAAGTGAGAGAAATCTACTGATCTGTCTGAGTCTGGCCATTTTGCTTAACATGGCGATCTGTATTTGCACCCATTTTTCTACAAATGACATAATTTTATTCTTCTTTCTAACTGAATAAGCTTCGGGGTATATATGTGTGTATATATATATGTATATGTATATATATATGTATATATTCAGATACACAGTCTCTTTATCTGCCCACCTGTTGATGGTCACATACCTTGACCCTATAATGCCTACAGATAGTGATGAATAGTGTGGTAGGGATTTCAGAAAAGGAAACTCCTATTCATTCCTGATGGGAGTGTAAACAGGTCCAACCACTATTCAACCACGATGGATATCAGTATGGAGGTTCTTCGAGAAACTAAAAGTAGAACTTCCATGTCAGCTGACTATGCTACTCACAGGTGTATACCCCTGGAAATTCTTAATATGCATGGCACAAACATCTCTAGATTTCTTGCTGCTTTCTTTTGTAAGGTTCGTATGTTGGCTTAAGTGGGTGCCCGTTCCTCTGAGAATCCTTCCTTACTGTCAGAGAAGCCACTCTGCCATCTGTTTTTCTGTCATCCTCTGACCAATCTGTGCACAGCTTCTAACTGTCTTTGAGATTTTCCATGTTATTCCTTTACATTGATTTTACTATTTTTGAGGAAGTCATACTGTATTTACATCATTTCCATCTTACCTTCTCCCCACTTCAACTCTTCTTAGTGTCCCCTCATATTCTTTCTCAATAATAAACCATTAAAGCAAAAGAGAAAGAAATTATTTATTGATGTTCTGATTGTATTGTCAGCAGTACAACCTGAAGATAGTTGAAACCTGGCCGAGAAGTGCCCTCACTCAAGGATTCCACTTTGGTCCTGAACTTATCCCTGCCCTAAACATCAAGGCATGCATGATGTAGAAGGATGAGTTTCCCTTCTGCAGAGCCTGCTCTACTTCCTCCCCAAGTATTGATTAACCTAGGAGCAACTGATATCTTAGAATTCCCAGTGTTAATTGCACTGAGGTAGCCTTAGGTAGCGGCATGGCCCACATTTCTAGGAACATTTTTTTCCATGAGTGAACTGACCTGTCTGTGTATACATTCCAAGGGCTGAGGGGTAGCTGTCTGGGGTGTTTGCAGGAGATGTGGATGGACTTGGATCCAGTAGGGAGAGCATATGTACTCAGGACCACTAGTGATGTGGTCAGAGTTGGGAATGTAAGTTAAAGAGGATTATGAGTTAAGACCTGGATTTTGACAGTCAGAGGGATTTGAGGATTCTGAATTAAAGCTATCTTCTAGGCTATTATGAAGGAATATTTGCTAAGGAAAGAGAAGAAAGTTTCATGTTGCTGTGATGGTGCTGGGGACTGAACTCGTGTTCTTTTGCATGGTAGATAAGTACTCTATCAGTGTGCTACATCTTTCACCCAAGAAAGTTTTAAGCTAAGAGTTTGCCAGTTGCTATCATTTGAATTACTACTTAATTGCTTAGAGCATAGGCTTACATTTGTACTCTTTCTGAGTTTTCGAAGTGTGAAGGCTAGACCTGAGCATCTTTATCTTGCTCGCATCCATGAGTGTTGCCTGTTGTTTGCCTTGAGCTAGTACTCAAACCTAGAAAATTACCCCCACATAATGGGTGAACAACAAGTATTTATGGAATGAAAACTAGAACCCTCTCTGTACCTCCTCTCTTGAAGAGAGTTTTCTCTCTGGGACTTACTTTTCCTGAAGATTAATGTTGCTCCTTTTGCTTTATTTATTTATTTATTTATTTATTTATTTATTTATTTATTTATTTATTTATTTATTTATTTATTTTTTATGAGCATTTGCTTGGTATGTCCTTTATTTTTAGTCCTGAGATGTTATTTTCTTTATATTTTTTTATTATCAACAACATGTGGTTAGATTAAAAAAATAGTCTCTGCATTTTAATAAACTACTTAAAACGTTCACATTTTAAAATTATAAACATAGTTTTCCTTTTGTAACATTGGAAGCTGAATCCAGGGTCTTGTATATGTTCTACCAAAGAGCTACTGAGCCCTGTATTCACATTTATTATGAATACTTATGTGTTATATTTATTATGGCAATCATAATTTTTACTTTTCTTTTATGTTCCCCAATCTCTACTTTGAACCCTATTCCTGACTTCTGGATGAAGACTGAATTTTCTAGGCTTTTCCAACAGCCATTAATGTTTGTGTCCATAGAATTAAACCAACATGTGAAATCCACTTACTTCTATGTACTTCTTGGAATTGGAATTAAGTCAGTTTTGATTCTTTGCCTCTTTCCCCATGTTTCTAGCAGTCCTAACCTCATTGGTTCCCCTAGCTGCTGTTGTCTATGTCAAGACACTGTGGAACTGACAACATTTTTTGTTGTTGGCTTTGAATCAGCACTTATTTAGAGTTAATGGTAAGAATTTCCACTTCTCTGCCAGCGTTTTGGTTAAAATATTTTTCTTTTTTTTAATTAGATTTTTTTTTTCATTCAGTTTGGTCAGGGCTGGTTTCATTCTAAAGCCAGAGTAGAAAACGCCTTAAGCTCTTGTGTGTCTGAAATGTCTCTATGTCTTAAGTACACTGTGAATGCCTATGGGATTTTAAAATCATGGTCATGACTGCTTCATTGTATTTTAGAATCTGTAATTACCCATGAGGGTATGAATGAAATTTGATTTTCATTCCCAGCTACTCAACTTCATCGTGGTGTTTTGAGGAACCTCTCTGTTTTCATCATACTGGACATGTGTTGAGCCCATTGCCATGGGTCGTTTTGTTTTTTTCTCTGGATATTTCTCCTCCACCTCCTCTTCTTTTCCTTCCTCCTCCTTTCTGTGAATATGTCCCTCTTTTTGCAATCCTTACTAGGCAGATGTAGGATCTTTAAAATATTTTTGTATTTGCCACTTTTGAGCTGTGTCCCAGGAGAATTGTTCAGGCTTGACACCTAAATAAGTAATTATCCCTCAGTCTTTGTGTGTGTGTGTGTGTGTGTGTGTGTGTGTGTGTGTGTGTGTGTGTGCTAACCAACACACTTACTGCATTTTTTTTAATGACTGACGTTCTGCTTCCATGATCTCCAGTTGTTGTTCTTAATAACTTGTTTTAATTAAAGGAGCCATTATCCTTTTTTATTCTTCTGAGGGTAACTATATTCATCAAGCATGCTTTAAAATATGATTTTTCCATTACATTTGATTCTTCAAACGACCATGTTACGGTGTGAATGGGAAATATTCTCCAGAGGCTCATGTGTTTGAATACTAGGTTCCCAAAGAGTGGTACTGCTTGGGAAGTGTGTGGAGCCTTTAGGGGATGGAGTTTTGTGGGATGAAGTGGGTGCTGGGGCATGGGACTTGCAGTTTTATAACTTGGCCACACTTTCAGTTTTCTCTGATTTCTGACTGCAGATGCAATGTGACCAGCTTCCTTCTGCGTTTGCCCCCACGCATACCGTCCTTACTATGATGGATTGCATCCCTTCCATCTCTATCTTGTCAAGTATTTACTCACAGCAGCAGGGAACATAACTAGTGTAGCTTGTTCAGGTATATTGTGAGGACACACCTTCTTCAGTGCCTCATTTCAACTTACACGCTTGCTGGGTTTGGCTGTGTGCTCACCTGGAACCTGAGCTCTTGTCCTGGTCTCTACCTCACCTGCTTACCTGCTCTGTTTCCAGGCTTCCAGACTGTGCTGTGGACTGTCATTTTTCTGGAGACAGAGGCTTCCCCTTGACCCGGACATCAGCGAATATGGTCTTAAGTTTGAATTCAGGACATACAATGGTTGTGCATTGTTCTATCTTGGGGCACAAGCCTCTATTGGATCTGTTGTCATACCAGAAGGGGAGGGACAAAGGGCTCAAAATTCTCCCATGCCACCACCTTGACCTGACCACCCTAGGTCCTCTCTTGTTCTTTTCTTTTCTATCTCTCATCATAGAACCCAAAGAATTTTACCCTCTCTATCAGTTCTCTCTTACATCTGAGTTGACTATTCTTCTTTTTTCAAAATAACATCACTTGCCTTTAATGTTTTTTTTACACATTTCTGTAATAGCTGGTTATTGAGGGCATCAAGCCTTAATTTTTAATGCTATTTCAAAATTTTTTTTTGTCTTATTATTTGTGGGGATTTGAGATGGGCGATTTTAGTTTGCAGACTTGATCTCATCTCCTAATGATCTGTTACAAAGCATATTCAAGTAGTTTAAAGGAAGGCTCTCAGTTCATCTGGCAAGTTGTATTTACTCCAATCATTGATGCACGTGGAAACTCATACTATAGCAACACCCAGGCTACTGCTGCTGGGTTGTGCGTTAGTGTGTGTGACCCTTCACGGCCTGTGATATCCAACTTGTAAGATGGGAAGATGGAAACTCGGAGAGGTGATTTACTTTAGTCCCACAGATAGCAGAAAACAGCAAGGATCCATGTCTCTGTCCTACCATGACAGCAGCAGCCTTTCATCAAACGACATAAGGTAATAATAATGAGTAATGTCTTCACTGTGGGATATCAGCAAAATATATCCAGCACTCCCAGCAAATAATGAAACCAGTAACTACTGATTAAGATGGATAAGATGGCAACAAATCATTAAGCTGACTGGGTTTTTCAATTTCATTTTGTTCCTTGTCAATAGGATTTATTGTAAGAGCCATTTGTGAAGCATTAGTGTATGTTTTCAGTGGGCTGTATGCATAAATGGCACGCACATACTGGTAAACATTCCACAGTGTTGGCAAGTTGCAGGTTCTATTTTGAATTGATTTTTCTGGTAGCTTTCAGCTGAGGTTTATTTTGATATAAGCAGTAATTACCGAAATCAAGTGCCTCTGAAGGTGAATGTTGCTGCTGGTTAAGGAGAAATCACATATAGTACGGGGCATGCTATGATTGTTTGTTAGAGTTACTTACAAAAATGTTTTCCCAGAAATTATGACATGTGGGATTCAAGGCCAATAAATGCACAGAGTAGAGATGGTTTAAGCTCTTGTAAAATCCCTGTTATTTCGTGTAAGAAGTGTTTTTGGAAAATCTACCATAATAAACAGTTGGAAAACTGAAAGAGGTACACAGAAATAAAAAATATTTTGAATCTTAGCTGGGAAGTTTTGAACACATAAGTTCCAGAGAACTTAAAAATAAAAAGTGTTGTCAGAATGCCATGAGATGTTTTAGAAAAGGCGGGCAGCGTGGCGGTTGTTCAACGTGCAACAGAAGCACCGTTTCCTAGTGTAAATGCCCCGTGATACATACTGGATTAACAACCTGATAAACCCATAACTTTAAAAGTCCCAAGTCAAAAATACATTGGCTGTGCCAAACCTGCAAACACCTATATAGATTCACTTGGCCTCCTCTAAATAAGCTTCGAACGCTTACAGTAGCCAACAGTTGAGCAAAAGCATGTCACACAAAGCCGGCTTCACACTAAAGTGGTGAAGATCCTGTGTAATTTACTGAATGATGTATGAAGGTGTAGAGCAAAACATAGTCCTTATCCTTCTGAGCCAAAGTCATCGTAAGTCCGAAGAGCCAACTCCGAGGGACTGCTCTGGTCCAGGCGATATGGGAATCACTCATGCAGATGACGTTTTTGTTGTTTATTCTTTACAGCACTTGGAGTTGAGCGCATAGCTTCATGCATGCTAGGAAGGTCCTCCACTGTACTGTGGGACTACCTCCCTACCTCCTCCAGATGACTTTGTGAGTAAAATTCCAAGTTCCAAGTGGTAGATAAGACTTCCAGATACCTTTTGTATATTCTGAGAAACTGTTCCGATGATAGATTTTTCCTCCCTGGTGAAGAGGTGGACTCAAACTCCAAACCCTTGTGTAACTAGGACACAAGTATGCCACCCAGATGCTGCCTCTTAGAGATTCCTATGCAAACCTGTCGTTCATCCTTGAAGACAGAAAATGCGCTGGGAACAGAGCTGTCACTTTTGATGGCTATATTGGCTACACCAGCATTTTCTCGCATGTGTGGTAAGGTGAGGCTTTCCTCATCTGGCCAGCTGTGTGGTTGCAAATTGGGCCTTGTTTTTCAAAAGTAAGTTTTGTATCTGGTTTCCAGTTTTCCAAGAAATGTATAGCACCCCAGTATCTTTTTATTAAGCAACATTTCCAGTAGCTTGTAAATTAGCTAATTAATATTTAACTACTTTCCTTTTGCTGTCTACAACTAAGAGAAATGAGAGCTTCCTTCTCATGCCTTTGTTTTAGGGCTCGGCATTGAGCCCCTGAACTTATACTATATAGCTACACCCCAAGTCTCCACTGTCCACTCGGTGGATTCATAATCTGCTGTGGTCGAGCTCTTTGGTATGGCTCATTTTCTAATACTTTCTATTTCTTCATATAAATTAATGGAGAATTCAAGGCTGAATTAACCCACCTACCCAGTTACCAAATATTATCAGGTATCTTCAAAGTGTAAAAACTGCATTAGGACCCAAGGGATAAAGAAGATGATTCCTGTCTCCAGGGACTTGAAATCTTGTAGCCAAGTACTAGCATATAAATTAAATGTGCTGTGACAGAGGGATGAACCAGAGTTGACCTCTGAGTGTGATTATAATTGACAAAATGCTGGCAGGCATTCCTGGCCAGCTGGCAGGAATAAAACAGCTATGGACAATTTATATTAGAGTGACTTGACATAGGAAAGGAATTTTCTTTTTCTTCCTTTCCTTTCTATTTTGAGAAGATCTCACTATATAACCCAGATTGAGACTCAAACTCATGATTCCTTTACCTTGGCCATGGGGGTGTTGAGATTGTTAGTATGCACCACCATGCTCAGCTGACAAGAATTTTCTTCAAAATAGGTAGGGAAATAAGGAAAGTCCACATTACTGACTGACTTCTTGGTCTGAAGCTCACTGCATAGAACAGTTCGGCCTCATAGAGATCTGCCTACCTCTGCTTCCCAAGTGCTGGGGTTGAAGTTGGGCAACACCACCTCAGTACAACTGCTTTCTTGTTTTGCTTGCCAGGTTTTGGCAACTGGTATGGACACTAGAACATTTTATTTCAAATATATATATATATATATATATATATATATATATATGTATATATATATATATATATATATATATATATATATATTGATACTGAAGATGTGCCCAGGGTTAGAGAGTACTGATACTCATTTAATATTATTAATAATGATTTGGCTGAGGATAAAAGAGTTACAGAAAACAAATTCAGGCTCCATAGTATTTGTTGGCTGCCTGTAGCGCATCAGAATGCAGGCCATGGGTTTTCTGAATATTGCTTCAACCCAACCTCTCTTCCTCCCTAGCTGTGTACAGGCTTTTTGAACTGCAAATGAAGAGGGTGGAATTCAATTAGTATGAGCCCAAGGACTGCCGAGGTTCATATTTTTAAATAGGATTCCGTTTAAAAGTATTTTTACATTTATTTATTATGTGTGAGTGCATGTGCCATGGTACTCGTGTGGAGGTCGGAGGACAACTTATACCAAGTGGGTGGCGGAACTCCAACTCAGGTCACCAGATCTGGTGGCAGTTGCCTTTATCAGCTAATTCATCTTGCTGCTCAAGGAATAGCTTTTTTGGGGGGTGGGGGATAAGGTCTCACATATCCCAGTCTATCCTTGAACTCTCTATGTAGCTGAGGTTGACTTTGAACTTATCTTCTGTTTCTGTGTCTTGAATGCTAAGATTACAGAATGCTTATATCACCAAGCCATGAACTTAGACAAGATTCTTTTTTTTAATTAAGATTTTTTTTAATTCATTTTACATACCAACCACAGATCCCCCTATCTTTCCTCCTCCTGCGCCCCACCCCCCAGGCCTTCCCTCCCAATCCACCCTTCATTTCCTCCTCTGAAAAGGTAAGGCCACCCACGGGGAGTCAGCAAAGCCTGGCAGATTCTTGAGAATTTGTGGTTTTATGCTGACATTGTTTGCCTTGTTGATTTCAGTTTTTGGTGTTGTTCCACTACAGAAGCAGTTGAAATACTAAAATAAAACAAAATCATGCCATTGAAGTTGGACAAGGTAAACCAACCAACAGAAAAGAGCTCTAAGAGAAGTCACAAGAATCAGAGACCTACTTGTTCATATTTTCAGGAGTCCCATAGAAACACTAAACTGAAAGTCATAATATATACTCCGAGGACCTGGTGCAGAATTGTGTAGGCCCTGTGCATGCTGCTTCAGTCTCTGTGAGTTCATATGAGTTTTGCTTAGTTGCTTTAGAAGGCATTGGTCTCCTTGTGTCCTCCATCACCTCTGGCTGTTATGTTTTCTTCCTTCTCTCCCATGGGTGTTCCTTGAGCTCTAAGGGGAGGGATTTGATGGAGACATCCCATTTAGAGATGTGTGTTCCAAGCGTTAGCATTTAGACATTACGTGGCCCACCCCTTGGGGACCTGGCAGGATGTACTTGCTAACATTCAGGCAAATACCTGGACAGCCCAGGTCCTATGGCTGTACATATGGTGCACATATGCTGTGTGGATGTGTAGTCTCTATATGCATGTGCTAAATCTCCTTATTAAAGGCACCCTCCCCCCTTCTCTTCTTCTCCTTTTGCACGTGTCTGTACCTCCTCTCTTCCCCCTTTCTCATCTTTTCTTCTCTCTTCCTCTCTCCTCTTATCTCCAGAGGCACACTCTGCATCACTTCTTCCCTTCCCTTAATAAAATCCTCTACATGAGCACTGTCTGCATGGTGTGATTGACTTTCCACTTGAACTTGACTTGACTTCCAACCACCAAGACCACACCATGCTGTTTTTAAAAACAACACCAAGGCCTCACCCTCTGTATAATGTGTGGCTATGGGTCTCTGTGTTTGTTCTTATCTGCTGCTGGGGAAACCTCCTTTGATGATGACCGAATAAGGCACTCATCTATGAGTATAATAGAATACCATTAGGAGTCATTTTATTGTTACCTTTTTATTTAATTAAATTAATTAATTAATTTATTTATTTTAATTTTTTGAGACAGGGTTTCTCTGTGTAGCTTTGCGCCTTTCCTGGATCTCGCTCTGTAGACCAGGCTGGCCTCAAACTCACAAAGATCCACCTGTCTCTGCCTCCTGAGTGCTGGGATTAAAGGCATGCACCACCACCGCCCAGCCACCTTTTTATTATTTTAAAGAACACTATTATTTGATTTTACCCTAGGTCTCTGGGCTATCTACTCCCTGGTTCTTGGTCACCCAACCAGTATTGGGTATGGGTTCTATTTCATGGAGTGGGTCTTAAGTCCAACCAGACATGGGTTGGTTACTCCCACAAGCTTTGTGCCACCATTGCCCTAGCGTATTTTTCAGTCAGGAAGATTGTAGAGGAAAGATTTTGTGGACGGGTTGGCATTTATGTTTCTCTTTTGATAGTCTGCAGAACACCTTCCCATACCAGACACTAGAATGTGTCGCCAGCATGAGCTGTTACTTCTTTTATTGATCTTAGTCATTCTGACAGGTATAAGATGGAATCTCAAAGTAGTTTTGATTTGTGTTTCCCTGGTGGCTAAGATATTGAACATTTCTTTAAGTATTTCTCAGTCATTTGAGTTTCTTTTATTGAGAATTCTCTGTTTAGATCTGTACCCCATTTTTAAATTGTATTGTTTGGTTTTTGGTATTTTGTTTCCTGAGTTCTTTATATATTTTGGTTATTAGTCCTCTATCAGATGTAGGGTTAGTAAAAATCTTTTCCCATTCTTTGTTCTGTAATTTAATGTTTTATTATTATGTGCTAAGGGATTTTTCTTTTCTGGTCCAGTTTATTTAGTGTTCTGTATGTTTCTTGTGCCTTGACAGCTAGTTCCTTCTTTAGGTTAGGACATTTTTTCTTCTATGACTTTTTCAAAAATATTTTCTGTCCCTTTGACCTGGGTTTCTTCTCCTCCTTCTATTACTATTATTCTTAGATTTGGTCTTTTCATAGTGTCCCATATTTCCTGGATGTTTTGTACCAGGAATTGTGTTAGATAGAACATTTTCTTTGACTGATATATCTATTTCTTCTACTGAATATTCAATACCTGAGATTCTCTCTTCAATCTCTTATATTCTGTTGGTGAAGCTTGCCTTGTAGTTCATTTGGATTCTAAATTTTTCATTTCTGGAATTCCCTCAATTTGGGTTTCCTTTACTGATTCTATTTTCTCTTTCAGGTCTTGAACAGCTTTATTTGTTTACACCCACTATTTGTTTGTATTTTCCTGGATTTCTTTAAGGGGTTCATTAATTTCCTTTTTAAAGACCTCTATCATCTTCATACAGGCCAATTTAGTGTCTTTCTCTTGTGCTTCCTCTCTATTGGAATAGTCAGGATCTGCTGTGGTAGGGTTGCTTGGCTCTTTCGGAGACATATTGCTCTGGCTGTTGATTGTGTTTTTATGCCGCTTTCTAGGCATCTGGCTTTGGGATGATTATAGGTCTAGGTGTTTATTTCAGGTTTTGTCTTTGTTGGGTGGGCATTTTGTTCCTTGGTTTCTGTTTCCCTGGTTTGCTTAGCTGGTGTGTTCTCAGGGAACCCTGCTGGTGTTAGAGGATAGGACAATGGGATGAATTTGTGGAAGGAAGGTTGTGGGAGAATGTCTTTGTGATCCGTTAGGGTATGGGATAAGAGAGGAAAGAAAGCCCACAGCAGGCGTTCTGCTACAGAGCTGGGGATGAGACTAGGGGGATTTGGACTGGAGGAGTAAAAGGAGATGTGAAGGTCTGCAGTCAGCACACAACAGAAGACTCCTAAAAACAAAATTGAAAACCATACTATATAAGGAAAAGATTAGAAAGAAAATAAACAAACAAACAAATAAAAAAAAAAGTAAAACAAAAAAAGCCCTGCTCAGACAAAGCATTAAGAGACAAATCCCTCCAAGAATACCATTGAATTAGTTTTGTGGTGTCCATCTACCACCAGGCATGGAGCCTGCCCTTAAGTGTGATTTGTATATCCAGTAAGAGTCTATTGAAGAAAACTAAATTTCCTTTGCGGGAAGTTATCAATTAGTGATGGCTTCTGGGTTAGGGATGGGGGCTCATGTCACCTCCCCTGTCAGCACTGGGGTCCCATCTGACTTAGACATTGAAGGGCCTGTGCATGCTGCTCCAGTTTATCTGATTTCACATGTATGTCACTTCTGTTAGATATGGAAAATATAGTTTCCTTGGAGTAATCTATCATCTCTAGCTCTCAGAGTCTTTCTGCCTCCTTCTCCACAGAGTTCCCTGATGGAGACATAACATTTAGACTCTCACTCTCTGCACATTGTACAGTTGTATGTTTCTCTATTTGTTACTATCTACTGAAAAAAAAGAAGCTTCTCTGATGATGGCTGAACAAGACACTGATCTATGAGTACAGCAGAATGTCATTAGGATTCACTTTATTGCTGTGCTCCTTTAGTAGAACACTAGTGTATGGTTTCCCCCTAGATCTGTGGCTGATCAAGTCTCAGGTTATTGACCACCTGGGCAGTGTTGGGCATGGGTTCCATTTCATGGAATGGGCCTTTACTTCCAATCAGACAGTGGTTGGTTACTTCCACAATGTCTGTGCCACTATTGCATCAGCCTACCTTTCAGACAGGTCACCATTGTAGACTGCAGGGTTTGTAGCTAAGTTCATGTTTACCTTTCTTTTAGGGTACCATGCAGAATACCTTCCAGTACCATGAACACTAGTCAGCAGTGGTGAAGGTACCAAGTAGAGAGCAGCTTGACTTCTGCATGTTCACTGAGTTGTGCAGGTGCTATCATTGGCAACAGGGCCTTACCATCAGTTTGTGGAAAACAACCAATAGCTTTGGCAGCAGTCTGAGTTGTTTGGAGGCTTCCATAGGGCCCTTCTAGCCAACAACTCAATTAGACATAACCCATTCCCAGAACTGGAGGTTTCATTTGGAACTCAGAAATGCCTAGTTGGGGCCTTTGTTGCCCCTGTTATTTGGCAGTTCAATTTATATCTTTTCATATATGTATACATTTGAAGAAGCTTCTGTTGTATTATGTTTGCATACAACCCCTCAAATGGCCTTTAGTTTTAGCTGTCCCTCCCCATATTCCCTCCCTTACCTCTCCTCCCCTTCACCCCCTTTATCCTCTGGTTCCAGTCCCCCCACCCCTGTCCATCCATAACTATTTTATTTCCCCTTCCTAGGGAGATCCATCCCTCCCCACTAGTCCCTTACTCTATTCCTAACCTCTGTGGTTTGTTGCTGGAGGGCTTCTCTCCAGCCTCCACCAAGCCCTGCAGTCCCACAATCCACGTATAAAATAATCACTCAGACGCTTATATTATTTATAAACTGTATGGCCGTGGTAGGCTTCTTGCTAACTGTTCTTATATCTTAAATTAACTCATTTCTATAAATCTATACCTTGCCACGTGGCTGGTGGCTTACCAGCGTCTTTACCTGCTGCTTGTCCTGGCCTTGGCTGCAGTGTCTCTCCCTCCTTCTTCCTGTTTCCCCAATTCTCCTCTCTCTTTGTCCTGCCTATACTTCCTGCCTGGTCACTGGCCATCAGTGTTTTATTTATATAGAGTGATATCCACAGTAGTGGTTATACAGATTGTAGCCTGCTTATTGAAGTCTTAATACCTAACACCCATATAAATGAATACATACTATATTTGTCTTTTTGTGTCTGGGTTATCTCATTCAGGATTTTTCCCCCAGCTCCATCTATTTACCTGTGGATTTCATGATTTTTTAATAGCTGAATAATATTCCATTGTATAAATGTACCACATCTTCTTTATCCATTCTTCTATTGACAAACATCTAGGTTGTTTCCAATTTCTGGCTATTATGAATATAATAAGAATAAATGTGGTTGATCAAGTGCCTCTATAGTAGGATATAGAGTCCTTTGATTCCATGCCCAAGAGTGGTATAGCTGGATCTCGAGGGAGACCTATTCCCAGCTTTCTAAGGAAGCACCACACTGATTTCCATAGTGGCTGTAGAAGTTTGCACTCTAACCAGCAATGAATTAGTGTTCCCCTTATCCTACATCCTTGTCAGCATGATTTGTCATTTGTTTTATTCATCTTGGCCATTCTTACAGGTGAAAGATGAAATCTCAAAGTAGTTTTGATTTGCATTTCCATGATAAATAAGGGTGTTGCACATTTCTTTTAGCGTTCCTCAGCCATTTGTGTTTCATCTTTTGAAAACTCTTTGTTTAGAACAATGAATAATAAATAGAACCTCATGAAACATAAATGCTGCTATATGGCAAACGACATCATCATTCAGACAGATTATAAATGGGAAAAGATTTTTAGCAGCTATTCATAAAGTTAGTAAAGCGTGGAGGAGGAGGGAGGGGGATAAGGAAATATGGGGAGAGGCATAGTCCTACAACCCACCAAGTGCTGGAATTACACACATTCATATGCCCTCACAGCTACCTTATCACTCAAGTAAGGAACTCTGTACCCAGATATTTCTTGGGGTCTTCTTCTCTATCTCTGGCAAAATGAGTTCAGTTCACACCTTTGTCATTGTCTACTCAGACTCTTGGAATGGTTTTTAAAAAGATCTCCCTTGCTCTAGGCTCATCAGCTTGATTGTTGCCCAGAGAACATAGGTCATGCCTCTCCTCTGCTTAAAATCATCACCCATTTCCACTTTTCTTCTAGAAGAAAATAATAAGACTTCTTAGGTATTAATGTCATGACAGATTGATTTCAAGTGCTCCTAGCTTTCCAGTCTTATGTTCTGTATCCAGACAACCAGTTTTCTAAATTAAAATTTTTTTCAAAGACGTAACACCAATAATCCTCAATTTATTTCAAAAATAGAAATCAAAGAATCATTTCAAAGCTCTTTTTGTGAAGCTACTATTATGCTGGTACTCAAAACACAAAGACTGAACAAAAAAGAAAATTATAGGCCAGTTTCTATTAAGAACATAGGTGAAAAAAATTCTCAGTTTGCTAACCAAATTGAAGAACACATCAAAAAGATTATCCACCTTGACCAAATTGGCTTCATCCCAAAGATGCAGAGATGATTCAGTGTATGTAAGTCAATTAAAGTAATCCATCACATAATCAGACTGAAGGACAGAAACCACAGGATAATCTCATTAGATGTAGTAAATGCCTTTGACAAAATCCCTTTCATGATGAAAGTCCTGGAGAGGCTAGGATATGATGGATTTCTCTCAACAAAATAAAAGCAATTTATAGCAAGCCCACAGCCAATATCATCCTAAGTAGAGAGAAACTCAAACCATTTCTACTAAAATCAGGAACAAAACAAGAATGTTCACTATCTTAATATCTGCTCAATATAGTACTTAAAGTCTTATTTAGAACAATAAGACAATTGAAAGAGATTGGGGGATACAAACTGGAAAGGAAAACATCAAAGTATCTTTATTTCCTGGAGACTTCTATAATTGATAAAAAAGTTTCAGAAAAATAGCAGGATACAAAATTAACACACAAAAATCAGTAACCTCCCTATATACAAATGACAAACAGACTGAGAAAGATATTAGGGAAACAACACCTTTCAGAATAGTCTCAAAAAGTATCTTTGAATAACTCTAATGAAACAAATGAAAGACATGTGCAATAAATACCTTAAGATACTGAAGAAAGAAATTGAAGAAGACACCAGAAGATGAAATGACATCCCTTGCTCATGGGTCAGTAGGCATAATATAGTGAAAACAGCCACCCTACTTGTGGTGGTTTGAATGGAATGGCCCCCATAGACTCACATGTTTGAATGTTTGGCCCATAGGGAGTGGCATTATTGGGAGGTATGGCCTTGTTGGAGGAGGTATGGCCTTGTTGGGAGAAGTGTGTTGTTGTGGGGGTAGGCTTTGAGGGCTCATATGCTCAAGCTACTTCCAGTGTGGTACACAATTTACTTCCTGTTGCCTGTGGATCAAGATGTAGAACTCTCAGCTACTTCTCCAGCATCATGTCTACCTGCATGCTGCCATGTTTCTGACCATAATGAGAATGGACTAAACCTCTGAGCTGTAAGCCAGTCCCAGTTAAATGTTCTTAATTAAATATTATTCTTATCCCTTCTTCAAATTCCTCATGACCTCTACATGCTAATATATTTAAATGCTTGGTTATCAGCAAGTGGCACTGCCTGAGAGGGATTAGGAGGTCTGGCCTTGCTAGAGGAGGTGTGGCCTTGTTGGAAGAAATGTGTCACTGAGGGTGGGCTTTGAGGTTTCAAAAGTCCATACAAGTTGAGTGTCACTGACCTCCTGTTGCCTGTGGATCCAGATGTAGAATTCTCAGCTACCTCTCCAGCGCCATGTTTGCCTGCATACTGCCATGATTCCTACCATGATGATAATGGACTAAAGCTCTGAAACTAGAAGCAAGCCTAAACTAAATGGTTTATTTTACAAGAGTTGCCATGGTTATGGTGTCTCTTCACAGCAAGAGAACACTGACTAAGACAGAAGTTGGTACCAGGAAGTGGAGTCTTGCTGTGACAAGCCTGGCCATGCTGCTTTCTGGAAGAATGTGGACTTTGGAGTAGGAAGTAGTTGAATGCTTTAAGCAGGGCTCAATGGGTCATACTAGAAAGAGCAGGAAAGACAGTGGTGCTGAGAGCTATGTAGATTATAGTGGCCAGCTCAAAATTTCAGAGGGGAAGAATATTAGTAAGTGGCCTAGAGACCATTATTCTGATATTTTGGCAAATAATATGGTTGCTTTTTGCCCTTGTCTAAAAAAATCTACCCAAGGCTTAATTGAAGAGTTTGGGATTGGCAAAGGAGATTTCAAGACAGCCTAGTATTGACTGTGTTGTGTGGTTATTAGTATTGACTGTGTCATGTGGCCACTCTTATGCATATGTATAATGAAAAGGAGCAATATGAGTAAGGAAAAACACAAAATGTACAGTTGAAGGAGAAAAGGAGCACCAGGAAGTATAATGGAGCTAGGTCCTAGGCTCAGGGAGATAGAAAATTTAAAGAAAAGCCTGATGTTAAATGGAATAAAGGGAGTGGTGACCTCATGGCAAGATTCCATTCAGCTAAGCTTTCAACTTGTGAAAAAGGAATTTTAAAAATGCTCAACAGTGAAGGAAGTCATCACAAACAGAAAGCTGATGAAAATGTAACTGAACAAGAGGGCCAAGTTTCAGTCCCAGCAAGCAGAAAAACTTCTTCCTCTGTGGCTAAGGGCAGCCACTGAAGCCAGGTATGTGTCTGGGGTGTCCCTAAATAGAGGTCCAGAGAGGCTATTGTGTGAAGCTGTGAAGGTGAAGCCTGGATTGCCTTGAAGACTCTAAGATGTTGGAGATGCCAAAGCCATGGGATATGCAGTACTTTGAAGGAAAATGGTGCCCAAAGGGAGTGGTACTATTAGGAGGTGTGACCTTGTTGTGGTAGGTGTGGCCTTGTTGGAGGAAGTGTGTCTCTGTAGAGGTGGGCTTTAAGGTCTCATATATGCTCAAGATATCTCCTAATGTCTCAGACCACTTCCCATTGCCTTCAAGATTTAGGACTCTCAGTTACTTCTCTAGCACCATGTCTACCTGAATGCCTCCATGTCCCACCATTATAGTAATGGACTAACCTCTGAACTCTAGGAAGTTACAGTTAACCCCAATTAAATGTTTTATTTTATGAGTTGCCATGGTCATGGTGTCTCTTCATAGCAATAGAAAACCTAACTAAGACAGAAGTTGATACCAGGGACTGAGGTATTTCTGTGATAGGCCTGACCATATTTTTGTTGGAAGGAATATGGACTTTGGAACTGTGGATTAGAAAAGCAGTTAAATACTTGTGCTGCTTAATGACCCATACTAGTAGAAGCATGGGAGACAGTGGAGCTGAATGTGATTTGATGAACTGTGGGGGGCAGGCACAAGAAGTTTCAGAGGAGAATATTAATATGTGACTTGGAGATTGTTCTTGTGATATTTTGGTGAGGAATGTGGCTGCCTTTTTCCCCTGTCCAAAAAGTGTACCTGAGGCTAAAGTGAAGAGATTTAGATTAATTCCATTGGCAGAGGAAATCTCAAAATAGTCTAGTATAGACTCTGTTGGTTCTTAGTGGTAACTCTACTGAAGATTTATAATGAAAAGGAGTAAGCTGAGCAGGGTAAAAGATCAAATGTAATATTTGAGGAAAAAAAAGAGCACCATAAAGTGGAATGGAGCCAGGTCCTGTATTCAAGGAAACAAACAGATTAAGACATAGAATAAAGGGAGTGGTGACCTCAGGGCAAGATCCCACCCAGAAAAATTTCCACCTTGTGAAAACGAATTGAAAAAAAAAAAAAAAAGGTTAGAGCTGAATGTGTGTGTGTGTGTGTGTGTGGGGGGGGGTGGCACATACCTTTAATCCCAGCACTGGGAAGGCAGAGGCCGGTAGATCTTTGACTTTGAGGCCAGCCTGGCCTAGAGATCCAGTTTCGGGACAGTCAAGCTTAGGCAGGTTAGGACACAAAGCTGGTGAAGATGTAATTGAATGAGGGACCACGTTTCAGCCCCAACAAGCAGCAGAACTTGGACACTTCAGCCACGTGTTTCTGGAGTTAAGGATAGAAGAAAGGGGCTATAGAATTTGCCTCCATGCCTAAGGAAAGCCACTGAGGCCAGGCGTGTGTCAGGGATCTTCCTAAAAGGAGGCCTAGAGAAGCCATTGCCTGAAGCTGTGAAGTTGAAGTCTGGATTGCCTTGGAGGCCCCAAAATGTTGGAGATGCCAAAGCTGTGGCATACCTGCTGAGGAGAGCTGCTAGCCGGGAGTGGAACCAGCTCAAGAGAAAGAAGTGTGCTGCAGCCAACAGAGCTGAAAGGAGTTGGAGATCTGAAGAGCGCTTTGACATCAGACAAGGAGATGCAGAGTTTGGAGTTTGCCCGGCTGGTTTTGGTATTGCTTTGCTCAAGCATTTCTTCACTGTGTTCCCTTCAGAATGATAATATACATTCTGTGCTATTGTATGTTGGAAGTATATGATCTGCTTTTTCATTTCAATTTTTACAGGGTTTATAGTTAAGAGGTTGCTTTGAGTCTCAGAAGAGACTTTGAACTTCGGACTTTCAAACAGTGTTGATAATGTCATAGACTATGCGGACTTTTAAAGTTGGACTAAATGCATTTTGCATTCTCATATGACTAAAGTCTATGGGGGCCAGGAGTTAGAATATGGTGGTTTGAAGGAGAATGATTCCCAGAGGCTCATATATTTGAAATCTTGGTCATCAGGGAGTGGCATTACTTGAGAAGGATTAGGAGGTGTGGCTTTGTTGGAGTAGGTGTGGCCTTGTTGGCAGAACTGTGTCACTGGGGGTGGGCTTTGAGGTTTCCAAAGCCTAAGCCAGGCCCAGTGTTGTTCTCTTCCTGCTGCCTGTGGGTCTGGATATAGAACTCTCTGCTACCTCTCTAGTACTGTGTACGACTGCCTGCTGCCATGCTTCCTGCCATGATGATAATGGAGTAAACTTCCGAAACTGTAAGTCAGGCCCAATTAAATGATTTCTTTTATAAGAGTTGCTGTGGTCATGGTGTCTCTTCACAGCAATAGAACATTGACCAAGACAGGTTCTTAATGAGCTAGTGAGATTCGATTGCTCTTAAACTATCCTGCTGTTCTAATTGGTGTGTGTGTGTGTGTGTGTGTGTGTGTGTGTGTGTGTGTGTGTGTGTATGTGTGTCCATCTGTCTGTCTGTCTGTCTGCAGAGGCTAGAAGAGGGCAACATATCACTGGATCTGGAGTTACAGGTAATTGTGAAATCCTAACATGGGTGCCAGGAACCTAACTTGGGTTCTCTGGAAGGACAGCAACTGCTCTTAACTGCAGAGCCTTCTCTCCCACCTGACAGATAGGGGAGGGGACACATACAAGAGCAGAGAAGGATTAACCCAAGACTGTGTTGCCAAGCGGTGTCTGCTGCTAAGAGGAGGGGATTAGACAGGGAGTGGGAGCAGAGGATGCTGGGAAGGCAACTGCGGCACTTCTCCATTGAATCCCTGTGGGCATTTGTCTGAGAGGAGCTGGTGGGGATTTAGGAATTTGGAGCCCATTTTGGTGCTGATCTCCAATCTGTCAAGAGCAACCCAAGAATGAACCCAGCTTCATTTGGGGCGGGGGGAGACTTGCTTTTATAGCAGTTACCTGTGGGCTTTGTGCACCTGCGCGATGGCCCAGAAGTCTCAGCAGGCTTCCTCCTTTTTCTGTTGACCTTATTGTCACCTACAATCTATCTGACGCTTGACTGTCTTGTAACTACTGTGTTTCGGAGTTTCACATTCCTACGCAACCCCATCCACACTGAAGTGTCTGGGAATGGTGCCTGTCCTGTGTGGTTCAGCAGCCCTGGGATCGCTGCGGGAGTGGTACTGGTCGGGGTACAGGCACTGCAGGAAAGATATGTCTCTGACTCAGGACACCGCCATTTGTGAGTTTGTGCCTTAGTATTTGCCTCTAGAAAATGGGGATAATAATGGTACCTCTCCCTCTGAACTGTCAAGACGTTGCAGTAGCTGAATGTAGGAAAACCTCTGAAGTAGTTCTTGGCAAGTAGTGTTGTACTTTGGATGAATATTCTTGGAAGTGCCATGTGTTAAAAGTTTGGTCCCCAGTCCGTGCTCCTCTTGGGAGGTGGTAAGGCCTTTAAGAAGCAAGTTTAGGGGTGTCAAATCCTTTGACATTGTGACACGATGTTGTCATTTACAAATGTGTTGGCCTGACTTCAGCCCAGAGGCCACAGGCAGGACACCCAATAGTAGATGGTCTTGTGGTCATGGAGTACCAGAATAGAATATTCTGACCCTAGTACTAAATAGAATATTCAGATCCCAGCCTCTTCTTTCTCTCTTTATTTCTCAGCTGTGGTGGGAAACCTGCTTCTCCCTACAGTCCCCACCATGATGCTCTGTTTTGTTGCAGGCCTAAAATGGCAGAGCCAATGAACGATGGACAGGCTGAAACCTCTGAAACAGTGAGCCCCTTTCTCCTTATAGGCTTTCAGTATTCTTTTGGGTATTTGTTATAGTGAGGGGAAGTGACAGATACATGTACTAAATGCTTGAAAAGTATAGCTACTATTTGGGTGGCCCATTCCAACATTCCATACCATATACATTGTTGCTTCCCATGCATTGCTTGCTACTTGAGAGCCAGTTATTACTATTCAGTTGGCTACAGGGACACACACACACACACACACACACACACACACACACACACACACAGGTGTATAGCAGATGTATGTGAGTAATTTATTAGCAAAGCTTGTTTGTGGTTAATTATATCCTCAAATTTCAAAATGACCTGTGATTATGATGACTGTCTACATTAGTCTGTAGAATGTGATGGAATTCACAGGCAGATGGACGTTATTCTGATGGGATAACTGGTGTTGTTTGGACCAACTCTACTTCTGGATCATAAAGTAACCAATCTAGAATTCTGCTGGGAAGACGAGCATCCCCCCTTCCTCCTTCTGAGCTGTGGACTGCCTCTGATCAATGGGACAAGTTTCCTTCTCAAGCGAGTTAACTTCAGGGTTTCCCTTGTTATGCCCGCCACACACCAGCATTGCTCCGAAGCAGGCGTGAGCTCAGTGTTGAGCTCTCCTGTGTCATGTTAAAAACTTTCAGCGCCAACCTGAAATAAACTCAGTGAGATCTCCGCTACACTGCATTGGCAGTTTGTTGCAAAGGCGGCTGGCTCAGATTTGTAAGTTAATGTTAATTATGGAACAATGTCAGAAGCAGCACAGTGAATGTCTTTAACCCATTTTTAAAAAGCAGGTCAGATTCAGCATCTGGAGGATAACTTGTAATTTAGTTGAAAATAATTGAGCAAGTTTGACATGGAATAAATTAAAGGGGTCAGGGCTATTCCATGTTTAATAATTTTAGGTAAATTACTTTAGCCAAAGACTTTTACCGGCTGTCCTTTCCCACTAAGTCCAAGAAAGTGCCCAGTTTTTGTTTTTCTAGACCTTATGTTTGTCTTGCTGAAAGAAGACTGTGCTAGCCTGGCATGGTGGCACAGGTCTTTAATCCAAGCACCTAGGAGTCAGAGACAAGAGGATCTCTGAGTTCTAGGCCAGCCTGGTCTACATATTGAGTTCCAGGCCAACCAGAACTACATAGAAAGACCCTGTTTCAAAAACAAACAAACAAACAATAAATAAATAAAAGCAAACCAACCAAACAAAAAGAAGACTGCTAAACCATTTATTTTGAAATACATTCAAAAGTGGTAATTTCTATCATCACAAGTAAGACTGGGAAGCTATTTCAGGAGGAACTTAGACCATAGCAAGTGTTTGAACTTACCTTTTGCTGAAGAAGAAAGGAACAGGGTGAGTTACTTAAGAGGCATTCCCCAGATGAGGACCCTGAAGGATGATTAATGTGCAAGTGATGTAATCACCATGGTAACCAGAGTGCCTAGTGAGCAGGAGTGGGTGAGAAGCAGATGGGAGAGTCCAGGGCCAGCCTCCCTCTGACCCTTTTGAGAGCTCTGTAGAACGGGTTTGTTGTAGGGTATCCCAAGAGAAGACTGCTTGGACTCAGGTTTAGGCCAATACAAAGTCTATATTAGCAGGCTGGTGACTACATTGGGTGTTCAGAATCCCAGTGTAGCCCCGAGCCTTTCTCAGGGTGAGCTTTAAAGTATAAAATCCATATCCTGGGTTGGCATACTTCAGTTAACAAGAACAGCTAGCCAGAAGCATAATCGCAGAAGGCAAAAATGCTTTTAGAGACTTCTCCAGAACTATGGACTTTGATGTATTAGGTTTTTGCTTTCATTTGGCCAGGTGGTGTGATCTACATGCTGAGTTTTATGGCCCATGAATGGTACTTCCATAATGGAGTCAGTTGTGCTAAAGTCTGAGGGCCTGTTACAGGTTGTGGCCCAGAGCTGTCCTAACCTTCCATTTTCCAGTCCCTGTGGCCATCGGTTAAGGACTGTGAAGGCAAGAGGAAGACTTCGGGGCCACAAAGCCCCAGAAACTTCCAATTTCCACTGATGCAAACAAAGGCGACTCTGGTAGCAGATCAAGAAATCCTTACATGTTCCACATTGAAGACAAAACACTGGCAAGGTCAGGACTCCCTCAAAACGGTAGAGAGGGGACTGAGAAGGCCTGGGCAAAGCACAGAGAAGAACAGAAAGATGGCGCCTGCGCTTTCCCCCTGCCTTCTCACCGTTCCAGCCAAGGGTGGACGAGGTGGGGCTCAAATAGCATCTGAACACAAGGAAAACACAGGCGGGGCGGGCACAAGCCACGCTCTCTCCAGAAGTTCAGCACAGTTGGGAGTGGGGACAGCGTTTCTGAGTCCTGTCCGTCTTCTGTGCAGAAGGAAAGAAGAGTAGCAGCGGTGGATTGCACTAGGGTGAGGGTCACTGGGTCACTAGCCTGTAGGTCTCAGGTGTGTTTCACTGTGTCTGTGGGGAGACCCAAGGATCAGAAAACAAGCTGTTGGCCAGGGAAGGCTGTGAGGTCCTGGGATTTTTGTGGAAGGTGTTACTAGACCATCATCAAGGCCTGGTTCTCTTCTCATCTTTGTTTATCGCCTTCTGTTTGGAAGGCTCTCTTAAAAGGAAATATTTCCTAACTAATTAAATTTGGTCAATTTTATTTATAGATCAGACAGTATCTATAGATAAGGAGGGATGAGAAATAGAGACCCTCACAACTGACTTCAACTTCTCTAGTTAATTGTTTATAGCTTTGGTAGTTACCAGACTCTGGGTCCTCTGCAGCCAACCTGTGTTCAGTAGCTATGATTAAACTTCATACTGGTTTGGTCTGTTGGGCTCAGCAAAGGTGTCAAGTTCAAATCTAAGGCCTCCCAAATCTCTCTCTCTCTCTTTTTTTCTTCTGGTTTTTCAAGACAAAGTTTTTCTGTGAAATAGTGTGGCTATCCTGGAACTCACTCTGTAGACCAGGCTGGCCTCGAACTTACAGAGATCCACCTGCCTCTGCCTCCCGAGTGCTGGGATTAAAGGCACGCACCACCACTGCCTGGCTTTCAAATCTTAAGAGTGTTCTGTTCTCAAGAACATGAAGGACATGGGCAAAGTCTAGAGGACAAAAGCCAAAGAAATGAATGCTCTGGCCTTAAGTTCAAGGGCAGGAGATAAAGCACACCTTAAAAATCAGAGGAGGAGGGACGGAACTGACCATGGTTCTAGGCAGTCAGTACATCTTGCTGCAGGCTCCCTTTCCTGTCTGTTTTGGGGCCTAGTAAAAGAGATGTGAGCAGGAGGGTGGTGCTGGTCAGTTTCTATGTCAGTGTGACACAGCCTAGAGTCACCTAGGAAGAGGGACCCTTAACTGAGTAATTGCCCACATTAGATTAGCCTGTGGGGAATTGTCTGGATTCCTGACTGACATAGGACCCCCACCCCCTACTGTGGGCAGACCATTGCTCAGGCAAACAGGTCTGAGATGTATAGAAAAGCTGTCCAAGAGTGAGCCAGTAAGCAGTGTTTCTTTAGTTCCCCATGGTTTCTGCTTCACTTCCTGCCCTGACTTTCCTCTGCGACGGACTGTTACCTGGGAGCCTGTGCTGAAGTAACTCCCATCTCCAAGTTGTTTTTCGTGATGGTGTTTATCACAGCAACAGAACCCAAACCAGAAGAATGGTTGGCGAAGGATGAGGCTGGCAGAGCTGTGCACGAGGTGAGTGGCAACGTCTCTGTGTCCATTTGTGTAAAGCCTTCCCTTTCTAGTTGACTTTGGGTTACACTCATACAATTGCGACCCAAGCTTTGGCTGGTTTCGTCTCATGGAGAAGTGTTCTACCATGTCCCCACTTATCCAATGTTTCATTTCCTCAGGGCTCTGATAGCAGCTGGCTGTCTCTCCAAATGATTAATGGAAGATATTAGTCCCTTCTCTCAAGCTCTTAGCTTAATGTGCTTCTGTTCCCAAGGTTGTTTCCAAAAATAATTAACTTCTTTAATTTTATTTTAGACAGTATCTTGCTCTGTAGACCAGACTGATCTCAAAGTCACAGTCTTCCTGCCTTAGCCTTCCTGAACGTTGGGAATTACAGGCTTGTGGGTAGGAATTACAGGCTTGCTCGGGATCCTTGTTTTCTTACTGTAAAAGCACCTCAGCCCTTTTGGAAAATATGCATGTAGAAACAGAGAGAAAAGACCAGTCATTCTACGGTGCAAGGAAATCGTTGTTTGAATTTTGGTTGGAGTCCTTCTCCTCTTTTTATTAAGACATAGATATTGAAAATAGATTGATGCACTAAATTTATTTGAACGTTAACAGGATTTTGGAGATAGGAAAAGTTCTAACCCAAAGAACTGAATGCATCCCATCAGGGTTTGTATTTTCCCTTCCGCTTGCCATGGACTCTAACTTTTGAGAGAAATGGGCTGGCTCAATGTCAGAGGATATTTTCTTTGTTTTTAGTTAATTGAAATTATTGGCCTCTGTTGTGCAGGCTGGGGCTCGACTCAGATATTGGTTGTATGATTTACAATTCATATAGCACAGCAGATATTAAAAAAAAACAGGAAAAATGAAGTTTGGCATAATCCTGGAGTGAATTCCTTAGTGGGTTTTGTTGCCTGGACAGGAGCATGAGTCACTGTGTGTTCCCTGAGAGCTGAGGCCCATCAAACTTCTTTTGTTTACCCATTAAGGTCCTGTAAATCTCCAGATTTGGGAACTCATAGACCAATGCTTTACCTTTTTATAGATGTTTAAAATAAGTACTCAAGGCACAGGCTGGCGTGTATCCCAGGCTGGGTTCCTGTGCTGGCTAGCGTTGGCCATCTTGACATAAGCCAGACTCATTTGGGAAGACAACCTTGCCTGAGAAAATGCCTGCACCAGATTGGCCCATGGGCAAGCCTGTTGTATATGTTCTTAATTAGTGATTGACATGGGTAGGCTTGGACTATTGTCCAAGACATGTCCTTCTCCTGAGCATATGGTCCTGAGATGTATAAGAAGCCAGGATGCACAAATCATGAGGAGCAGGCCAGTAAGCAGCACCCCTCCATGGCCTTTGATTGATTCCTGCCCTGCTTGAGTTCCTGCCCTGACTTCCTTCTGTGATCGACTGTGATATGGAAGTAAAATAAACCCTTTCCTCCCCAAGTTGCTTATGGTCATGGTGTTTTATTATAGCAATAGAAACCATAACAGAGATGGTTCTTCAGGAAGCAGCTCTATGATGGAGTACAGTAAGAAGGCCTTCTGTGAAGTCCCCAGGAGAATCACCAGTGGAAGTGGGACAAGGCAGAAATTGAGTTGCAATGCATGCCTCAAGACCTTGACCGACCTCCACGACCTCCACAGGACTCTGAAGTGGGAATGGCTTGCCAGTGTTGACTATTGAACTCAGATGGTCTAGCCTTTGTGTTCCTTTTCCTTTAACTCCTCCTTCCTCTGTGAATAGAGATGTACTGCCTCTGGTGGGTGTGACCTTGGGGCAGGCAACTCTTCAACTGGGAGAAACCCTAAAGGAGTTCACAGATGTTTGGAGTAAGTGGTTCCATGGTCGGAGAGCTGGGCTCTTCATCTGCTGGGGAGACTGGGGAACTTGAAGATGGGTACAGGCAATGGCCAAAGTTGTTCCAATTTCATTCATAGATGTACTGTGCAGGTCTAGCAGAACGCATTTCTGGTGGACTCTGGATGTAGTGTCCTATTTAGACGCACTCTGGTATAGAGAGAAGGCAATATCTTAGTTGCAGCCTGGCTTACTAGGTGCTGTGGCTAAGGACTTATGACAAATAATGCACTCTTGTGTCTCAGTGACTCAGGTACAAAGTGGGGATAAACGCAATAGGTAAGCTTCCCGCAGAAGGTCTGCCTGCTGGCTTTCTCAGGGCTCTAGTTATGCCTGCTGGCCTGGCCTGATAGAATTATTAATAACTCTCACTTGCCTCTCCATGTGTCCCCATCTACTTCTTCATCAATGGTCTCATGATTAGAATTCTCATAGATTATTTTCCTTCCTTCTTAACTCTCTGATTTTTCTTGAAGGGCAAAGCTTCCAACAATAGCATCAGAAAATGGAAGACCGGTGACTGCTACTCCAGAAGGCCGGTGTGCTTGCCTATGCCAAGCTGATGCCGACCAGAGTGTCAGTTCCTACCAAACGGCTTTCCCTGGATGCTGTCACAATAGCTCGCCTTGCTTGTCTCCACTCAGCACTCATTCCCAGAACACTCAGGGCAGTGGAGAGGCATGTTAGCGAGGGTGTTGGCATCATGGTGTTTCTCTCTTTGGGTACAAAGAGCCAGCGGAACACTGAAGTGGATTTGGATGATTAAAGACTTAAAAATAAATCAGGAAAAGATTCATGCACTCTGAAAGTGGGGCTAATAATTCTGTCTGTTTGTGGAGTTATGAGAATTGAATGCAGCGTGTGTGGAGCACAGAGCACAGTGCCAGGCATGTCTTAGCGTCAATAGGTTTTACTTACAGTAACTAGTTTCAGATTATCAGAAGCTCCTGCTGTTGGTAATTGTGACCCTCCAATTTTAGTCTGGTCGTCTCCTGGCCTCATAACCAGTTCCCACAGCTTACTGGACTTTTTCATCAGGTTCCAACTAACCCCATAGTCTACATCGATCTCATTGCCTCATCCTAGGTTCTTTAGACTTACCACCTCCCCAATCAGACTTGTATTTAGTTCTGTCTCCCACCTGGTATCTTCGGAGTCACCTTTCCTGAGATTCTGCGGTTCTCACCATATCTGCCTTGTTGATTCTGTCTCCTGACGCATTTCTTTTTCTTTTCTTTTCTTTTTATACAAGAAGAAACATTTATTAGGGATCCAGTGGAGTTCTGCAATGCTGAATTTTCTCAAAGCTGTAATATTAGGCAGGGACCTGTTTTCATACCCTTCTTTTTTTTTATTTAAAAGTTTTTTTCATTTTACATACAAACCACAGTTCCCCCTCCCTCCCCTCCTTTCACTCTGCCTCACCTCCCCCCTACTCATCCCCCCCCCACATCCACTCCTCCCACGGGAGTCAACAAAGTCTGGCCTATCAAGTTGAGGCAGGACCAAGCCCCTCCCTCTTGCATCAAGGCTGAGCATAGGGAATGGGCTCCCAAAAGGCAGCTCAGGCACCAGGGTCAGAGCCTGGTCCTCTGCCAGGGCCCCACAGACCCTTTTCTCTCCTTTCTTTATTTTGGCTGCCCCTGGCTCTCGTGTCAGTGGATTCTTTTATGTGTGCTGTGCTGAGATTCAAACACTGAGCCTTGCAACCGCCAGGCAAGCATCTACCGCCGTGCTACATGTTCACATGCCCTGGTCCCCATGCTCACCTCTGAGCTCAACTTCCATTTCCAGATGTTTGCTAGGGAGATTTCCCCAAACTGTGACCATACTGTTACTCAAGTGAAATCCCGTGTAGCTCATTGCTTCCAGCAGAACTAAACTCCTCAGGCTGTGTGTGTTGTGTGTTGTGGGGTGTGTGTGAGTGCTGTGTGGTGTGGTGTTTGTCATGTGTTGTATGTGTGTGTATTGTTGAGTGTCTCAAAAAGAGGCAGACGGGGTGGGAAGGACAGGATTTGAGTTTTCTCTCATTTTCAGCCTCCTCCGTTTACCAGATCCCCGATAAGATAAGCCGTGATCTATCCAAAGTTCCACACACATTTGCTTTTGTCTCATGAGTTGCTCCTACTTCTCTCTTTCCCCTGGAAATCTCTGTTGTTTCAAAGGCAGTTAAAGGCTCTGAGGTGCTGCTTTTTACACACAGCATCTAAAACATTAAGGACTGTGTCCTTAGAAAATAGACTGTGTCAGTGCTGGATGGCACCATGAACGCTGAGTTCACATACCACTCCTTGAGACTATTGGAAATCCAGTGCAGGCGTAGGCATTCTCTCCCCTCCTCCTCCTCCTCCTCCTCCTCCTCCTCCTCCTCCTCCTCCTCCTCCTCCT
This sequence comes from Peromyscus maniculatus bairdii, assembly GCF_049852395.1. Lineage (NCBI taxonomy): Eukaryota > Metazoa > Chordata > Mammalia > Rodentia > Cricetidae > Peromyscus > Peromyscus maniculatus. The sequence goes on from NC_134853.1 coordinate 10,172,922, forward strand.
CCTCCTCCTCTCCTCCTCCTTCTCCTCCTCCTCCTAAAACAAGACTCTATTATTCATAAAATTAAAACTTATTTTTCAACAAGTACTCAATTTCTATGTCTGATTGATACCACTGGTTTTGAGTTATTTATTACTTGCCTAATTGATAAACTTCCAAACCACTGGAATGGTGAGTTTCTTTTTCAGTTTTAACTTTATTTTTAATTGATATATAGATGTAAGTGTTTATGGAATACATTGTGATATTTTGACACACATTTTTAATAATCTAATTAGGGTGATTAGCATATCCATCACCTAATTTTTTTTTTGTCAACTTGACACAAACCTAGACATATCTGGGAAAAAGAAGTCTTGGTGGAAAAAAATACCTTCATCACATTGACTTGTAGGTTAGGTCTGTAGGGCTTTTCTTGATTAATGATTTTTATGGAAGGACCCATTGTAGGTGGCCTTGAGGAAGCTAGTAAGCAGTGTTCCCTCTTAACCTCTATCTGCTTCAGTTCCTGCCTCTAGGTTCCTGCCCTGACTTTCCTCAGTGGTGGACTACAGGCTGTAAGATAAAATAAATCCTTTACTCCCAAAATGATTTGGTCACAGTATGTGGTGGTTTGAATGAGAATGGCCAACATTGGCTCATAGATTTGTATGCTTCCTCACCAGCGAATGGCACTATTTGAAAGGATTAGGAGGTGTGGCCTTGATAAAGTAGGTGTGGTCTTGTTAGAGGAAGTATGTCACTGGGGGTGGGCTTTGAGGTTTCAAGGGTCTAAGTCAGGCCCAGAGGGTCTCTCTTTTTCTGCTGGCTATGGATTCTGATGTAGAACTCTCATCTTCTTCTCTAGCACCATGTCTGCCTCCATGCTCCCTGCCATGATGATAATGGACTAAACCTCTGAAACTGTAAGCAAGCCCCAATTAAATGTTTTCCTTTATAAGAGTTGCCATGCTCATGGTATCTCTTCACAGAAATAGAACACTGACTAAGGCCTGGTGTTGTATTATAGTAATAGAAAAATAATTAAGATAACTATTACAGTCATTTGTCATTTATTTGTGGTATAAACATGGTCTCTTTCAGCTATTTTGAAATATATAAATTTGATATTGATTTTAGTAAAAATACTCTGAATTTCTCCCCATTTAAGTTGACAGGCTTGATGTAAACTGCCTTTATTATGTTGAGTTATGTCCCTGTATGCCTAATCTCTCCAGGACATTTATCATAAAAGAGTGTTGGATCTTGTCAAAAGCCTTTTCTGTATCAAATGACATAATCATGTGTTTTTTGACTGTTTGTTGATATGGTTAATTGCATTTATTGAGTTATGTATGTTGAACCATCCCTGCATCTCTGAGATGAAGCCTACTTGATCATGGTGGATGATCTTTTTGATGTGTTCTTGGATTCAGTTTGCAAGTATTTTATTGAGTATTTTTGTATCTATGTTCATAAGGGAAATTAATAATTGTCTTTCTTTTTTGGGCGTTTATGTGGTTTGGGTATCAGGGTAACTGTGGCTTTATAAAATGTATTAGGCAATATTCCTTCTCTTATCACCAAATGAAGCATTCGGTACCAGGACTGGGTTACATCTAATTGAGTTTTGGCCAAAGGGGCCCCACAGGGATCCCCAAACAACCAAAGCTGTTGCTTTCCACAAACAGACAGCAAGGTCCCATTGGTAAAGACAACACCTACACAACTCATTGAACATGGAGAAGTCAAGCTGGTGCCTATGTAGAGTCTTCACCCTTACATTCCAGTATCTTTGGTACAGGAAGACACTATTTGCACCACAAAAAGAAACATAAACACCAAGATAGCCACAAACCCTTAATCTACAATGGTGTACTATCTGCATGATATACTAGGGCAATGGTGGCACAAAGCTTTGGGAGTAACCAACCAATAACTGATTTGGCTTACGGCCCACTCCATTAGATGGAACCCATACCCAGTACTGTGTGGGTGACCAAAAACCAGAGACTAGATAGCCCAGAGAACTAGGGTAAACCCAAATACATCTGGTCTTAAAAAATATAGCAATAACATGACTCCTAATGACGTTCTGCTATACCTATGAATCAATGCCTTGTTTACTAAGCTTCAGAGAATCTTCCTCCTGCAGCAGATGGGAATAAATATGGAGGCCTACAGCCAGACATTCCACAGAGAGTGAAAGGTCCTGGAACACTCAGCCCTAAATGGGATGTCTCCACCAAATCCCTCCCCTCAGAGTTCAGAGAACACTGAGCAAGAGGAAGCAGAAAGAGTGTAAGAGCTAGAAGGGATGGAGGACACAGAGAAAACGAGGCCCTCTAAATCAACTGACCAAAGCTCATATGAACTCACAGAGACTGAAGCAGCATGAACAGGGCCTGCGTGAGTCTGCACCAGGTCCTCTGAGTATACATTGTGGCTTCCAGTTTAGTGTTTGTATGAGATTTCTGGGTGTGTGAACAAGTGGGTCTCTGATTCTTGTGCCTGCTCTTAGGCTCCTTTTCCTTCTGTTGGTTTGTCTTCTCCAACTTTGATGTTAAAATTTTTTTTTTTTCAAGACAGGGTTTCTCTGTGTAGCTTTGAGCCTTTCCTGGGACTCACTTGGTAGCCCAGGCTGGCCTCGAATTCACAGAGATCCGCCTGCCTCTGCCTCCCGAGTGCTGGGATTAAAGGCGTGCGCCACCACCTCCCGGCTGATGTGATAGTTTTTGTTTTATCTCATTATATTTTATTTTGTTATATTTAAAAAGCATGAATGAAAACCTAGCCACTAGGGTGAAGGTTAACAACTGAACTGTCCTTTATACCTGCTGGAAGATGGAAAATCAGTTTTCTTCAACAGAGTGACACTGAGTATATCAACCACTCCAGCACAGGCCTCATGTTCAGGAGCAGTTAACCAACATATAATGGACTCCACTTTTTTTTATGTGCTTTTATTTGGTTACAGTTTGGTGGGGTTTTTTTGTTGTTTGTTTGTTTTTCTTTTTGAGTATTGTTTTATTTTATTTTCTTTCCTTTATTTGTGTAGCTGTGAATTATACATCTGTCTCTCAACATTCAACAAACTATAAGTGTAATAGTATCATTATCTGGACTCATGATCTAACATTCAAATCAGGTAAAATCTTCCTGTAATAGGGAATTTCTATGATAAATTCAGATATTTTAGTTACGCATACTTTCTAATATTAGTCATAAAAATTAAGATTTCAATTGAAAGACACAGAGAAACTTCCAAAATAAACAGCACTGTGACCCCTTGTACTGGTATTGTTCATACCCTAATGGAATCCAAGTCTTGGGGGAAAAATAGCAAACCATGACTTGAGGTTGCATTGACAATACTTCGGGCTAGATGACAGCTGGGTAGATAAGTGTTTGAATCTCTAGAACCCAAGGGCATGCAGTAGCACATGCCCGTGATCCCAGCACTCTACAGAGATGGGAGGTCAAGACAGGAGAGGACCCAGAAGCTCATAAGGCAGCTAGCCTGGTGCACACAGAAGTGAACAAGAGAGACCCTGTCCCAAACAAAGCGGAGGCTGAAGATCGACACCTGAAGTTGTCCTATGACAAACCTGCTGTGGTCAATTGTTCTCTGTCTCTCTCTCTTTTTGTCTCTCTGTCTCTGTGTCTCTGTTCCTCTCATTGTATATCTGTGTCTGTCTGCCTGTCTGTCTGTCTCTCTCTTTCTCCGTCTCTGTCTCCTCTCTCTTTCTGTCTCTCTGTCTCTGTCTTTCTGCCTGTCTTTCTCAAACACACACATACACACACACACACACACACACACACACAAACTCTCTCTCTCTCTCTCTCTCTCTCTCTCTCTCTCTCTCTCTCTTTCTCTGGGCCAACCTTTGTCAAGAGAGAGGGGTGGATCCCACTGGTGAGAGACACTGTCTCATTCTTTTAGGAGTCCCAGGCTGAGGTGCAGGCAGCGATCATTTCCCTTGTGGGCTCTTGTCGTCCTGGAATGGACATGTGGCAAGGGGCCAGCATGCTGGGTAGAGGGTGGTATGTAACTGTCTAGAAAAAAGTACCAGTGGCTTCTCTGGTTTCTAGTCTCACCCCCCACCGCCTCCAAAAAGACCATCAATAACTATGGAAAGATAGAGAGCCTAGAAATTGCTATTAATGTGGCATGGCTAATGAGTGATTAAAGGGACTTTGAAAGGACAAAGTGTTCTGTAACAAGATGACGTTTACATTAAAAATGACCCTGAGCTGGAGAAATTTACTAGACATGCATTTATAGAAGGAAAGAACATCCCTGCACCCGTGATACAGTCTCCACTGCTTTTTTGAAAGTAGCTCGGGTCTCTTTGATAGTACACAAATTTGATAGTGCTTAAATCATCTGTCTGTCTGTATGCAGTTATTCAAAACTAAGCCTCTCTCTCTGGGCTGAGAATGAATAGATTTGTTATGTGGTGACCTGGTTGTCTTTTTCATAGCCATTCCTCAAAAATTATTTTCTTTGTCTCTGAGTTTAAAACTGTCCCCTGCTTGGATATGTCAGAGGCCATACTAAAGTTTTATAAATTAAATAGCTAAAAAAGTATTTCAGGTTAATATACATTTCTTCTAGGAAATCCTTATATAATAATTATAAAATAATATTTTATTCAAGGAGAGGCAAACTGAGACAGTCTTTGTATTGTATTTTATGATATATCCTTTTTGATAAAAATATATTTTTGATTTTTATACATTTAAAGTATTTATGTGTGCATGTAATATAAAATTTATAAGACAATGAAAAACAACCATTTATTCTTCTCTACAGTTATATAGAATCATCTCATCACTAATGCATTGTTCCAGAGCTGTTCAGTGTACATCAAGAATATAAGGTATATGTAATATACACATTTTAGTGATTTATTTATTGTGTGCATGAGTGTGTATGCACAGGTGCCTGGAGATGGCAGAAGAGGACATTGGATCCCTTGGAGTTGGAGTTATAGATGGTTATGAACTGCTCCATGTGAGTGCTGGGAACCAAGCCCAGGTCCTCTGAAAGAGCAACAAGTGGTCTCAACTGCTGAGCCAGCTGTCTCCCCAGCCCTGTAATATAGTTTGATTATGAAGACTGACTATGCTCTTTCCCTTGACTTCATGGAATCCTTGGTGATGGTGCTAATCATCATAATTCCCACTAACACCTTTGCACCTCCCTTTGGCTAGGGCAGGAGGACTTCTGCCCCTTGGCACTTCTGTGACCACGTAAGTTCCTTCAACTAATGAAATGTGGTAAGAAACAACCTGTGTTATTTCTGGGTTAAAGAATCAAAGCATCCTAAAGTCTCCTTTCACTTTTCTAGCTGTGCTGGGGTTCTGAACTCTGGATGAGCCTAGGCCCCTGAATGAGGACAATATGATGTGGGGTGTATCCTGTTCCATTAATACTTTTATACTAGCAAAACAAAGTTTTACTGACCTGAGCTACTAGCGCATTGGGATTTTTTGTTATTGGAGAATAATTTGGACTATTCTGACTGAGTATAAAGATGGCTCTGTGTTAATATATATAGAACTACCTTGTTCTTTTTGTCAGATGCATGGAGATCTGTTATTTAGATGTCCTAGGATTTATTTGTGCCCATTTTCAACTACTCAGGGATACATAGTATGTGGTTTGAATGAGATGCCCCCATAGTCTTGGCCCCTAGTTGGTGGCACTGTTTGGGAGACTTAGGAGGTGTGACCTTATGGAGTAAGTATGTTACTGGGGAAAGATCTGAAGTTTGAAAAACCATGAACCATTCCCAGTGTGGCTCCTCTGTTTCCTGCTTATGGTGGTTCAAGATGTAAGCTCTGAGCTGTTGACATACAGTTCTGCCATGATGGCGGTGGACTTCTTTAAAAAACAAACCAAACCAAACCAAACCAAACCAAAACTAGAACCATAGACCCAATTATTAAGATGCAAATACTCATTTTTTAAGAGGTACTTTCAAAATCCCACTCATGATTATCCACTACACATAAGCAAACTAGTAAATGGTGTAAACTATGATCAGTGGAGGAACAGCCAAAGATCCATGTGAGTCAAGACAATCCCCAGTGTATCCCATGCCTCAATCACAACCTTTTCAGTAGCAGATCCAGATGGAGTGATCATGTAGACCACACCAGTCCTCTTAGCTCTGGCTACATTATTCCCGAAAGGAAAAAGGCATTGGAGCCAATAGAAACACTACTCATCTTGTTGGCTCCTTCTTCTCTGCCTCAGTGAGTAACTCAGGGACTTCCTTGAACAAAGCTTTCCACTTCACCAGGGCTTCATGCTCACCAACAGTGCTGGTCACATGATCAATGGCATTGGAGAGTTCCACTCTCTCACCCTGGTTTTAAACTTCATGGTAAGCACTCGTGGATGGTGCCAAAGTCACCAAGAGTTTGTCTTGTACAATATACAGTGTACCCAAGACTGCTGTCCTGCTCCCATGCCAATAACCTGCCCACCTTTGGCATAGCACATGGAGTTAGACTAATGACTTGGCAGTGATAGTGGCTACAATGAGGTCTCTGAGGGCAGACTCTGACAGATCTTTATTCTTGGTGACAATATTGCTAAATAAGAACTTCTCAATCACACCATTATTTCTCTTCTGGCTCAAACCAAGGTCAAAGGGTATTTGAACTTCATTTTCATCTGGTTTATAGAACTGGTCCATCCAATTTTCTTTTTAGAAAGTGTTTTCAAGGCTGCTTCTTCATATCCTAGGGCAACAATACCATCTAACATTTCTCCAGAGATAATTTTTGCAGTAGGGATATAACAAACATCAGATAATGTAACAAAATCTCCAACTGAAGACATCCTATTGGACTCCTTTGCTCTTATGTATGCAGTAGGTATAGGCATGAGGGTTGAATAGAAATCATAGACCTTTCAGACTCTGGTCTTGTCTTCACTGAGTGGACTCACAATAGCAGCACCTGCTGAGATGATATGCTTAAAAGAAGCCACAGCTAGAAGGCTAATTATTCTCTGAGTTCCTTCACCAGCTGCCAGGCATTCAAAGCAACACACAGGTTTATGAATCCAGGGGTTCTGTTGAGAACTGTGATGGGAAGCTTGGACTTCAGCTTATATAGCTGGGCAGGAGTCTGATGGTGGTTCACCTTATACCTCAATGGCATCTGGGAAATTTCTGCTTCCTGAAGTAATCTGAAGTTGCTCCATCATATTGTGCACTATGAGTAAATGCCTTCAAAGCCAGCTGGTGCCTAGTCTCCAGGGAATTGTCTTTATTATCAGAGCTCTACATCTCGGCAGCCACCCTCACATAGTCCTCAGGTTTTATATGACTGTCACTCAAGCTTGATTTTTTGGCTGCAGCTCTTAGTAAGGTCACCCCACCAATATCCATTTGTTCAATAGCTGCCTCAACAGTTATATCTGAAGAAGCCACCGTCTTCACAATTGGGGGCAGGTTATAGGCAACAACTCATAAGGTTGAAATCAAGTTTGGCCATGTCAGCATTATCTTCTGGAATATTGCGTGCCAAGACTGAAGCATGGATGTCAGGATGCAAGGTTTTCACATGCGCCCCCTCCCCCTAATATTTCAAGGAACACTGTTAGCTCAGGCACACCTCTGACTGCCAGGCTAACATCGCCGAGCACTTTTGCCATGCCTCTAGAAGCCACAAGACTCAGACCAAGAGACATAAGGTTTCTGGCAAATTCCATGAGGCAGGTTTTGTAAGACACTGGACAGGGCAGCTGGCTGAGAGACAAGGCTGCTGTGCCAGGTCACAGAGTAAGGAGATAGACAAGCCACATGTGTATGCAAGCAGGTTGGACTGGTGGTGGACTCTAATCCTTCTAAAACCATAAGTCAAAATGAACCCTGCCTTCTATAAGTTGTCTTGGATGTGGTGTTTTATGACAACAATAGTAATCAATTTACTTAACACTATTTCAAGCATTCTTCCATTACGAACAATGTTGGTTATCTTTTATGGAATGATCTTTTTAATTATTAATCTTTTCAAAGAGATGGGGTTTTCTCAGACTAGTTCTCTATGGGAGTTTTCTCTGTGTGTAGGCTACTGCATACCCTTAGTTACTTTATAAAAATAATTTTATAAACTTTCTTATAAAAATCTTCCAGTATAAAAAAATCACTTTTAGTCAACCTGAATGGGCTTTTTGAGAAGTGACACATTGTAGCAGGGTCCTGTGCTGTTGTTCCCTTTGGGGAAGGGGGCCAAGTAGGTGCAGAGTCAATGACACAGACTTTGGGAGAATGTCAAAACAACCAGCTCAGTTTATTCAGGAAGAGGCAAGCCTTTTATAACCTCCATCCCACCCTGGGGAGAGGTCTGATGACTATGCATCTGCTGGTATGACATGGCTGCCTCTCATTGGTCCAGCTCATCTCCAGATCATGTCTCAACTGCTGTTACTAAGGCCCTTAGGCAGACCCAGGTTGGCTCTCAGAAAGTATCTTTTTTACTTGTTTGTGCTGGCTGGCCCTCAAGCCTGTTAGAGATGAGTCATCCCACAACACATGCCATAGATTTCAGATCAAGCACGTGGAGTATCTTTTTCCCTTTGCTTGCTGTGCTCTGGTTATGATGTTCTGGGTAATGAGCCTTGCTTCACAGACTGGTTGCTCCTGCATGTGCAATAAGATAAGGGACTTATTGCTCATTTCACCTACTCTGTCCTCCTTTGATTTTGTCTTAGTTTCTTGTCCAATTCCTGTGATAAAACACCCAAAAAAGCAAGTTTGAAGAGAAAGAGTTTATTTTAGCTTGTAGTTCCAGGTTCCAGTCCTTCGCAGCAGTGAGGTAACAGCAGCAGGAGCTGGAGGGAGTCGTGTATATCACATCCAACATCAGGAGTAGAGAGTAATGGCTGTTTGCATGCCAGAGGTCAGTTTGCTGTCTTCTTTTTACCCAGTTCAAAACCCAGCTCATGAAATGGTGCAACCCACACTCAGGGCACTCCATTAACTCAACTGAGAGAAAACCTTCACAGGAATGGTCCAAAGACCAACCTAACCAAGAAAATTCCCTCTCGAGACTCCCTTTCTAGTCAGTTCAGTATTACGTATGCCAAGTTGATAGTCAACCATCCCAGTTCTGTTGCTCTTAATCAGGAGTTACTGGTGTTTCTCTTCTGTAGGTGTTGTCTACATTGCAGGGCTTCTGACATCTGTAGTCATAAGCACTTCTTTTCAGCAACCCCCCCGTGCCCGTTTGTCAGTTCATTCTCATAGTTTGCATTTGGGAACTGATACATGAGTTCTTATTCCATCAATGATGTAGTTTGATTTCCATGACCTATTGCCTTTTCTTTGGGGGTGATTTTTCAACAACAAAAAAAGAAAGGGATGATGCCAGCTTTATGATACTGTAAAACTACAAGTTTCTCGTAAATCTTTAAAGATTGTTTCTTGAACTTTTCACTAATTATTTTTAATGTGTGTACTGAATCTAAGGAAGTTCACAAAATCCCACTTGAGTTTTACTTTAGACAACATGGAATTTGCAACTTTGTAGTAAAAGATATTATATAGCTCAACCCTCTGTCCTAAGAGCCCATTCACTGTTGAAAGAATTGGCGTCCTATTGTACATACGGAAGGAATGGTGGCCACAGCCCTCTGTGCTTTATCTAGGTCACACCTTTGCACTGCATTTTAACTGCTAGTCTCTTATTTGATGGCTCAGGCCTGCCTCTATTTAGTGTGTCTGATGTGAAATGGGCAAATGCTTTGTATTGCAGTCACTTGAAGAGGTCTGTGGTACTGTTTCTGTATCCACAGGGGGATTCTTGACCCATGCACAAGCTACCAGAAGTAGTAGGAAGCTCATATACCTAGGAGCAGCTCTCTTGTAGTCACAGAGGGGGAGCTGGTAGCTAATTTCACAGCTTCTATAGCCCTTGATAGAAATATCCTGGGGTGAGTCTGTGAACTCTCCTGGACTTTCTTGTATTTTTGGTTGTAAACCTAGTTTTTAACAGCTGAGTCATCTCTCTAGCCCCTCACAGACTTTCTTCTTTTTGTTTTGTTTTTATATTAGTCTTGATTATTTTATTATTTAAAACAATTCGAAATTTAAATATATTTTAATCATATTTTTCCCATCCCCCAAGTCCTTCCAGATCCTCCCTCTCAGAGTTTTAAAACAGAGGTACCCATGGAAGAAATCAGCAACTAGACAAAACAGATGTACCCATGGAAGAAATCAGCTTCTGGACAAAACAGAACTACCCATGGAAGAAATCAGCTCACAGACACACTGACTTAGGCTTCTCTTCACTGCTTCCTTCCATCACTTCCTGTGATTGCTTCCCATAAATGCCTTGTGTTCATTCAGTCTGTGTCTCAGGCACATCTCCCTGGAGATTCCAGCCTAACACTTGGTGTCAGGAATGGTTGAGGGCAACAAGTCCTTTGGATGGGATCCTGAAGTCTGGCAGAGGGCAATACGTGTCCTATTGCTGTGGTTAGTGGGCGTTGATAACTCATTTGCCAGAACTGTCACCAGGGGTGACAGAGGAAGGGGAGACACTAGCCTGCGTGGCAGTCTTAGTGTGGAAAGATGTGGGAAATGGCAATTAACAGGCTGTAGAAGTGGTTGACTGCTGTTAACGGCCACAGAAATCTTAAATGAAGATGACTTATTCTGACCAGCCAACCCTCAGCCCCAGGCACAGTGTGAGAACAAAAGGCCTTTGATGAGGCCTTGGGCCTTGCTTTCTTCAGCAGTCAGGCAGCCTCTGCTGAGCTGAGTCAGGGGGAAGCTCTCATTGAGTGACAGTGACAGAGGAGGTGAACCCGTCAAGTCTAGAAAGCCAACAAGTTCTAGACAAAGGGGAAGGGAGGGCCCCTGAGATCTGGAGTGTGCATGTTTGAATGTGAAACCCAAGATGCCCCCGACGGAGAGACAGGGATGAACTGACTAGTGTGTCCACTTCCAGGGCTGCACCAACATGTTTCCACAAACTGTGTGACTTAAAACAGCTGAGAAGGCAGAAGCCGGGGACTCAGGTGTCAGCAATGTGTTTCGTTCCAGAGGCCTCAGAGAAGGGGTTCTTTCTTCCTGTCCCTCCCCAAGCCTCCGGTGGGTGCTGGTGCTCCTTGGCTTGGTATAGGAGTCACTCTATTCTTTGCTTCTCTTATCACGTGGTGGCATTCTGTCCTCTGTCCTGTGTATCTTCTTTTCTTATAAAAACACATGTCATATTAGGTTAGCGCCCATTCCACTCCAGAATGACCTCATATCTGCCAAGAGGCTCTTTCCAAATAAAGTCATATACATTTTTCTTATCTTTAACTGGTATTACTTTAATGGTATAAATTCATGGGCACAAGGGACAACATTGAATACATATGCATGGGATATAATGATCAAATATAATGAAATATAATGATCAAATCAGAATAGTTAGCATGCCTATCTTCTTAAATATCAAAAATATTTTCTATTAACATGTAAGAATTACACATATTTATGGGGCACAGGGTACTATTTCAATAAATGTAAATAATGTGTGCTGATCAAATCAAAGTAATTGGCATTTTTACCTTATCATGACGTTGTGTTTGGAGCCTTCAAGAGCCTCTAATTCACAAAATGTAGTTTATTGTGAACTCTTGTCACCCTCATGTGATACCTGTGATAGTACTGATGTATTTTGGGAGACACAGTTCCATGTACCGTAACTGGAGACCATCAATGGGTAAGTCACAGAACGACACCTTTCTCAAAGTCTCTGCCACTCACTGCATCTAGACCCATAGCTGGGACTGTGTTTCGGCATGGCTCAAGTGGGGACGTACCCTCCCTACTACAAGGAGAAAAGCATAATTTATCAAAAACTGATATACGGTGACAAGGACAGAAGACTGTGTCTAGGAGTTGGTCTTGAGAGTCTGAGGAGAGGGCAGAATGTGAGACTGACATGAGACAGTGTGGAGTGGGGGAGGATCTTCTACACTGGTGAAAGCATTTAGAGCCTGGCTTCACTTGCTTGGGGGACAGTTCCTGAAGCACTGAGATAGCACTGCCATGCAGTGTCTGAGGGAGAAGTGACAGAATCAGAAAGGAGACTGAGGACACAGCTCCGTTGGCAGAGTGCTTGCTTAGAATTCCCAAAGCTCTGGGTTCAACCCCAGCATTGCATAAAAAGTGTGTGCTGGTGTATGACTGAAATCTCCACTTAGGAGTGGAGGCAGGGGGATCATAAGTTCAAGGTTGTGTATAGCCTGGGCAACTTGAGATCCTGTCTTAGAGCTTAGAAAGCTGAGCCTATTAGAATGAGGACTGTGATGTGTTCATAGAACCTATGGATGAAGAACAAAACAGCCTGTGACTGGACTGATGGCTCAGTGGTTAGGTGTGTTTATGCACAGGCCTTAAAACACAAGCTTCATCCCTGGGTCTGTAGTGCCTATGTATGCATGAACATACGTATGCATACACACATGTACACACACACACACACACACACATACACACAAATACACACACACATGCACTAACTAAATTAAGTGATTAAAAATTTAAAAATAAGACTTAAGATATAGGAAACCACTCAGAGATATATTTCTCTATATTTCATTCAAGTTTTCCTGACACCATTACCATGAAAGATTGGAGTTAATACCTAGGCCAAGTTACACTTAGAGCTGTATATTAAAGATATTTTTATGGAAGTGGCATTCTGCACCCCGTACTCCTGCTAGGGTTCGGCTAGGGATCCATGTCCTGGGCCTGAGATCTTCAGGCCTTGCAGGTTTCAAGTCCAGGGAGAGGGTAGCCAAGTTCTTTAGCTGCCGATCACCGTGCAGTCAGGAGAGCCAAGTCTGCTTGTGCACCACGGATTCCCAGTAAAGACTCTGCTGTGGATGCTCCACTGGTAAATAAAACACTGATTGGCCAGTAGCCAGGCAGGAAGTATAGGCAGGGCAAACAGAGAGGAAAACCGAGAGAACAGGAGGGTAGAGGGAGGAGACTCCAGCTTGCCATCCAGGGAGCATCATGTAAAGGCAACGGGTAAAGCCACGGAACATGTGGCGACATATAGATTAACAGAGATGGGCTGAGTAAAAGAGTAAGAGCTAGACAATGGCAGGTCTGAGCTAATGGCTGAGCAATTTAAATAATATAAACATCTGTATGTTTATTTTATAAGTGGGCTACAGAACTGCTGGGGCTTGGCGGGACCTGGAGAAAAGAACTCTAGCTACAACTCTCGTCAAGAGACACCTGGTCAATCAAGCATTCAGTTGGTTGGAGTGTAGGCACAAAACTCACTTTCCATGCACACACTTCTCTGCATTGTCAAATGCCTTTCAGCTTCTTCCAACCCTGACTTAAAAGCAGCTGCTTAGCTTTTCATCACATATGCAGATGCATTTATCAAAAACTTAATTATATCCTGATCTCTATTAAGTGGTGGATTTGTAATTCACTGAAGAGAATCCTACTCTGCAGAAGTAAATGAATCCAATGTCATTTTCTTCCTTTCGACTGTGACATGGAATCTTCAGTCACAGCATGGGAGGCAATTGTCCTGGCAGCAAAAACAAGCCCTTACTGTGAGAGCAAGAGGGATGCTGTGGTGACACAGCTGAGCCACCCAGATGGGAAACTCGGGGACAGCTTAACTGAACAATTGCTTCAGCAACTGGAGTTTTACATTTTCTTAACAAGACCATCAATTACCATAAAAACAGAACATACTGTGTTTCTTGCACTTGAAGCAATGCATAGCAATTAGGGGATGGGATCTATTGTGTTTGAAGCTGGGGAAACACACACACACACACACACACACACACACACACACACACACACACACACACACACACACACAAACACACACACAAATCCTGACTGCAAGTTCAGTCTACTTTCTTCCAAGGGTCTTCCTTGTGAAACCAACCAATGGGTGCTCCCACCTTGCCGATTTTCTGTGATACTTAGAGAATTTGGGGTGATGCTTCTAGCTCTGACACCCCCTTGCTTAGCTCTTCTCTGTTCTAGGTGTCACACCTGTTTTGACTGTTCTTTGAGGCTGTACTCCCAGAGGCTTCTAACAAAAGCTGCAGGGAGGTGTTATCTGAAGACCTCTTAGGGGCCATGCCTGAGAGGGTGTGGAGCAGGTGATGCTCCAAAAAACCATAGCAACTGATTCCTGCAGTGTTTCTCAGTCATGGGTACATAAGAATACATTCACGGGCACACATATGGTTGGTAGCTCAATTAGCACTTAGCACAAATTCTGTCAACCAGCTTTGGCTTGTGTTAGCTGTACATGATTGGAGTTTATGTTAGTTGTATATGATTGGAGTTTATGTTAGCTGTACAGGAATGGAGTTTCTGTTAGTTGTATATGGTTGGAGTTTCTGTTAGCTGTACAGGATTGGAGTTTCTGTTAGCTGTACAGGATTGGAGTTTCTGTTAGCTGTATAGGATTGGAGTTTCTGTTAGCTGTACAGGATTGGAGTTTCTGTTAGCTGTACAGGATTGGAGTTTCTGTTAGTTGTATATGATTGGAGTTTATGTTAGCTGTACAGGATTGGAGTTTCTGTTAGCTGTATAGGATTGGAGTTTCTGTTAGCTGTACAGGATTGGAGTTTCTGTTAGCTGTACAGGATTGGAGTTTCTGTTAGCTGTACAGGATTGGAGTTTCTGTTAGTTGTATATGATTGGAGTTTCTGTTAGCTGTACAGCATTGGATTAGGAAGATGCAGGCTAAACAAGTTGTCTCAAAAAGTGTCCTATTGAACTTGAGGATGTGACATTAGGCTGTGAGTAAGGAAATGCCACCTTGCTATCATTGTAATGACAATAATGGGAAAATGAAGGGTTCCCTATTTAGGCTTACTAAAAACCTTATTCTCATTAATAAAAGAATTTAGAAATATGCTCAAAAGAAAACTTGAGAACGATTTTATTGGAACTTAAGAGAAAAACAACAGGGCAGGCGAGCTGTCAGTCTGGTAGTAGCTGGGAGGAAAAAGATGGAGCAGAAGACAGCAAGTCATGCCTGTAGAATTAGGGTCCAAGAAAGCAGGGAGGCTCAGTAGTGGGAGAAAGTCCAGAGTATCAGGAAAAACATGCTGAGGATTTTGGCCTTTATTCAAAAGGAAAAGAAAAGGGAAAAGTTAAGCCATATTAGAAGTTATGGCAATAGATGAGAATGTACAGTAGTTGAAAATGATTGGTTTACCAGAACAAAGTGTTTATAGTAATCTTCCTAATCTTGCTTTATTTTCCAAGATTAAGAAGATGCATGTGTCAGGTGCAATGAGATGTTTTGAAATTCATATGATCTTTATTATAACATGTTACTGAAGCAATAATTATTGCCAGATGGACTCTATGTTGCCTGTGCTGACCTCCAGCTTGAGGGCTCCAATGATCTTCCTCAGTCTCTTGAGTAGCTGGACTATGTGTGTGTACTCTCACCCATGGCTTAAAATTGTTCTATTTCATTATTGTTATTGTTTAACTATGTAATATACTATGGTTAATTTGTAAATTAAACTTCATCATGGGTATGTTTGTATTGGAAAAGAATAATACAGCCATGCTCCATTAATGACATTTTAGCCAATTACAGACCATGTATACAATGGTAGTCCTATAAAATATTCTGGTGTTATCAGAGCAATTTCTTGAACTTATTATTGTTATTATGTGTGTGTGCATGCACATGTGCTCACATGCATACTATAGTGCACATAGCACATGGTGGAGGTCAGAAAACAATTTTGTAGAGTTATTTTCCTATATCTACCTTTACGTAGGTTCTGAGAACCAAACTCAGGTCACCAGGTTTGCATAAGGCATCTCACTGACCCCATTGTAGCCATCTTAATTTGCGCTAAGTATCTATAATGTTCACATGACAGTGAAGACTACCTCATGATGAATTTCTCAGGACATGTCCCTGTCATTAAATGACACAAGGTTTGGTGCTATACTGTGTATGGTTTCTGCCATCGATTGGGGTCTTGGAACTTATTACCTATGTTATATTATCACATTTCATTCTCATTTCCAATTGTTAGGAATTATATAGATACAAGTAGATTTTAAAATAAGATAGTAAAACAGAGTGGAGGACAAGCCACTATGGGTCCTAGATGAACTTGGATTGATAGTTCCTCTTAGAGCCTGAGGAAGATCCTTGCTAAGGTCTGGCTATGAAGTGTCCTCCAAAGGTTTAGTTCCCATTCCCTGGTACTATTGGAAGATGGTAGACAGAAATTAGGTTGCTGGAGTAATGGTCTTAAAGGGGATCTAACTCTGGCTTCATTTTTTGCTTCCTGGTCCCATGAGTTACCTTTCACCATGCACTTCTGTCAAGATGTCCTATGCTACCGTGAGGCCCAAAGCAACAGAACCAAGTGACCACCAATATAAATCTCTGAAGCCCAGATAATTCTCTGAGCCCAAATAATTTCTCTCTTAGGGTTGTTTTTCTTATTAGTCCTTTGAGAATTTTATACAATGCGTTTTGATCATATTCACAGCTCTCAAGCTCCTTTCAGATCTACCCACTCTCCATACCTAGCCAACTTTGTCCTCTTTTGTTTTTCTAAACCATCAGGTGCAACTTATGCTGCTCAAATGTTCTTTAGCATATGGCCTGCCACTGATGGACTCAGTGGGGTTAGGGATGAGGAGAGACACTCCTAAAGAAAAGTGTCTTTCATTCTTCTAGCAGCTATCAAATGCCATTAGCTCTTGGGCTAGGGAGAAGTACTTCATGCTCATCTCCCTTCTTCATATTGAGATTTGGTCTGTTCAAGTGGCCATGTCAGAGGAGCAGCAGGTGGCAATTGAAGTTTAAGGTCTCATCCCACCAGGAGGCAACTGTCTGATGGGTGAATCTCATTTAGGCAAGGCCCTGAGACCGTAGACCCTAGAATGTCTTTTGCTTCTCCGGTGCTTTTACATGTTAGCTACAGCCATCTTTCTCCAGTACCTGTAATGTAGTGTGTTTGTCTCATGGAAACATCCTGTTCTACTGGGCCTTTTCTCCTGTGGATTATTATGAAGATGATTCCTTCCTAAGTTGTACTGTCTTATTGATAATTATAATAATAATGTTAGTGTATACAGAGATTTGGTGAATAAAAATAAATACAAGGAAATGTTTCATCGCAAAGACTTATGGGTTCCACCTAAAGAGCTGCTTTAAATCATAGCTCAGGTTAATGGTTAAGGAAAACAATTGAATCCCCAGGAGCCAGGATGGCTCTAATTCTCTTAATGCTGAAAGATGAAGTCACAGGTTTCAGTGTGCACCATTAGCTGAAACAAAGCTTCAAAATAACTTCAGGTTAGACCAGATGCTTTGTTAATAGTTTTAAGATAAGTAACTCCCCCAAACAACCTAAAGTTCACAAGGACACATAGCTGAGCTGTCTGTTTGTTAGGGTAATGTTGAAAATGCAAACAGCCCATTTGTTGCTAGCTGACGTACTTTCCTTGCTAGAGCTGGTTAATGATCAAAGGTGATGATTAATCCCTTATACCCATTCCTGATCTCAGTTTACAGATATAAGAAACTATTGATGAATGGGTATGTACTCTGAAGATTCAAAGTTCAGCTGACTGACTGTTTTTTGTGTATGAAATTTTAGGTTTGTGACTCCCTTAAAATTCCTTATAAGATTACTGTTCAAGGCAAATAATTAAGTGATTGCTTCTTTGTAAAGGCAATTTGTAGCCTGTCAACAAAAAAGTTGGCTAAGAAAAAAAAATGTCCATTGCCCACTCATGTTCAATTAATCTATGACAAGTTACTTTGGTGTATTGTATATGGGTTATGGAGATGACTATGTTTTTAATCATGTAAGGGGGATGAAAAACATTTTTTACCCATATTCATCATAATCATTTACTTGGAAAATGGAATGTAACCTCATTTTGACCCCTGTGTTACCTGAAAGATTTTATTGGGGTATGTAAGCTATAGATGGAGAAAGGAGGACAGAAGATCACAGGAGAATGAAGAAGGAAACCATCGAGAGAGAGAGAGAGAGAGAGAGAGAGAGAGAGAGAGAGAGAGAGAGAGAGAGAGAGAGAGTGTGTGTGTGTCTTTTCCCCTAACCCCCTGAGATTGAAAAGTCTCAGTATGTGCTGATGCTGTGGATTTCCCTTCGAGCCCTGTGCTCCTGGAGGCTGGTCCCCCAGGCTACAATCAGTCTGGTTTGAGCTTTTGCAGGCTTTGTGCAAGTTGTCATAACCTGTAATAACCACTGTGAGTTCATAGGTGCAGCTGACCTGCTTTGTCTAGAAGATGCTGCTATTTCTTTGTAGTTATCCACCACGTCTGGCTCTTACAATCTTTCTATCTCCTTTTCTGAAATGATCCCTGAGCCTTGGCAGGTGTGTGTGTGTGTGTGTGTGTGTGTGTGTGTGTGTGTGTGTGTGTTATAGATGTCCCATTTAGGGATGAGCACCCCACAGTTTCTTATCCTCTGCACCTGAGGAAATTGTAGGTCTCTGTTTTAATCACTAATACTACAAATAGAAGTGTCTTTGATGAGGGTTGAGAAACACCTTAATTTATGGGTATAATAAGCCATTAGGAGTTGATTAATAGTATACCTACTTATAAAATGATATTAGTAGATTGTTCCTTAGGGCTGTTAAGCTACATGTTCTTGGCCTGATAATATTGCTGGGTATGGATTTCATCTTATGGAGCAGTATTTAAATCCAATCGTAAAATGGCTGGTTACTTCCATGACATTTGTATCACTATTATATCAATGGGTAGATCTTGCCAGTCATTATTATAGCCTCACAGGGTTCATAGCTGGGTAAGACTGATGGTTGCTTTTCTTCTCTGGTAGCATGCATAGCACCTTCCAGCACTATGAAAACTAGCCAGCAGGGATAAAACTTATGTGTTAGTACCAGTATTGATTTTTTAATGTTCTATGACTCAAGTTTGTGATATGTTCAGCAATAGGGCTTTACCATCAGATCTCATTGGTTAACAACTCCAAAAGAGGTAATCCATTCCTGGTATTTTTTTTTTTTTTTGGTTAGCCTGTATTATCTAGTAGGGGCATTGATGCGCTGTTATAGGGTAACTACATTTTAATTCCTTTTATGGGTGTGTAAGTATATATTTTTGGAAGCTTCTATGGTAATGTTTCTTTTTTTCTCCTTTTATTTATTCTTTGTGTCTTTTACATCATGAATCTCCATCCTATTTATTTCTCCACCCCTTCATATCTACCCTCTGCCCTTGCATCCTTCTCACCAAAATAAAATAAAATTTAAGAGAAAAGGAAAAAAATGAGAAGGAAAAAAGTCAGTGTCACCATGGAAGCTGTAGTGGGACATGGTGAGTCATGCAGTAAACCCTTTTATCCATACATCTTAATTTGTAGGTGTTCATCGAGGAGAGCCGTTGGTCTGGTTTGAGGCCTCTGGTTTCTGCTACACTATTGATGCTGGGCCCTCACTGGGACTCCTCTTGGATATCCTGTTGTTGCCCTGTGTTGTGGAGATCCTGCAGCTTTGGATCTGTAGGACTGGTCCCTTCATGTACTCCAGCAGATCACAGATAGGATGGATGTTGGAGTGGGCCATCACATAACCCTGGTTCTGGGCCTGGGTAGTTGCAGGGTTGGCCAGCCTGTTCGCTTTCCCCTGTCCTCACCACCCTGGTGAGCTCTCCTACATTGTCCTGGCGAGTTCACCCTTTGCAGTGATGAGCAAGGGGTGAGGCCAGTTCTCCTGCTTTCGTGTCCTCAGGGTCGGATCTCCCACACCTACACCTTCAGGGTTAGCTCTACTGTGTTGCCCAGGTGTAGCATAGGGGCCAGTCTCCCCTCCCGTGTGCTGCAGCTGATGAGGGGCAGGGCCAGCTCTCCCATCTGCCTCAAGGCATTGATGGAGGGGAGGGTACTCTTCCCCACCCATGCTGACACATGACAGATGAATAATGGGGACAGCTCTTACATGCTCACAATTTTGGGGGTGGCTCACCCACATTTCTGCCAATTGAGTTGCTTTATTGTTCTGTCCATGCAAGATGCAGGGCCTGCTCTCCTGAGTGTTGCAGCTGGTAGCAAGCAGGAGCGGATCACCTGTCCTTGCGACCTCAAGGCCAGTTCTCCCACCTGCCTCAGGCATTGATGGGTAACGGTGGAGTGCATCTCTCCCCCACTCATGCTGCCACACAGAAATGGTTCTATATGTCTTTTTCAAAAGAACTTTAGTATAATTCATCACTCCTAGTATTCTCTCCTCTACCTAGTCCATTTTAAGCATTCCTGTTGGTGTTATTCCCCTGTTTTCCTTTATACCACTGCATTCTATCTTCCCTTGAAAGCCCTGCCCCTCCATGGCCCCTTACTTGCAGGGGTCTATGAGACCCACTGTGGCCAGTAGAGTAATGATCTGCATAAGGCAAGAAGGTAGTTTGGTTCAACACTACTCAGTTGCCAGTGTTGGTTAAAACTTTGGGAGTCTGACACTAAGTAGTTTATTTTAAGCATATTTAAACACGGCACAATTTGGTGAAAACTTTCCTGGTGATAATTAACTCAATCTCATGTGCACAATAAAGCTTAAGATATCACTACACAGAAACTTTTTGTAAAGAACCAGTGACATCTTCCATAAAGATAGGTTCTATAGATTGACTTCACGTGACACCTTCCATAAAGAGAGTTTATATAGATTGACAAGCTCATGATAAGGGTCTGGGGGAGGATCCAGTGTGATATTGGCCACACAAGCCACTAGACTATTAACCACATCCCTTGCAGCCTTTTGGATGGGTAACGGGTTATGCATCCATCCCTTTGAAGGGGCAATCCTGTGTGTTTAACATTTCTCCTTCCTCTAGTGCTTATCTGTGAGCACAAAGACCTCTGTGTCTCCCACACTTACCACTTTGCTGACCTTTATGGGTATTCAAGACAAAGCACATGTCTCTGAACTTTCAATTCACAAATGATAGAAAATATGCACCATCTGAAGTTTTGGGTATGGTTACCTCATTCAGAACGATAGTTTCTAGCTCCATTCACTTACCTGGAAATTTTATAATTTTGTTTTTCATGATAGCTGAATAACATTCCATTGTGTTAATGTACCATGTTTTCATTATCCACTCATCAGTTCTTAAACATATAAGCGTTTCCATATCCTGACCATTGTAAATAGAGAAATAGTGCCGACGATGAGCAGGTATCTCCATAGCAGGATGTGGCCCCTTCTGGGTATATACCAAGGAATGATATATTTGGATCTTATGGTAGATCTATGTGCTGGCTAGTTTTATGCCAACTTGACACAAGCTAGAGTCACTAGAGAGGAAAGAGTTTCAAATGAGAAAATGCCTCTATAAAATCAGGCTGTAGACAAGCCGGTAGGGCATTTTCTTAATTAATGATTGATGTGGGAGGGCCCAGTCCATTGTGGGTGGGATCATCTCTGGGCTGGTGGTCCTGGGTTCTATAAGAAAGAAGGCTGATGATCTATGTGGCCTGCACTGCCACCAGGGGTTATGGTGTCATCTGGGCCAGGGCTCACGCCAAGGGCCATGTCTGGGTTTGTGGCCCTGCTTCATCTAGGGTCTGTGTCCATATCCATGGCTCCTGTTAACCACCAAAGGCTATGCAGATGCCAGGGGTCTTAGATTACACCTGAGGTCATGTTGGTGTCTGAGGGTCATGTTGTCACCAGGGCCATACACATGTGGGTGGCTTATGCTGCCACCCAGGACTTTGGTGATATCTGGGCCCAAGCTGCAAGTAGGGGAACCATGCCTGCCTCCGTGGCCCTGCTACAGCAAAAGTCTGTGTTGATGTCTGTTGGCTCCTGTTACTATGGAAGGCTATGTGGATGATCAGGGTCTGGGCTGCCATCTGGGACCATGATGGAGTTTGGGACCATATGACACTGGGCTGATAAAGATCTCTGTGGCCTGTGCTGCTACATGGGGCCATTGTGTCATCTGGGCCCGAGCTTCTGCTAAGGATATATCTGGGGTCTGTGTAGATGTCAGTTGCCTGTGTTAACACAGGGAACCACGCTAACTATGTGTGTTGAAGTCCAAGGGCTGTGCTGAGCTGGTCCTGCCCCTCACTGGCCCTGGAAGAGCAGGCTCTGCCCCTCACAGAGAGAGGCCTTTAGCTGTATCATTAAATTATTCACTTACCATTTCCCCAATTTTTGATATATGCACATGGTGCTTGTCCTATTCTTTTTTTTTTCAATTTGTCCAAAGCTAGAGTTATCTGAGAAGAAGGAACCACACTTGAGAACATGCCTCCATAAAACTGTAGGCAAGCCTATAGATTTTTTTCTTGATTAGTTATTGATGTAGTGGGTTCATTCCTTAGTGGGCAGTGCCACCTCTGGGCAGCTGGTCCTGGGGTTTAGGGGAAATTTGATGAGCCAGCCATGGAAAAGCAATCCAGGAAGCAGCTCTCCTCCATGTCTTCTGCCTCAATTCCTACCCCCAGTTTCCTGCCCTGCCTGAGTTTCTGTCCTGACTTCTCAGTGATGGACTGGTCCAATGTGAAACTGTGATATGAACTGTAAGTTGAAATAAATCCTTTCGTCTCCAACTTGCTTTTGGTTATGGTGTTTTATCACAGTGCTAGCAACCCTAACTAGCACAGAGCTATTAATTTTCCTCTTAGGCCTGCCTCCATTGTGTCCCATAGATTTTGTTATGTTGTATTTTCATTTTCATTCAATTCTAAAATTTAAGAAAAATTTCTTTCTAGATTTCTTCCTTCACCCAGTTACCATGCAGTAATATATTGTTTAATTTCCAAGAGTTTGTGTGCTTTCTGTGGTTTCTATTATTGATACCTAGCTTTAATCCATTTTGGTCTGATAGAATGCAAAAAGTGAGTTCAATTTCCTATATGTGTTGATACTTGTATCTTAATATGTGGTGAATTTTGAAGAAATTCTGTGAGATATTGAGAAGAATATCTCTTTAGTGTTTTGCTCTGTAGTGGAATGCTCTGTCGATATCTGCTGGTCCATTGATTGGTGGTGTCATTTAGTGTTTTTCCAGATGATTTGTTTAGTGGTGAGAGTAGGGTATGGAAATCATCCACTCTCCCTGTGTTGGGGTCAATTTGTGGCTCTAAATCTAGTAGTTTTTCCTTTATTATATTGGGTGCTCCTTTGTTCAGGGCATAGTCTCCCTTGAAAAATCAACTGTTATGTGTTGCTGGAGGGCTTCTCTCCAGGTTCCCCAAACCCCGCAGTCCCACAATCCACTTATAAAATAATCACTCAGACGCTTATATCACTTATAAACTGTATGGCTGTGGCAGGCTTCTTGCTAACTGTTCTTTTATCTTAAATTAACCCATTTCTATAAATCTATACCTTGCCACGTGGCTGGTGGCTTACCGGTGTCTTTACATGCTGCTTGTCCTGGCCGTGGCTGTAGTGTCTCTCCTCCTTCTTCCTGTTTCCCCAATTCTCCTCTCTCTTTGTCCCGCCTATACTTTCTGCCTGGTCACTGGCCATCAGTGTTTTATTTATATAGAGTGGTATCCACAGCACTTCCCCTTTTCTTTTTTTTTTTAAAGGAAGGTTTTAACTTTAACATGGTAATATTACATATAATAAAACAATTATTGGGGGCTGGAGAGATGGCTCAGTGGTTAAGAGCACTGACTGCTCTTCCGGAGGTCCTGAGTTCAATTCCCAGCAACCACATGGTGGCTCACAACCACCCGTAATGAGATCTGGTGCCCTCTTCTGGCCTGCAAGGACACATGCATGCAGAACACTGTATACTAAATAAATAAATCTTAAAAAAAAAAAAACAATTATTGAGCAAGAATTACAGTTACAATATTAAAGAAGATGTCCTATCTATCTTATATTTGTGAGTTTAAAGTTTTATATCTAACTTATCTTTTATCATAACTGAGGAAATTACAACTATCTAGTCGGTAGAGCATGGGACTCTTAATCCCAGGGTCGTGGGTTCGTGCCCCACGTTGGGTGCCAGATATTGGAGAAATTATTTTGGCCACTCCACGTAGTTAAAAGGATATTTATTTAATGGCGTAACTCACAAATTAAGTAATGGGTAGGTCTCAGGGTCTAGGGAAGGTGTAACGCAGTCCAGTGGTGTTCTCCGGTGCTCTGCACAGTCAACTTCCACCGTTCAGCGTCCCGGCACTGAGAGAGCGCACCGAGCGAGCGCTGGCCCATCCAGCTCTCGGGTCCCCAGGCGCCTCCCCTCGCCCCGCCTCGTAGGCATGACAGTTGCCAGAGTCTCAATGGGGGTTGGAACTTCCAGATCCAAGCTGGAATGGCTACCCACTACAGTTATGCTGATGGGCCTGTCTTTTATATGTGACTAGATCTTTCTGTCTTTCAGCTTCCAATATCATTGTTGTATTTAGTGTCTTGACTATTATATGCTGTGGAAAATTTCATTTCTTGTCTTGTATTTTTTTTTGTGTTTTGTATTCCCCAATTGATAGCCATCTTATTCCTCAGATTAGGAAAGTTTTCTTCTAGTGTTCCAGAGTTCCTGCATATTCTGTACGTTTGGATTTGATAATTTCTTTGACTGATCCATTCCCTCTACCTTTTCTTCAAGACCTGATATTCTCTCTTTCACTTGATCCAGTCTGCAGGTGAGTCTTTTCTCTAGTTTCTTGTTTGCAGTCCTGAATTTCTTGTTTCATGTTTGATTTCATTTTGGCTTCTCTTTGGAGACCCACCTCTTCATTAAATCCTGTTTTCCTATCTTGAATTATGCTCATTATCTCACTCAACCATTTGTGTTCTTACTGTCTTCGTTGTGGTCCCCCCTAATCCCATTTCTTTATACCTCCAAAGGTGTCTCTTTAGAAAGTGAGTATCTATAATTCTTTTGTTTGGATTATGGGCATCAAGGTGTCTTTTATACCAGCTCCCTCTTCTCTTCATCATTTTCCTTCTAGGAGAGGTGGCAGAAGATCCCACGTTGTGAGAGGAGATCTCTCCCATGTTGTAGGACCCTGTTCAAAGCTACCAGAACACAATGCAGAATGGCAAGCAGAGGCCAGTGTAGCCCATGGCATTCCAGGAGGCCCCTCTAGCCCTCTGGCCCTCTAGCCTGGTCCCCAGACTGGAGCATGTAACTCTAGCTTGGTCCTGAACACATTAGGCAGAAGCTAGACTTTGGGTTTGTGTAGTACTTTCTCAGTCTCCTTTTGGCTAGTAATATTGAAAAAAATGATATTTGTTAGATTTATACAACAGGTTTCCTTGTATTATTTCATTGGATCTTCTCTTTGATCCTCAGATGTCTCTATTACTTTTTTTACTGTGTAAGGGAAGAAGAAACTAGACAACAAAAGCCATGAAAGTCGATGGGGGTAAATTTGGACTGTTATTGAAGTTTCTTGTTGACAAATTCTTTCATCTATCAAAAAATGTATTTTCCTTACATTTTGATATTGAACTGAAATTTTAGGCCATGTTCAATTCTAGAAATAAGGCTATTTCTGAGCACGTATGATGTTCCAGCTTTGAGCTTTGTAGTTTCCCTGTTTTATATCAGTTGAGCCCCCACACAAATGCTTTGAGTTATAAGCCATTATTATTATTATTAATTCGGAGACAGAGTCTTATTATATAGCCTGGGCTGGTCTTGAACTCACAATTCTCCCCTTATCCTTCTCAGTATTGGGGTTAAGACATGTGCCAACAGGTCTTGCTTAACTTTTGCTTCAGCATTGCAGACGAGATGAACGACTCACCTCGTCCTGTGAAAGAGAAGCTCTGCCACTAGCTAAGGCTTTCTGCTGCCTTCCTCAGAGCGAGTTTAATCTTGATGACACAGGAAGTAGGACCTGGAGCCAGGAAGTGAGAAATGGGAGGGAGCTGTCCCCTGCATGGTCGGGGACACAGGAGCAGATCTGTAAGGGATTCTCATGCTCACTTGTAACTTG
Source organism: Peromyscus maniculatus bairdii (assembly GCF_049852395.1). NCBI lineage: Eukaryota > Metazoa > Chordata > Mammalia > Rodentia > Cricetidae > Peromyscus > Peromyscus maniculatus. The sequence goes on from NC_134853.1 coordinate 10,198,874, forward strand.
ATCTGCTGATGCAAGAAAGTGTGGGCTGCTGTGTGCTTGGGTGAAGCCCAGGGCTTCAGAACCTCTCCTGGCCTTCACTGCTGTTTCTTTTAAAGGCAATTAGGGGAGAGAAAAGCTCTTAGGAAACTATACAGTCATGAGCTGATTTTAAAACAGCTGACATGTCTGAAAGTAGGAGGACACCTTCTAGCAGCCTGTTCATTAGCTGGAGTGCTAGGAGAAAAGACAATTTAAATTTTTTTTTTTTATTTAAAAACTTAACATGTTGTTTAAAGTTATACCTGAAGCATGTGGAATTATTTTCCTAAGAGTTGACTTTTGGACCTCTGGCAGAAGCCTTCTACCCTATCAGAGGCCAGGCCAGCTTCCTAAAAACCAGGTAAACCACCACCCCACCCAACACCCACTTGCCCCTCCTAGAATCACCCCAAATGCCCCTCCTCTTCTTTCTCTCCTGCCACACTTCTGGCAAAAGCCTCCTCTTCCCACAGAGACCAGGTTAGCATCTTAAAGCCCAGGTAGATACCGCCCCTCCCTCTGCTTGTGCTGGCTCACTCCCTTACCTAGCATGACTCCAGCTGCCCTTCCTTTCCTTAGCACCACATCTGTTCCCACACCTCTGCTGGAACCCTTCCACCCCATCAGAAGCCAGGTTAGAATCCTGATCCCCAGAAGCCAGACTAGTACCCTGAACTCCAAAGACCAGGCCGACTCTCTGAGAACCAGGCAGAAGCCTTCTACACTACCAGAAGCCAGGCCAGCATCTGAACCCCAGTGGACTTCAAGCCACATCAGAGGCCAGAACTTCAGCCCTAAACTTGGGCAGCAGCTGCTAGTTAGACCAGAGCCCATCCAGGCCAACAGAAGTCCAGCCACCAACATGGGTGGAGACCTGTGCTGTGGGATGTTCTGTATGCTGTGAATATGTGTTGTTCTGATTGGTTGATAAATAAAACACTAATTGGCCAGTAACCAGGCAGGAATTATAGGTGGGATAAACAGACAAGGAGAATTCTGGGAAGGGGAAGGCTGAGTCAGGAGTCACCATCCAGACACAGCGAAAACCAAATACGAAGGCAGAACTGAGAAAAGGTACCAAGCCACATGGCTAAACATAAATAGGAATTATGGGTTAATTTAAGTGAAAGATCAATAATAAGGCTGAGCTAATGGCCAAGCAGTTATAAATAATATAAATCTCTGTGTGTCCATTTGGGTCTCAGTGGCTGTGGGACCACTGGGCCACAGGAGCTGGGCAGGACCAGACCCTCTATTCAACTATAGGCCATGGGATCCAGAAGACCAGAGATGGAACAGAAACTAAGGAAGAAACCACCTATCCAACAAAGACAAGTCCAGAAATTGGCACCTAGACCTATATTCACTCCAAATCCAGATGTCTAAACATAAGTGTAAGAACACAATTAATAGCAGCCAGGGCAATATGTCACCTTCAGAGGCCAGCCACCTTACTACAGCATATCCTGAATATTCCAACATAGTGGAACCACAAGAAAAGGGCCTTAAAAATCAACTTTATGATGATTATAGAGGTCCTTTAAGAAGAGATAAAAAAACCCTTAAAGAAATTGAGGAAAAGACAACCAAAAAATTGGAGGAAAGCAATAAATCCCTTAAAGAATGCCAAGAAAGCCAATAAAAACAAACAGGTGAAGGAAACTATTCAAGACATTAAAATTGAAATAGAAACAATAAAGAAAACACAAATGGAGAGAATTCTGGAAATGGAAAATCTGGATAAATGAACAGGACCTATGGATGCAAATATTATCAGCAGAATTCAAGAGGTGGAAGAGAGAATCTCACGCAATGAAGAAATGATAGAAGAAAATAGATTCAATGATCAAAGAATATATTAGAGCCAAAAACTCCTAACACAAAACACCCAGGAAATCTGGGACACCATGAAAAGACCAAACCTAAGAATAATAGGAATAGAAGAAGGAGAAGAATGACAGCTCAAAAACTCAGAAAATATATTTAACAAAATCATAGAAGAAAATTTTTCTAACCTAAAGAAGTGCATGCCTATAAAGGTACAAGAAGCTTACAGAACACCAAACAGATTGGATCAGAAAAGAAAGTAGCCATGACATATAACAATAAAAACACAGAACAAAGAAAGAATGTTAATAGTTGCAAGAGAAAAAGACCAAGTAACATAAAAAGGCAGACCTATCAGAATTACACCCAACTTCTCAATGGAGACTATAAAAGCCAGAAGAGCCTGAACAGATGCTTTAAAGACTCAGAGACCATGGATGGCACCCTACACTAATATACCCAGCAAAACATTCAATCACCAAGATATTTCATGACAAAGTCAAATTTAAACAATATCTATCCACAAATCCAGCCCTACAGGAGGTCCTAAAAGGAAGACTCCAACACAAGGAAGTTAACTACACCCACAAAAACACAGGCAATAGATAACCTCACACCAACAAAGCCAAAAGAAGGGAAGCACACTTACATATGCACACACACACACACACACACACACACACACACACACACACACAACTACTACTACCACCACCACCAAAAGTATAACAACAGAAACAATCACTGGTCATTAATATCTCTTAATATCAAAGGACTCAATTTGCCAATAAAAAGACACAGCCTAACTGAATGGATATGAAAATAGGACCCATCCTTTGGCTGTATACAAGAAACACACCCCAACATCAAAGGCAGACATTAACTCAGAGTAAAAGGTTAGAAAAAGATTTTCCAATCAAATGAATCTAACAAGCAAAGAGTGTAGTTATCAGAATATCTAATAAAATAGAACCCAAACCAAAATTAATCAAAAGATAGGGAAAAGGACATTTCATACTCATCAAAGGAAAAATTCACCAAGATGATATCTTAATTCTGAACATCTACACACTGGTAAAAGAAACACCACTAAAGCTTAAATCACAATCACACCCCACACATTAATAGTGGGAGACTTCAACACCCCCTCTCAGCAATGGACAGGTCATCCTGACAGAAACTAAACAGAGAAATAACAGAACTAACAGATGTTATGGACCTAACCTATCTACAGAACATTTCACTCAAACACAAAAGAATACACCTTCTTCTCAGCACCTCATGGGACCTTCTCCAAAATCGACAACATACTTTGTTATAAAGCAAACCTCAACAGATACAAGAAAATTGAGATAACCCCCTGTATCCTTTCAGACCACCATGGTTTAAAGTTGGATTTCAACAACAGAATCATCAGAAAGTCTACAAACTCATGGAAACTGAACAACTCTACTGAATGACCACTGAATCAATGAAGAAATAAAGAAAGAAATTAAAGACTTCTTAGAATCCAATGAAAATGAATGTACAACATACCCAGACTTATGGGACACAATGAGAGAGGTGCTAAGAGGAAAGTTCATAGCACTAAGTGCCTACATAAAGAAATTAGAGAATTCTCATACCATTGACTTAACAGCACACTTGAAAGATCTAGAACAAAAAGAAGCAGACATCTTCAAGAGGAGTAGATGGCAGGAAATAATCAAACTCAGGGCTAAAATCAATAAAATAGCAACAAAGAGAACAATACAAAGAATCAATGAAACCAAGAGTTGGTTCTTTGAGAAAATCATCAGGATAGACAAACTCTTATCCAAACTATCTAAAAGGCAGAGAGATATATCCAAATTAACAAAATCAGAAATGAAAAGGGAGACATAACAACAGACACTGAGGAAATTCAGAGAATCAATCAGGTCATACTTCAAAAACCTGTACTCCCCAAAATTGGAAAATCTAAAAGAAATGGACAATTTTCTCACTTACCAAAGTTAGATCAAGATCATATAATCAATGTAAATGTACCTATAACCCAAAAGGTATAGAAGTAGTCATTAAAAGTCTTCCAACCAAAAAAGGTCCAGGGCCAGATAGTTTTAATGCAGAGTTCTACCTGACCTTCAAAGAAGAGATAATGCCAATACTTTTCAAGTTATTCCACAAAATAGAAACAGAAGAAGCATTGCCAAACGAGGTCACAGTCACCCTGATACCTAAACCACATAAAACCTCAGCAAAGAAAGAGAATTACAGACCAATCTCCCTTATGAACATTGATGTAAAAACAAAACAAAACCAAACAAAAACTCAGTAAAACACTGGCAAACCGAATCCAAGAACACATCAAAAAGATCATCTACTACAATTGATTGGGCTTCATCACAGAGATACAGGGATGGTTCAACATATGTATATCTGTCAGTGTAATCTATCGTATAAACAAACTGGAAGAAAAAAACCCCACATGATTACCTCATTAGATGCTGAGAAAGTCTTTGACAAAATACAATATCCCTTCATGATAAAAGTCTTAGAGAGATCAGGGATACAAGGGACACACCTAAACACAATAAAGGCATTGTATTCTAAGCCCATAGCCCACAACAAATTAAATGAAGAGAAACTCAAAGCAAGTCCACTAAAATCAGGAACAAGACAAGGTTGTCCACTTTCTCTATATCTATTCAATATAGTACTCAAAGTTCTACCTAGAGCAATAAGACAACTAAAGGAGACCCAGATTATACAAATTGGAAAGGAAGAAGTCAAAGTTTCATTATTTGCAGATGATATGATAGTATACATAAGGGTTCCCAAAAATTCTACCAGGGGACTCCTATAGCCCATAAATACCTTTGGTGAAGTGACTGGATACAGATAAACTAAAAAAAAATCAGTAGCCCTCCTGTATAGAAATGGTAAATGGGCTGAGAATGAAATCAGGGAAACAACAACCTTCATATTAGACACAAATGATATAAAATATCTTGGTGTAATTCTAGCCAAGCAAGTGAAAGACCTGTATAACAAAAACTTCAAATATTTGAAGAAAAAAATGGAGGAGATGGAAAGATCTCCTATGCCCATCAATTGGTAAGATTAGCATAGTAAAAATGGCTATCTTACCAAAAGCAACCTACAGATTCAATGCTATCTCTATTAAAATCCCACCACAATTCTTTATTGATCTTGAAAGAACAATACTCAACATCATATGGAAAAACAAAAAATCCAGGATAGCTAAAACAATCCTGTATAATAAAGGAACATCTGGAGGTATCACCATCCCAGATTTCAAGCTCTACTACAGGGCTATAGTAATAAAAACTACATGGTATTGGCATAAAAACAGACAGGTGGATCAATGGAATAGAATTGAAGACCCAGACATAAATCTACACACCTATGAACACCTGATTTTTGACAAAGAAACTAAAATTATACAATGGAAAAAAGACAGCATCTTCAACAAATGGTGGTGATCTAACTGGATGTTAGCATGTAGAAGAATGTAAATAAATCCATATCTATCACCTTTCACAAAACTCAAGTCCCAGTGGGTCAAAGACCCCAACATAAATCCAGTTACACTGAACTTGATAGAAGAGAAAGTGGGGAATAGTCTTGAATGAATTGGTACAGGAGGCAGCTTCCTGAACAGGATACCAATAGCTCAGACACTAAGATTGGCAATTGGTAAATGAGACCTCATGAAACTGAAAAGCTTCTGTAAGGCAAAGGACACTGTCAATAGGACAAAATGGCAGCCTAGAGAATAGAAAAAGTTCTTCATCATCCCCATATCTGACAGATGGCTGATTTCCAAAATATATAAATAACTCAAGAAACCAGACATCAATAAACAAAATAATCCAATTAAAAACTGGAGTACAGATTTGAACAGAGAATTCTCAACAGAAGAATTTCAAATGGCTGAGGAACAGATAATTGGGAGTCAATCTGCCTCAAGACCCAGTTATACCACTCTTGGGCATATACTCAAAGGATAGTCAATCATACCACAAGGACACTTGCTCAATTATGTTCATAGCAACTTTATTCATAATAGCCAGAACATGGAAACAACCTAGATGTGCCTCAACCAAAAAAATGGATAAAGAAAATGTGGTTCATGTACACAATGGAATATTACTCACCTGTTAAAAACAATAACATCATGAAATTCAAAAGGCAAATGGATGGTACTAGAAATAATCATTCTGGATTAGGTAACCCAGACCCAGAAAGACAAACATGGTATGTACTCACTCATAAGTGGGCATTAGTGGTAAAGTAAAGGACAGCCATGCTACAATCCACAGACCCAGAGAGGCTAGGTAACAAGTAAGGCCCAAGGGGGACACTCAGATCTCCCTGGGAAGGGGAAATAGAAGAGATTTTGTGGGTGTACTGGGGGTGGATGGGGATGGAAACAGGAGGGATCAGGTCGGGGAGAGTACTGAAAGGGATTACTGGAAATGGGGGGCATTTCAGGGTCAGGTAGAAACCTGGTGCAGGAGAAATTTCCAGGAATCCACAAGGATAACCCCAGCTAAGACTTCTAGCAATAGGGGATATGTAGCCTGAAGTGTTAACTCCTGTGACCAGTCAAGACTTCCAGTGGAGGGACTGGGATACCGGCCCAGCCGCATAATCTTCAACCCACAGTCTTTCCTGCCTGTGGGATATGCTGGGGTAAGGGTGGCACAGAGATTGTGGGAGTGGCCAGCCAATGACCAGCCTGAGACCCATGCCATGAGAATGAACCCCACTCCTGACACTGCCTGGAATGCCAGAGATTGGATGTACCAGAGTCCTAGCATAGAACCAAAAATGACTGGAGAAAAGAAAATGTCAATGTAAAGATGCCTAACAATATTCTGCTATACTCATAGACTGGTGCCTAGCCAGTAGTCATCAAAGAGGCTTCATCCAGCAATTGATGGAAACAGATGCAGACCCACAGCCAAACGTTAGGCGGAGCTTGGGGAAACCTGCTAAAAAGAGGGAGGAAGGAATGTAGGAACCAGAGGGGTTAAGGACACCATAAGAAAACCCACCACACAGAAACAACTAACCTGTGCTCACAGGGGCTCAAAGAGGCTGAACCGGCAACCAGGGAGCCTGCATGGGACTAACCTAGGCCCTCTGCTTGTATGTGACAGTTGTGTAGCTTGGTCTACTTGTGGGCCTCCTAACAGTGGGAGCAGGGGCTGTCCCTAATGCTTTGGCTGGTTTTGGGAACCTATTCCCCACACTGAGTTGCCTTGCCCAGCCTGATTACAAGGCAATGTGCTTAGTCTTACTACAACTTGATATACCATGTTTTATTGATATCAATGGGAGGCCTGCCCTTTTCTGAATAGAGGAATAGGGGAGATTTGGGGAAGGGACTGGGAAGAGAGGAGGGAGAGGAAACTGGGGTTAGGATATGAAATAAAAAATTGATATTTCAAAAGAAAATTGAGTTTGGAGCTTCAAAACTAGTGTCATTATGATAGCCTCAAAGTAGTTGAGCAGTCACTGGTTTCTTGCTGTCTTCCAGTGATGGCATTGTTCTAGAGAAACTCAGTGACAGTGTACCGAGGAAAAAACATAATCTGTTTGGTTCCTGATTTGAGATGTTGAGATAGTGTAAGTTCCACGTGACTTGCTTAAGTCTTGCCTCAGCCCTCATGGATGCTCTTGTTTGAGCACGGTTGGTGCCTTGGTTGTTTTGGAGAGCAGAAGGAGGTAATAGAAAGACTGTTGCCTTAGAAAAATCACAAATAGAAATCAGGCTTGCAGGAGCAGGTTTAAAATCCCTGCACTTGGGAAAGCAGAGTCAGGAAGATTGGGAGTTCAAGGTCATCTTCAACTGCATAGTGAGTTTAAGGTCAACCTAGGCTGCATTGAGCCCTGTCTCCAAACAAATCACAGATACCGATTTCTATATGAAGGGTGGCTGTGTGATTACTATGCAGACCGGAGTACTTCTGAGACTAATCGAGAACCCTATGACTAGTTACACCAGGCAGTTGTCTGGGTTGTGACACTCCAGGGGAAATGGGACATGGTGTCACCTAGCTTCCCTGAGACATATTTTGTAAGGAAGAAGTTTCTATAAACCGGTGCCGAGTGCATTATTAATTGATCCCCCTCCACACTTTGCTGAGCATGATCTCATAGCAACCCCACTTGAGGAGTCATTGATCTACATTGTCACCAGGGTGTCCTGGCCTGGACAGATCGCCTCTTGAACATGTGCTGCAGAGGAACAGTATTCCCTCTGACCATGGTGCCTAAGTGTGGGGCCCAGCAGGCGTCCCCACCCCGGCCCTCTGCTGACTTTGCTGATCACCAATCATAGACCAAACCCTGTTTTCTGTCCCTTTCTGATGTGCAAACTGGGGGAGCCTGCTTGGTTCTCCATTTTGTGAAGTGTGAACCATGGGGACAAGTTTTCAACCCAGATTTTGGGTTTCTTGTTAGAATCAATGAGGAGAGGCATAAGCAGTTGGCTCTGAATTAAGTATGACCTTCCTAGTTAACCAGCAGGGGTAGTGGATACTCTTGGGCATCCTATTTCCTCATCCATGGAAAGGGTGTGTTCTATCTGCTTCTTCAAGGAGTTGGAGGTGATTAAACCAGAGAATGCTTAGTATGCACAAACATGACTTGGCCCTCTTTGAAACACTGTTCCTATAATGTTGGCACACTGAATTCCATTGGATTGTTTCCTTGCTTGCTATTGAGCTCCGTTGTTTTTGTTTGAGACAGGGTTTCTCTAGTAGGCCAGGTAGGCCTAGAATTCACTACATAGTCAAACCTGGCCTCAAACTCATAGAAATCCACCTGCCTCTGCCTCCCTAGTGCTGGGATTAAAGGTGTGGGCCACCATGTCCGGCTGAACTCTGCTGTCTTCAATGTCTCAACCTGGGCAAAAGAAAGCTGATAGGCTCCGTGGACCACAGGCAGGAGTAGGGATGCTGACTGGTGGAGGAGCTGGAAGGATTCAAGGGACGGGCTCAGGAGTGACAGACTGTGAGCCTGCCAAGAGGCAGCACAGGGCGCTCCTTCCCTCACATGCTAAAAATACCGCCGGGAGAGGCATTTCTCTGCTTCTATTTTAGAAACCAGAGACAGCCACCATATTCATGTTTGGATCTTGGTCAGCCTTCTGGTCTGGGTTTTAAATTTCAAGAGAGATTTTTGTGGAGGGGGCAGTTAAAATAGCCTGTAGAGTTTGAGGATTGAAATTTGAAAATAGATACGTGTTGGGTATCATTTAGGTAATTGCTAGTATTTTTTAAAAGGCTTTATTAGAAATAGTCAGGGTGCCACAATGAGACAATGTTTTCTGCTATTGACTTGTCTGTAAGTCTATGGTTGTGCGTGTGCACATGTGTCCACAGCCTTTCACTGGGGAGTTTTGCTCACTCACTTCCCCAAGCATTTGTTGAGTCATTATTACTGAAAACACTGTGTCCAGCCAGGCCTTGGACAGAAGTAGGAAAATGTAAAGACAAGTAGCAACCGATTCCTACTCTCAAGTGTTCCTACAATGTTCTGGGAGACATGGGAGACATGAGGCTTCAAAACCAACCCAAGGAACCAGGTTGGGGTTGGAGTCTGGAGGGGGAAGTCCCGTGTAGAAACAGGCTAATTACAGGCTGGAGAGGTGGCTCAGTAAGAGCCCTGGGTGCTCTTCCATAGGTCACAGTCTCAGCCTCCAGCACCCACATGGTGGCCTATAACCATCCATAACTCCAGTTCTGGGGGACCCACTGCCCTGCTCTCTTTGCTATGAGCACCAGACACACAGTCTGCATTTACATACATGCAGAAAACCACTCATACACAGAAAATAAATACAAATACACCTTGACAACAACAAAGAAACAGGCCAGTTAACCAGACATCAACCTGTCAAATCGTTTCACCAAATGACCAATATACTAAAAGACCAAATTCGTAAGAACCAACTTACCATTGGTCCAGGGCCACTGAGTGTTGCTAGAGGAAGAATTTGCCTCTGGGGTCTACAGAGGAAACCTTTGGGTTAGCATTTGTGTCAGTTTTACTTAGTATTGTATTTGTACCTGTAAAGTGGACATTTTTAACTTCCAGCTGTGGGATATTTCCATGGTTAAGAGTCTTCCTGAGTTGGGCCATGGGAAAGCATTGTGTGTACCAAATTTCAGCAACCAGAAGTGAAGTTTACTTAAATAAATGAGACTACTTTAGGGAACTTGATGCCTCAGTTACGTTTCCAGTAGGAAACATAGACCACTAAAAGTGTCCCCCTCTCACGCCCCCCAGGAGTGCAAAGCTAGTTTTGTAAAGGGGAACTTTCAGAAGTGTGGGAAGCATTCGGGAAACCATCAAAGGTGGTACAGGTCCCGGGAATAGCAAGGGTGAGGAACCGTGGTGACTACACAGGAAGCATGGGATGGTGGCAGTCACCTTCCTCATCTCCTCACTAGCAGGCACTTGTCACTGCTCACAGCCAGTGATGGGCAGAGGGGGAGAGAATATTTACAGGCACTGGCCCCCAAAGAGTAGGGGCATAAGACATAAGTTTAGGGTGTTTCCTGTAAGGTGGTTTTAGAGACTCTAACAGAATCTTGAGTTTGGCTTACTAAAGCCCCTATGCAGAGCTCTTGAAATGTCTGCATTAGCTGCTTGGGACTCCCCTAAAGCCCAAAAGAATTTTAGGAGAGGGCCAGGGTACAATATATGGCTGAGGCTAATATTCTGACTCTGGAACTGTGCCTTAGCATATCAGCCTGAAGGAAGAAAGGGTGGGCACCACTCTTGATGTGCTGTAACTTACATGATTATTAGACCCACCCGGGACTGGTGTTTAATAGCAACCCTTCACGATAGGGCTGAGGTGCGGTTCTTGTTACAATTGCATTTCTCGCTTTGAACCTGGACTTCCTTTGGATTCAGTGAATCTCTGAGGTTCTTGGATACTGAGAAGAGGGTATCCCAACATGGAGGTAGATTTCCACTAATAAAGACAGATGGAACTTCTCGGGATTTAGTAGCATAATAAATGAGATGCTTGTCTTATGGTGGTAAAGTAGTTCATACTTGGTATAAGGTACTGTTTTAATGGACGAAAGCAGAGGTTCATTAAATATCATGGACAGTGTTGTGAAAGCAGAGGCAGGGGCAGCAATTGCAGTGAGAAAGACAAGGACAAGAATAATTTGTATTACAGCTACATGCCCTGTGATTTCTCCACATTCACAGCTATCATGCTAACATTTTCCCAGCTTCCACTGGTTCTAACTGCCAAAATGACAAATCAGGATTTACCTGGGAAGAGACTCTTAGTGAGGAATTACCTAGATCATGTTGGCTGATAGGCATGTCTGTGTGGCATTCTCTGGAAGACTCAGCCCACTGAGGGCAGCACCATTCCCTAGGTAGGGAGTCCTGAAAAGTATGAGTAAGGAGAAACCAAGCAGATGGTAGACAAGCAAGGAGGTCTCTGGGCCTTTATTTCTCTCCACTCCTGCCTGTGGATGTGATGTGACTGGCTGCTTTTACTTCTTCCCAGGGATGGACTTTACCCTGGAGCTGTAAGCAGAATAAACCCGTTCTCCCCATTGTTGCTTTTTGGCTGGTTGTTTTTATCACAGCAACAGAAAGGAAACTAGAACATAGGCCTAGAAAGAGGATGAGAGCCAATGCAAAAATACTGTACTGTGTTTTCCTAGGGCATGAAAGGGATCGAGTCAAATCAGAACTTGTAAAGAAAATGTAAAATGGAATTCCATGAAATTCTGATATTTTCTGCATGTCTGTCTTGTCCATCAACTTTAAGTCCTGGAAAGGAGATGTAAAGGAGAGTGTAGATTTGAGTGTCTTTAAGAGATAGAATGTTGGCAGTATGAACTTGTTGGGGTACAGTGGGTCTTTTTGTTGGTCACTTTTTTTTCTTGTAGCAGAACAATTAAAAAAAAGTCTTGGATATAGAGAAGATTTGATAACTTCTTAGTTATTTCCAGTTACTTACACTCAGGGCAGACTAATCTTTTTATTTCTTTTCTGAATTCTGTACCTTTGAATGGGGGGAGCCAGTGTTGTGCTTCCGGAGCCTTTCTGTCTCTTCCAGACTGTGGCTGCTCCCACATGCTGGGGAGCAGAAATGCATGATTTGCCCTCTGCCCCAGGAAGCCTGTCTGAGGGGAAAGGCTGCCCCTGTTCTAGCACAGAGCCCATGCCCTGCTGTAGCTTTATTTTCAGAGAGGTCTCTGATAAGTTTATGGTTACCCAGCCTTCCCTGATGCTCAGAGCCTAGCTCTGCCCTCTTTGGCTCTTTACCAGAATCGTGTAGTGAGCATGGGCCCAGGTTACCCTAACAAGCTAGACTGAGCCACCCATCCTCAACAGACCAACTGAAGAGACAAAGTGTTCATGAAAAGCAGAGAAAGGAGATGTGTTTAACGTGGCCACTTTGGGAAGAGGAACAAATAGAGATCCAGAGACCCCTCCATGCTCATCTTCAGGGTTCTGATATGAAGTGTCAATTTAAATAGAGGGCAAGAAGCATGCAGAACAAAACAACTTCTGGTGGTCCACTGTTTCAAGAGTCCAGCAGCTAAAGAGGAGGAGAGGAAGTGTCTCTTTAGGGTATCTTCACTCCATACTCCAGTGAGTGTATGGGCAACACAAAGTGGACTTGGTGTATTTTGGGGGAGGGGAAGGAGGGTGCAAGGGTTGAAGGGTGAACTTGGGAGGAATGCGAATCAAGTGTGATCGGGGTGCATTGTATAAAATTCCCAAGTAATTAATAAAAATATTATATTGGGCAAAAAGAAAACAATGAGAATATCTTCATTCTTTCTGTGATGGTTAGAACAGTGGTCTACATTTTAAGTATCTTCCTGAGGGGGCTGTTGCCTTCATCCGTGCTGATCTGGACTGCTGATGTTCTTTTAAGGATTACAGAGGTCTGGGACCGAATGGAGATTACTTTGCTCCCCTACTTTCTCCAGACTTGAGAAACTTGCCATCATTTCATTCTATCCCAGTGTTGCAGAAAGTCTTCCAAACAAACAGCTCCAGATAAAAAGCTGATTTGGTGCTCTAAGCCTGATTATGCTTCTAGATACAAGGGCCACGTGTGAAGCTCCCTCCCAGTTCACGATGTTCTGTTTTTCTCCAACGGCAGCATTAGCTTCTCCCGACTTTTCAGCTCAGCTGAGGCTCACCTAGAGGATGAACAGATACCAGTATAGCTTTACAGGACATTTCCCTGGACCTCTTCTTGCTCAGGGATGCAGAAGGGTGGGAGGCAGAGAGGATGACCTTGGCTCTGGATTGAGAAGTCCCTGAGAAAGTCTGATGATGTGTGTTTGAGGAATTAAGAACCATGCTAAAGAAAATTTGTCTAAAGCAGGAGAAGTTCAAGTAGGCCCCAGGCCACTGGGCTGACACTAGTGTTCCAGGTACTGGAGGGAAAGAGAGATTTTGAGCTTATCAGTGACATCCCTTCATCCAAAGGACTGTGTCCCAATTCCTGTGTGGGGGTGGGGAGACCGTAGAACAAAAGAAAGAGCTGTTTTCCCACAGTCTGTCTCTGAAATAACAGGAGTACAAGGCAGCATTGTCCTGAGAGTCATGCCACAGAGCCACAGGAAAGGGGGAGAGTGGGACCCTGTGGCCCTGGGAAATGCACAGTGACCTGTGTGGAGCAAGGCTGTGGCTCTCTGGTGGCTCCTGCATGCCAGTAATATCTTCAGCCCGGCCGGCTGCACAGCTGACTCCTTCTGAAGTGGAAAAGGTAGAAAGGAGGCTGAGGAGAGGATAGTAGATGAGAAGGCCTCATCAGTAGCAAGAGGCAGGTGGAAGGCTCTAGACGTGATAGAAATGGTGTTTTTGGCATGGGTACCCACCATTTCCCCTTAAGGAAGCAGCTCCAGAGTCCATGTTGTGCGGTCCTGCTGTAAAGGCTTAAGGTACATCCCAGCAGCATTGACCATAGGTCAGCAGGTACCTAGAACAGGAGCACAGTGCCCACAGAGGGGCTGTCTCAGGTCTGGCTCACAACTCACACCACCGGGCAGATGGCACAGTGCTGCCCGAGCAGGGAAGTAGAGAGAGGGCTCTGGTCATTCCTGAGAGCTCAAGACATGGAAATATTGGGGAAGGGAACTTTGCTGGGAATCTAAACACTTGGGTTCAAGGGTCACATTTAGGGTAATAGTGGCTTGGAGCAGAAGTCACGCTTGCAGGTGAGGATGATGGACGCATATGTCACATCTGTATGTGTTTGCTTATAATTTATCGGAAGAGGAGGAGACAGTGAGATAGAGGAGAAAACCTCCCACAAGGACAAGTTTCAAAGGATCCTTCATGAGCTTTGATCCACACAGCAGGAAGGGGCAGCCGGGCAGCCTGTGTTCTGAACTGCTAAGGGCAGGGGGACCAGCAGAGTGGCACCCATAGGGCACCCCTCAGCATCCCAGCCACTCTCTGAAATGATGAGGAACTGTGAAGAGGCAGGGCACGAGAAAGTTTTCAGTTGTTACCTTAATTTGGACACATTTCAAAGAGACCACGAGTGTTCAATTACCTGAAGGGATTCGTAGATAGACTCACTTCCTTTAGTGCCTGGGATCACCGCAGTAGAAGGTCCAGCCTTGCATTTCACCATGCTGAAAGGCCAAGTCTGTTTTCCTCAGTGTGACATTCCTGAGTGTCTGCCTGACTCCTGGACATAGCTCCCTTGACATCTGTCCCTCTAGTTCATGTTCACACTTTAAGACTCAACACACACACTAACTTTGTCTCCCACTTCCCCTTTTCTGGCCCTTGGTGAGAAAAGGGAATCCTCTAATTTCTTGCCTTTGTCTGCTCCAGGCCACAGTGTCTTCCGTCCCTGCTCTGTGGTCCTTCCTGAAGTCTTCAGTGAGCAACTAAGCTTCATCCATCTCTTGGGTATCCTCACCCTGAAAGCTGCACTACCCTGGATCCCTTTGTCTAAGTTCAGAAAATTCAGTGTTTCAGAGAGCATTTTCAATGAGGATATGAAGGTTAATATTTTTTAAAGGGTTAGCTTTGTTGATTTAGATTTTTTCAAGGGAATTCAATCACTTATTGATTACATATAATAATGGATGATATACATGCTTCATTCCCACCTATTATTATTTTTATCTGTATCATTGTTTACTTGTGATATTGCATAGGGTATGCCATCAATCATTTATAACCAAATTGTGACTTTGCTTGGATGACCCTTTCAATGGTAATACTCATTAGTCACAACAGTAACTGGCAGTTTAACTGCAACAAGGTTTCTGAAGACAATGGCTTCTCTACCCAAGCAATCATAAATAAATTCCACATGGAACCTGGCACCACCCCGAAGGAATTCTAATTTCACACTGTTGGGGAAGTTGATCAAGATGGCTTCAGAACAGACTAACTTTACACAGCACATTAAAAAAGGACACTTTCATTCAGCACCAGGATCATACTATTATATTTATTAGTCAACAGCACGGGTGAAAAAAGTTCTAGAATAAACCCTTTGTTGGAATTCCTTCTACTTTCCACAGAACAGAAACTAAAATAACCTGTTACACAGTAAGCCACAAATATGGTGTTGTGCCTATACACACAAGTATTGTCTAAAACAATAGAATAAATTAAAGCAAATTGTCTTCTGTGTAGTGGCCAGGCCCTGCCACCACTGTGCTTGGCTGAGTTCACAAATTTGTTACAATCTGTGGCTTCCTTGTCCCTCCTCTGGCTCTCCTGCCCTGCTAGCTCCGTTCCCTGGCAATAAGTAGAACCTCCTACCACCACCCTAGCTGCAGCTGCTGTGGGAACCACCATAACCACCTTGGTGTTGTGGTTCAACAAAATACCGGCCTCCACCTCCATTAGGGCCAGAGCTTCTGCCTCCAAAGATTCTTCCCTTCATTGGTCCAAACTTTGAAGACTTTAGTCATTATTGTCAAAATCATTGTAGCTTCCAACCACCCACAAAAATTGCTTCCATCATTACCACATCCATGACAGTTATCACCACTGCCAATATAGCTGCCACTACTGTGGCTGCCACCAAAGCCATCGTGACCAATGATGTTTCTTCCTTGACTAAAGTTGTCATTGCCACCAAAACTACCTCTACAACTGCCACCAAAGTTTACAGAACCACTTCATCCCTTTTGGCTGGATGAAACACTAGCCATCTCTGGCTTCCATAGGGCTTTTTTTTTTTACTTCATAGTTGTAGCCATCCACTGTATGGTATTTATAAATGACAATTTTATCTAAAGTCAAGGTTATTAAAGGTTAAAAAAACCCAAAAACGCAAAGCCCCTCTGTCAGTCATGATTTCAATCACTTCAATTTTCCCATACTGTTTGAAATAACCTCACAGGTGATGCTTTTCAGTGTCTTTTTTAATATAACCAACAAAGATCTGTTTCACAGTTAAGTGGGCACCTGGTCTCTGAGTATCTTCTCTTGACACAACTCTCTTTGGTTCCACAACTCCTCCCCCATCCACCTCCTGTGGTCTGGCATTCATAGCCACACCTACTTCCTCGGCAATGGCATACTCGACAAATCCAAAGCCCCTGGATTGCTTGGTGTTTGGATCCCTCCTCACCCCATAGTCGGTGAGCGTTCCACATGTTCTAAGTGGCTCCTCAGCCTCTCCTTGGTTTTTTTGAAGCTTGGCCTCCCATGAAGAGCTTCATCTGCTGTCCTGGCTCCTTAGGAGACTCTGGCTTAGACACGATGGCTGGGAGACTAGAGCCTTCAGAAACGCTTCCTCAGCAGAATGGACAGGCAGAAAGCACTGCTTTAGATTGGGATTCTGGCTTGGTCAAGGTTTGCTTGGTCAGCACAGTTTTAGGGCACTTCTTCCTGGAGCCCAAGTACCTGTTTTTATTCCCTGTAGGTTTTCGGGGACCTGCTGCTGATCCATCTTTAACTCACTGTTGTTTAGTTCCTCAGCTTGACTCTGTTGTCTGTGGTTCTTAATGTCTATCCACTTCTTTCTAGAAACAAAATAAACAATAACCCATACTTTACTTACTCTAAGCCACATACTTTGCTGTATGGTACGGTACATAAAAAAGAAAGATAAGCAACTTGCTGGATTAGTTCATTGCTTATGAAGCATGAGGAGTAATACTCAAATAATTGCAGTAGAATGGCATATGAACATTTGGTAAAGCTCCACACCTGTAATCCTATCGTTCAGGTGTGCGGGAGGCTGAGACAGGAGTTAGAAAATTCATGAACCTGGGCTGTACAGCAAAACCCTGTTTCAAAGACGTACCAAACAAAGGGACTACCCCATATAGAAAACCATTTTATTCTTGAGAATTTGTCAGAGATTGCAAGTAAGTGCTGGACAGGACTTTCCCTCATTCCACATAAACTACAGGGATTCTTTGATGTTCTGGGAATAACACACATGAGCTTTCTCAGCTAATTTAATGCTCTTGTCCGTAGTTCTGAATCTAGATTGTAAGAAAGTAGCTAAACTGGACTCCTGGTGTGGTGATACATTGTGTACCCCAATAAACCTTACTTGGGGATCAGAGGACAGAGCCAGCCACTAAATTAGACATAGACGGTCAGGCAGTGGAGGCACACACCCTTAATCCTATCACTCAGGATGCAGAAATCCATCTGGATCTCTGTGAGTTCAAGGCCACACTTGGCTACAAGAGAGAAACAGAACCAGGCAGTGGTGACACATGCCTTTAATCCCAGGAAGTAATATTGCAGGACACATAAAGATATATAAGGTGTGAGGAAACAGGAACTCGCTCTCTTGAGGCTGAGGATTTCATAGAGGTAAGCTAGATCTGCTTTTCTGATCTTTCAGCTTTCACCCCAATATCTGGCTCTGGGTTTTATATTATAAGACCTTTTAAGATTCATGTTACATCCTGGAGCTGAGCCTGGTGCTTGGTTGTGGATCTCTGTGTCTGCTTCCATCAGTTACTGGATGAAGGCTCTATGATGACAGTTAGGGTAGTCGCCAATCTGATTACTAGGGTAGGGCAGTTCAGGCACCCTTACCACTATTGCTAGTAGTCTAATCTGGAGTCGTCCTTGTGGATTCCTGGGAATTTCCCTAGCACCAGGTTTCTCCTTTACCCCATAATGTCTCCCTCTATCAAGATATCTCTTTCATTGTTCTCCCACTCCATCCTTCCCCTAGTTGAAGAGAGGGAAGAGGGATTATATGAGCATGGGAGTTCAAGATTATGATAGGGAAATCCGCAGAGACAACTGAACCAAGCTCATAGGAACTCATGAACTTTAGACCAACAGCTGTGGAATCTGCATGGGACCAAAGTAGGCCCTTTGCATATGGGAGACAGTTGTGTAGCTGGGCCTGTTTGAGGGGCCCCTGAAAGTGTGATCAGGATCTATCCCTGGTGCATGAGCTGGCTTTCTGGATCCCATTACCTAGACACCTTGCTCACCCTTGATGCAAGGGGGAGGGACTTGGTCCCACCTCAACTGAATGTACCAGGCTTAGCTGTCCCCCGCCCCATGGGAGAACTTACCATTTTGAAGAAAGGCATGAGGGGTGGGTCAGGCAGGGGTCAGAGGAGTGGGAGGAGGGATGAGAGGGGGATCTGTGGTTGGCATGTAAAATGAATAAAAAAAATTTAAAAAGTATCTAAACAAGGGATATTGAGAAATATTATAGACTGTGTCATCAGTACTGAGTCTAGAAGATATATTTGTGTGTATGTATGTGTATGCATGTGCGTGTGTGTGTGTGTGTGTGTGCGCGCGCGTGTGTGCGCGCGCACGCACACTCATGTATGCATTTTGTTTGAAATGAAGAACTTTGATATAGGAGTTATTAAGTGAGAGGCAACAGACCCCTGTTGTGGGATACTCATATACTGTGTGAAGATGTGTCATTGTGACTGGTTTAATAAAAAAGCTGAATGGCCATAGCTAGGCAGGAGAAGTTAGGCAGGACTTCCAGGCAGAGAGAGAAACTCAGGGTCATGAATTTAGGCATGGGAAGAAGCCAGTGAGACACAGAGCAAGTCAGAGGCATGGTACTGAGGAGAGGTAACAAGCCATGTGGCAAAATGTAGATCAATAGAAATGGGTTTCTTTAAGTTATAAGAGCTAGTTGTGAACAAGCCTAAGCTAAGGCAGAGCTTTCATAATTAATAAGTCTCTGTGTTGTTATTTGGGAACTGGCAGCTCAAAAGGAAAGTCCAGCTATGGATCCCCAGGGAGATGGATAAAACTAAAGCTGGGAGTAGAGCAGTGAAGGTTCTGTTAGTATTTCCTGTGGGATTCTGACAACCCTTGACATAAGTGGGGAACTGCCCATGCCACCTAAGAAGTGCCCACTGAAGTATAAGGAGGAGAGAGACCTTTCCTTTGCTGTCTGAGCCTCTGCTGGAGTGCATGGGCAGTAAACAGATTAAATAGGAGAAAATACATACTCAGAAGTGTGGTCACTTGCATATGGCATGAGTGAAGTCTGGACACAGACCCTTTTCATGGGGTGAGGATGTAACAATTTAGGAGCACTAATTAACTATGATGAATGAATGCACCCAGTGCTTAGACAATAGTTAATATGATTCTCTTTGGGAAGCATAAGGGCCAAGGACATGGACCATCATTTATGATTTATCATCATTTACCATCTGTCCAGGTATGGTAAATTTTTAACCATCCTTCCTGCTCAGTTGATCATAAGTCAAAGAAAAGACCAATGAGAAGTGTTCTTTGGAGGGTCTGGTCTGTGGGTAGAGCATGGAGAGTTAGACTAAGCTGTTTCTCCTATCTGCCACTCTACAAGAATCTTTAAAAAAAAATCAGAAAACCAGCATGTCATATTTTGGGGTGAGTTTCCCCACATTTCTTCAAAGGAAATGCAGTGTGAAAGCATAAGAAATTCAAGGTTAGTGGGTGAGATTAAAAACAACAACAACAACAGAAAACCTAAAAGAGAAGATGATGGAAACAAATTTCTACATTCTCAGCTCAGGCAGCAATCATAGCCTCTTGACTCAATGGCCTTACTAAAACCAACCAACCACCATCACATGCTGAATGATGGAGGTAGCCCAAGCCAAATTCAAAGTTTATGACAGCTGCTGAATTACAATAGTAGTGGAAGCTTTGTAGCATCTCTTTTGAGATGGCTTTCAAGTGTTTTTGTCTGTGACCATGCAAGAATAACATTTTATAACCTGGTCCAGCCTGTGCATCTCCTGACGCAACTGAAACATGGGTCATGGGAAAACATTCGCCCTTACTATAAAGCATTTTTTATCTCCTTATTCTCTGTTATGTAAAACTTCTGCTTGCACATAATGAATTCATCAGGAAAGCCCAGGTTTCAAGAATATTTAAAATGAAATATAGGAAGGAACCAGTGGACTGGGAAAGGCAGCCCCATTTCCTACTTATGGGTATGGTGGTATTCTATTTGTACTGAAATGTGATTTTAATTGTATGTTAATAAATAAAGTTGCCCCGGGGGTCAGAGCTAATAGAGCCATAGCAAGAGCGTGGCGGTGGTGGCGCCACACGCCTTTAATCCCAGCACTTGGTAGAAGAGCTAGGTAGATCTCTGTGTGTTCAGGGATACAGCCAGCATTGGAGACATACACCTTTAAGACCTGGAGGGCTGTTCTTACAGGCAGTGATGAGGCAGTCACGTGTTTGGGTTTACAACCAATGAGAAGGCAGAACAGAAAGACTATATTAAAGACAAACACATAGGAAGTAGGTCTCTTTTGGAGAGGTAGGACCACCGCAGGAGCAAGGGTAAGGTTTTAGCTCTGAGCTCTGACCTCTTGGCTTTCTCTTTTACATTGGTTCTGTGTTTCTTATTTAATAAGAGAGTTGGTTACATCTACATATGGGAATGAACTTATTCTTGTTTGAAGGCTGTGCAGCCCTATTGCTGTGTGCAGCCAGCTTCTCTTGGTCTCAGTTCTGCCATATGAAGTCCTTCATTGCCACCTGTTTTGGTTTTGAAACCTGTGCCCAGTGTGGAGCCAGGAAGAAGAATCTGCCATGGCCAAGGATTGTAGACGTCAGTTCACTTAGACCATTGCATTCTGGAAAGTAGATGAGGGTATAACCAAGGAGTGAGGAATCTAATTTTTATTCAGACAATTTGCTGACAAAGATGGGCTTAACAGCTCTCCTGGAACCAGTCTACTTTCAGCAGTTGAGAATCAGACTAATTTTTGATTTGATTAAGGGAAAAAAACAAAAAGCTGGCTTTAACAGTAGCTTGCATCAAGTAAAACTGATGTGCTAAAATATTTTGAAAAAGGAAGAATTTAAAGAGCTAGGAAGGCTTATCATGTTTAAAGCTAATTGTGTATTCTTCTCTGCTCCAGGAAGGTACAAAAGACCCTCCCATTGAGAACTACATTGAGGAAGGGATCATTGAAAAGCTTTCACAGCCAGGAGGGCTAAGGGACATTCTGCCAGTGAAACTGCATCTTTGATTTCAATATCAGGTCAAGATGAGGAGTTTGAAGAGGCTCCAGAGAGACCTTTAAGCCCTGCAAGCAAAGTGTACATGCTTAAGCACGTACTGTAAGGCAGCTGTTGTCCTGTGTGGCCCGATTGCAGAGAAAAAGAAACACAGCTGACATTTGACATCTTTTTAGTGTGCCTGTGTCTCCAGCAGTCTATTAAGCAGGTGCTCTTAGGAGGTTTACTTTATGGATGAGCAAAATAAAGCTAGAGAGATTAAGAAATTTGTCCAACAAAGTGGACGAATGTGTAGAACCCGAGGACAGTGTGTTAAGTAAAAAAACCACATCCACTCATATGTGGATGCTAAAGAAGGATGACTTATATGGAAGGCCTGCATTTTTCTGAAGGAAAGGCAGATGGAGTGGATAGGGGAATGGGGGGAACTGGGGAGAGGGACTGGGAGGGAAGGAGGGGGGAGTGGAACTGTGATTGGGCTGAAAAAACAATTCACTGATTAATTAATATAAATTAAAATAAAAAGAAGAGAAAAAAGGTTGATCACAAAGCAGAGAGAATAGAATTGGAGGGTGGGAAATGGAGCGGAAGGATGGAGGTAGGCTATATACTAGGTATCAAAATACACTCTAATAGAATAACAAACCTCTATATTCTGCAGTATCACAGGGTAACTGTAGTTTATAACAGTCTATTATTTACTTAAAAAACAGAAGTGTCATCTGAAGGCTTTAAACATAAATAATAATATATCAGGATATAGAAGTGTTAATTATCCCCATTTGATTGCTACCCATACACATAAGTACATGTAGAATTATATTGTATCTCATAAATATATATATATATATAAAATTCTGTTCCAATTAAATATAATAAATACATAAATGTAAAGAAGCCCCCATTTCATTACAGAATTCAGTTTATTGCTTCGGACATGGTTTTGTCTGTGGGTAATCCCACCACTAGGGAGGTGGGAGGAGGAGGATCAGGAATTCAAGACTAGCCTGGGCTTCATAGGAAGCTGGAGGTTAGCCTGGGCTACATAAGACCTTGCCTCAAGGAATAAAAAAAAACAATGCTTCTCCCCAAGAATTTATTTCATATTTAATAGTTGTCCAAGTTATTAAGTTCTAGGCTGAAGAGTCTAACCTTGGGCAGTTGGCACTTGGGTCCAGGCTTTCCTGCACAATGCTTGATGTTAGGGGTGAACTCTGTCTAGAAGTGGATTTGCCGTGAAGCTTAAGTCCCTTCCCAAGGCCCTGTTCTCATGCAGTCATATATTTTCATAAAATTCATAAAAAGATATTTAAACCGCAACTCTGTGTACTTTGATTTCCTGATAGAATTTTCCACGTTGCTTTGGAAAGAACTGTGGACATCTGGGTATCTGGCAAGGTGGAGAAGAAGTTGGGAATGCATTTAGCTTTTGCGGCGGGTGCGTAGTGACTGCTGCCTTACCCGTGTTGTAATACTCACGTCAGATCACGGTTGTACATCAGGCCACAGGTTCTGCTCACGTGGACTGCTGTCATGCCTGACAAAGGCAACATATGGTTTGTGGAGGGAAATGAGGTTTGAAGTGGAGCCAAAAGCTCCTCTATGAAAACATCTTCCCACATCCGATGTGTGTAATTAGATGTAAAAGGTTCTGTTTTCATAGATACATAGTAAAAAATCAAAGTTCTCTCTGTCAAAAACATTCTCAATAATACAACAATGTAGTTACTGTTGATTTTTGTTTTGTTTACAAGTGCATGTTTTTGAGAAGAGCAAACTATTGTTTACCAGAATCCCTATGTTTCAAAGGCACAATTTGAGGTAATCATATATGATAAAACCCATGCTCAAGCAGAATTTTCTCCCAGAGATGAATGAGTGGAGAGGATTTATTGAACATTTAGCCTGTGACTTTATTATTGCCACAGTTTAGTATAAAGCAGATGCTTGAACCAATTCTCTCAGTAGCTACCCAGCTGAGCCTAAAGCAAGCCACACCGAGTGACTGTGCTCTTGGGGTACTCCAAGCAAGAGCAGAAAGAACAAGTGTTAGGACAAGAGGATGCATAGTGAGGTATGAGAAGATTCCTGAGCAATGGTCAACGAGTGGCGTTGATTTAGGGATCACTGAACTAGTCTCTACTCCTCCATACACTCTGACATCTCATTGTTCAAACAGGAAAGAAAAAGGTTATTTTTTACCTTTTGAGTCAAGTTCTCACACTATGTTCAGTTGGGCTTTCACTTAGGGATTTTATATATGCACCAACCACTCCTTATGAGGAAGTAAAATTTGACGGAAGTTTTACTGAATGTTTCTGCAATAATAAACTCAAACAAACAAGCGAACAAACAAACGAACAGAACAAAACCCTCCTCTGAATTGTGTTTCAGTGCTCATATTGATTGTTTACTATAATAAAATACCTGTGATGGACTAATGGGGGGAAAAGAAGGTTATTTAGTTCACAAATTTGGAGGCTGAGTATTCAAGAACAGACAATTTTATTTAGTATCTGGCAAATTCCTTGTGGCAGATGGTAACCCAATGGTGAGTCTGCAAGACGGATTTGGTGGAGTCGTGGTATGAATGAAAACGACCCCCATAGGCTCATATGTTTGAATATTTGGTCCCCAGTTGCTGGAACTGTTTGGGAAGGATTAGGTATGGCCTTGTTGGAGGAGGTGTGACACTGGGGTGGGATTTGAAGTTTCAAAAGCCCATGCTGGATCCAGTTAGCTCTCTTTGCTTCTTGCTTGCGGATCAAGATGTAAGCTCTCAGCTCCTGCTCCAGCTCCATGTCTACCTGCCCGCTGCCATGTTTCCCCCATGATGGTCATGGACTCTAGCCTTCTTTGATTGCCTTAGTCATGGTATATTGTCACAGCAATTGAAAAGTAACTAAGATGGGGCAAGGGTGACTTTCTATGGCCTTACTAAACCACACAAACTCAAACAAATCCTCTTATTTCCTGAACCTGAATGGTTGAGGTAGTTCAACCTCAAATGCAAAGTTTATGTTAGTGTTTTAGCCACCTGCTCTCACAGTAACTACCAGAGTCCTGAAAGAACTGCATCAATGCCTTCTGAGGATAGTGTTCCCAATGATGGGTCACCTTCCAGTACTCCCTACATTGCCTCTCACCTCCATCATACAGGGAACAATCCTTTAGCCTGCACCAACCTTTGAGGGACACATGGAAACCACATCCAAGATACATAATAGATCACAACAACTATCAGTAATTTGCAAAGATCTTTGACCAACCATGTTTAAAAAGAAGTATCTTTCTATTTTTGGTATGGAAAACTGTCATGGACAAGTGTGTAGCCTGTGATGAATCCCATTAACTTGTATAATTAGTATGTATTACTAATTATAATTTTCAAATGATGGTATGTAGCAAAGCATGGTGAAAATATTATAGAGATGCGTCAGGCATTACTAAAATAATTGTTTGGATTTTTCTGATGTTTATAGTATTACCAACTTTCTGAAAAGCAATTATAATTTGTTTTAACTTTTATAATATTCTTATTAAATTAGTGTGATCTCTTCTTCTTCCTCCTCCCCCTCATTCTCCTCTCTTTTCAAATTTTCTAAGCTCAGGCTCCACAAAATTCAGGCCTGTCCTTGCGTGTATCTCCTTTGGGAGGGCTGACCTACTGCACACTTTGGCCAAGAGGATGATGTCTGGCTGATAGAAGCAGAGGTGTGAAAATCTGGACTGGTGAGCAGTGTTCACGGCTCTGCATATCCAGGGCTGTGTCACTGAGAAAATTACACTATTGATTAGTTGAATTTTTTTCTTTTTCTTTTCTTTTTTTTTTTTTTTTGCCTCAGCACCTGAGATTCTGCCAACATAGTAAAGGCTGACTTTGGGTAGACCAGATGAAAATCTGTCCAATATTTTAATGTTACCTTCCCCACCCCTCCCCCTCCATTCCCCAAGTACATGTACTTTGAATTTTCCTCAAATCATAAACAGAGCTTTGCAACACAGGTTATTTGTCTTGGACTGTGTGTAGGTTCATGAACACCCCCACCACACACATATGCGCGCACACACACACACATACACACACACACACACACACACACACACACACACACACACACACAGAGAGATATTTCCATGTGTAAGCTTGTTGGGCTTTGCTTTTTACTTTGAATGTACATTTCTACTTAGTATAAGATACATCATAGACCCTTAGGAAGTAACTTTGTCTTTGATAACCTGATGGGTCAAAATATATATATATATATATATTTTTTTTTTCCGGTTACCTAACATTTATAATGTAACTTCTTTAATTTGTGTCATTGATTATGAATTTCTACTTTGATTCACTTAATTCTATGCTTGTTTGGAGATTACTTTGCAAAAATTTATCCCACAGAGAAAAAAATAGAGCATGTTCAAATTGTTATGTTTTTCTTAAAATCTATTGCTCTGAGTGATACACACACACACACACACACACACACACACACACACACACACACATATTGCAAAATGTGGGCAAAAGCTGACCATGCTTTCCTATTAGATGGCTTCTCTCCTGGCCTTTAAGTTGAAGTATCATCTTTTGAAATTAGTGTATTATTTTTAGAGGTTTATTTTTACAGCTCTAAAGAAGCAAACTATCTTTTAATTAGAACGCAAATAGAATTAAACATACATGACTTAATAATTACACATGTTGAAGGAGCAGTGTTTGGCTTTTCAAAGCATATCTTTGATAGATGTGGGCAAGTTGTGAAGACATTTCTTTCTTAGTAGTTTTCAGAAATGAAAAGGGCCATGTCACTAGTGTATTTCTTCGCCAAAGTGTGATACCAGAATCTCATTTTAAGAGATCATTTGTGTAGACATAATCTTGGTTTGACTAGGTAGTTTACTAGATAGATCAGGAGTTGCAAGATTTTTCTATAAAAGGCCAGATGATTAATATTTTAGGCTTTGCTGGCCACCTATGGTGTGTTCCTCCCCTCCTATCCCACCTTTGGTGTGTTCCTCCCTCCCTCCCTCCTTTCCCACCTTTGGTGTGTTCCTCCCTCACTCCCTCCTTCCCCACCTTTGGTGTGTTCCTCCCTCCCTCCCTCCGTCCTCATCTATGGTGTGTTTCTCCCTCCCTCCTTCCCCACCTATGGTATGTTCCTCCCTCCCTCCCTCCCTCCCTCCCTCCTTCCCCACCTATGGTGTGTTCCTCCCCTTCCTCTTTCCCCAGCTATGGTGTGTTCCTCCCCTCACTCCTTCTTTCCCCACCTATGGTGTGTTCCTCCCTCCCTCCCTCCTTCCCCACCTATGGTGTGTTCCTCCCCTCCCTCCTTCCTCACCTATGGTGTGTTCCTCCCCTTCCTCTTTCCCCAGCTATGGTGTGTTCCTCCACTCACTCATTCTTTCCCCACCTATGGTGTGTTCCTCCTCCCCTCCCTCCTTCCCCACCTATGGTGTGTTCCTCCCCTCACTCCTTCTTTCCCCACCTATGGTGTGTTCCTCCCCTCCCTCCTTCCTCACCTATGGTGTGTTCCTCCCCTCCCTCCTTCCCCACCTATGGTGTGTTCCTCTCCTCACTCCTTCCCCACCTATGGTGTGTTCCTCTCCTCACTCCCTCCTTCCCCACCTATGGTGTGTTCCTCCCTCCCTCCTGCCCCACCTATGGTGTGTTCCTCCCCTCACTCCCTCCTTCCTCACCTATGGTGTGTTCTTCCCTCCTTCCATCCCCACCTATGGTGTGTTCCTCCCCTCCTATCCCACCTTTGGTGTGTTCCTCCCTCCCTCCCTCCTTTCCCACCTTTGGTGTGTTCTTCCCTCCCTCCCTCCTTCCCCACCTATGGTGTGTTCCTCCCTCCCTCCCTCCTTCCCCACCTATGGTGTGTTCCTCCCTCCCCTCCCTCCTTCCCCAACTATGGTGTGTTCCTCCCCTTCCTCTTTCCCCAGCTATGGTGTGTTCCTCCCCTCACTCCTTCTTTCCCCACCTATGGTGTGTTCCTCCTCCCCTCCCTCCTTCCCCACCTATGGTGTGTTCCTCCCCTCCCTCCTTCCTCACCTATGGTGTGTTCCTCCCCTCCCTCTTTCCCCACCTATGGTGTGTTCCTCTCCTCACTCCTTCCCCACATATGGTGTGTTCCTCTCCTCACTCCCTCCTTCCCCACCTATGGTGTGTTCCTCCCCTCACTCCTTCTTTCCCCACCTATGGTGTGTCCCTCCCCTCACTCCTTCTTTCCCCACCTATGGTGTGTTCCTCCCTCCCTCCCTCCCTCCTTCCCCACCTATGGTGTGTTCCTCCCTCCCTCCTTCCCCACCTATGGTGTGTTCCTCCCTCCCTCCTTCCTCACCTATGGTGTGTTCCTCCCCTCACTCCTTCCTCACCTATGGTGTGTTCCTCCCCCCTCCCTCTTTCCCCACCTATGGTGTGTTCCTCCCCTCACTCCCAATTCCTCCTCCCAACCTCTTCCCTATCCTCCCCCTTTCCCTTCTCCCTCCTTGCTCCTCCACTTCTTACTTCTCCCTTCACCTCCTCCCTCCTCTTCTTCATTGAAGGGTATAAACCAATTTTTCATGCAAAAGAAGTCTGTAGGATGAATTTGATCTATGAGATGTCATTTGCTAACCTCTTGTACAGATGAGTCTGTCAGTCAGGGTAATGTGGTGTGTGCTGCAATTACAAGTCTGCTATTTGAAGATAACCTTGCTCCCACACGCTGATTATTTAATTTACTCTCGCCAGGTCAGGTGGCTCCCATCCGTTTCAAGCTCTTGGTTCAAGGGAGCTGTCTTTGGTGTTCCCATCAGTCAAGTCAAAACACTGTTGCAGTCCCAGTGCTAAGGCAGGCCCTCACTGTCAGGTTCCTGCAAGTCTGTCTTTGCAGTGAAGCGGAGAGCTGTGGGGTCAGGTGGACTTTTTTTTTTTAAGGTTTTACTTTTCAGAACCATCTTAATTACAGAAGAACTGAGATGAGTGTAGAGTTCCCACAGACCCTGCACCCAGTGTCCTTCGTTATTACATCTTGTATTAGTGAACACTTTTCCTGCTGCTGTGACCAAATACAGGACAAGAAGCACCTTCAGGGAGGAGGGTTTGTTTTGGTTCTCAGTGTGGGGGGTGTTCCCAGGTAGCAGGCAGAGGAAGTTCTGCGTGAGTGAAGTCCTTAGTTAATTTGTGTTTTGATGGCAAAGCCATTACCCACATGGCCCAGGTTCAAGGGAAATGGCCAAGCTTTTCAGAGTCAGATCAGTACAAAGACTAGTAACTACAGCTTCCTCCTCCCAGATGTTTACAGCCTGAGACTGCTGCCTTCAGAGACCTCCTCCTGAGACCAGAGAACAACACCCTGGCTCCACTGTACCTAATAAACACGCTGACGTAGCAAACTCCCAACTGACCCAAACTTTGCTGTCTGTGTGTCTGTGGCTCTGCCCTTCCTTCATTCTCTTGCCACTCCTAGCCAGGGTTCCCAGACTTGAAGGTTTTGGTAGTTCACCGTGATGCTGGCACGGTGGCAGGGAAGTGAGGGAACTGATCACATTGCATCTGCAGGTTTGAAGCAGAGAGAGACCAACGCTGTTCCTTAGGCCACTCTCTCCTTTTTATGCAGTGGAGAATGCTAGCCTAGGGGATGGTGCTGCCCACACTCAGTGTGAGTCTCCCTCCCCAGGTGAACGTTTTTAGAAATGTCTGTAAACACAAATTCACTGGTGATCCTGAGTCCTATCAAGCTGACAGTCTAGCCCAACCATCACAATAGTATGCTTGGCTTTTTACAATCAATCAAGCAGTTTGATACATTACTGAAGTCTATATTTAGACTTTCTTGGTGTTTTAAGCCAGAACCCTCATGTACATCCCCATCCCCATCCTGCTCTCTGTGACAGAGTCTCGTGTAGCTCAGGCTACTCTTGAACTCACTGTGTAGTTCAGGCTGACCCTCTTACCTCAAGATGGCTGGGATTATGTGTGATGTGTGTGTTCCCATGTCCAGTTCAGCATCCTTTTTTGATTTCAGGATATATATTCATGTAGCCAACATGTCTCCTTGGCTCCTTTGACTATGAGAATTTCTCAGAGTTTCCTTGTGTTGAAAATGACCTGGACAGCATCTGAGCCTAGGTTATGGCCAAAGGCCATGTCTCAGTCCATGGCCCTACCACAGCCAGGATGAGAGTTGATATCGATGGCTCCTGTTACCATCAAAGGCTGTGCATGGGCCACCACCACCAAGGGTCATGTTGGAGTCTGAGACCGTGCTACTGCTGGGCTCCCAATATGAGAGGCCTGCACTGCCATCCAGGGCCATGGTGATAACCTGGCCCAAGATGCTGCTGATGGCCATGTCTGGGTTCATGGTTCAGATGCAGCTGGGGTCTGTATTGATGTTCATTGTGTGTGTCACCACAGTGGCCAATGTGAATCATGTGAAGTACAGGGCTGTGCTGAGCTGGCTCTACCCCTCCCTGGCCAGGGGAAAGCTGGCTCCTCCACCCTCACTGGAAAGCTGAGCCTGCTCTCTGTTGGACTCATCCTACACAGGAGAGCTGCCCCCTCCACTTGGGAAAGCTGGCTCCACCCTCACCACAGCTGTGGGAGAGCTGGCTCTGCCACTCACCTGAGGGGCATGGTCCCAGCAGCCCAAATTCAACCCAGCTACCACCCAGGCACTCATCCAGGGCTCTGAGTCAGCACTCCCCATCATCTACCCCATCTATGACCTGCTGGTGTGCACAAAGGGACTGGTCCTGCAGAAGACCCATAGCCACAGGATCTCCATGACTCGAGGCAGCAGCAGGACACCCGAGAGATTTGGTGAGGGTCCAGTATTGAGGGTGTACCCGAAGCCAGAGGTCTTAAACCTGACCGACAACATACTACACAATAAACATTTGCAAATTAAGTTGTTTGGTCAAAAGCATATGTACGCTTCATGATACACCGCAGGTCCCAATGCCACTAAGGGGAATGAAGAGTCAGTGGAGAGGTAGGAGAGACGGAGGATTGAAGTTTATTTTTTGTTGTTGTTCTTATTTGTTTGTTTTGTTTTTGCTTTTGTTTTTTAAATTAGTGTTCTTATATGTATTTTTATTTTTAAAATTTTTATTTTATTTTTATTATTTCTTTTTAAGTTTTCCTTGTGGCGGGGGGATGCTACAAGGGTGATGGGAAGATACAGAGGGAATGGGAGATGGGCGGGATTGGGGTGCTTGATGTGAAATTCCCAAAGAATCAATAAAAAATTATGTAATTTTTTTAAAAAAGAAAATGATCTGAATACTTTAGAGAAGTCTCATGAGGTGGTTTGTAGAATGTTCTTCCATTAGAATTTGGTGTTTTTTTCTTAGTTACTATTTTTATATTTGGGAAGATGAAGACTATGGAGGCAAGGTGCCATTTTTATCACAGTGTATCAAGTCTGTGCTCTATGAACACTATTTGTCATGCTGAGCTTGACCATTCACTTGAAAAAGCATTTGTTAAACACCCTCCCCCATACTAGGCTATTTGGAAAGAGTCACTGTGAAAGTTAATGTTAAATGTTCCCTTGAAAAAAGAAATATCTAGCAACCCGATGAAGCATTGTCTGGGGGTGTGTTGGTGAGAGTGTGTGTCTGAGCGGATCAGGTGCGGAAGGGCCCTCTTCACAGCATGCAGGTATCATCTAATTGACGAGGACCTGTAGAGAACAGAAGTAGGAAAGACCCCATTTCTGTATTATGAAGTCCCCCCACCTCTCCTCTCTTTGGACATCAGAACCCCATACTCTCCAGACTTTGAACTTCAGACCTTACACTACTGGTCACCTGGGTTCTTAGGTCTGAGGGTTAAACCACTGGCCTCTCTGGGCTGAGCCACACTACCACCATTCTAGGCACCCAAGCTTGCAGACAGTCTCTTCTCGGCTGTTGTGATCATGTGAGCCAATTCTCCTAACAAATCTCTCATCTATCTTCGTATCATTGTTTAGTTTCTGGTTGCTGTGGTAACATGCCCTGACTAAAGAGATGTAAAGGAGACGGCTTTATTTGGCTCATCATCCCAGGTTACAGCCTATCATTGTCAGGATGTCAAGACAGCAGGAAAATCAAGTGGCTGGTCACATGTCATCCACAGTCAAGAGCAAAGGGCAATGAATTAGTGCATACATGCTAGGGCCCAGCTCCTGTTTGCCTGTCTGATCTAACCTAGGATACCTTGCCCAGGGAATGATGTTACCTGCAGTGGCTGGATCTTCCCACTTCAATAATTAAGATAATCCTTCATAAACACATCCACAGGTCAACCTAATCTAGATAGATAGTCTTTCACTGAGAATGCCTTTCCAAGTGGTTCAAGACTAAATCAAATTGACACTTAAAAGTAACCACTACAACTCTATTATCTGTCAACTTGACACCCCAAAACATGACTTTAAGCCATAACCTTCTATTCATTGTTTTCAAAATTTGATATTTATCTCAAAATGTGAGTACCTATAAAATAAAAAAGTACATTCTTCCAAAATACAACAGCATGGACTACATTTTTCTTCCAAAAGGACAAGATTAGGATGTAAAGCAATCAATCACACTAAAGCAAAAACAAAATCCAAAAGGGTGAACACCAAATTCTACCCTATCTAGGGCTCACTTTGCTCCAAAAGGGTAGGTTATCCCTGTTCCTCCAGCCTTGCCACTTGCCCCACATAGCTTCTCTCTTAGGCTTGGACCGGATCCACTCCACATCTATGGTTTTCATTGACAGCTATCCCATGCTCCTAGCATCTCCAATATCTTGGGGTCTGCACTGCGAGTGAGGCTTTATTTTCCTAACTTCTCATAATGGCCTCTCAGGTCCTCTCTTTAGGCACTCTTATCTTGTCACAAATTGCCTGGCTGTAGCTGTTTTCCATGACTTCTTATTTTTGCATCTTCTATGACTTCAAAACCAGTACCATATGGTTGATGCTCAAGATGTAGTCCAACTCTTTTGTAATACTGCTGTATCATTTGCTTTTAAATGAATTTAAATCTTCAGAGGATGGAGTCTTCTTTGAGGGGTGAAACTTTGTCCCTAGGATACTTTCCCATCGACCCAGTGATGAACAGGAGGTTTCTCTACAATGGTGCTGATCTTTTTATCAAATAAAGCTGCTGCTTTAGTGGCTTTTTATTAAGTCAAGCCCGAATACTTTCCTGCCTTGGAATTTCCTCTGCCAAAAAAGTCAATCCATTATCTTTAGATTCTATACACGGGTTCTTAGGAAACTAGATTCTTAGCAAAGCATCATACAAATGATCCCTAAACTGGTTCCTGGTAGTCCCTGCTCTCTCTCACCTGAAACCTTGTGAGCCGAGCCTCCACTATTCATATTTCTCTTAGCATTCTTCTCTTCCAGGTTCTCAGCAGAATGGTCCATTAAGTTCTATCCATAGTGCTCAAAGGCTTTTCCAGCTCAAAGTTCCAAACTCTCCCACAAAATAGTTTCTAACTGTCTAAAAGCAACATGTTGCACAGCAATGATCCTACTCCTGGTTACGGACTTCTGTCTTAGCTAAATGTCCTTTGCTCTGATAAAACATTCTGACAATGGCAATTTAAGAGAGAAAAATTTATTTGACTTACAAATTCTCGGTTACAGTTCATTATTGTGGGAAGTCAAAGTCCTAGGAAATTACATCAGCTCATCACATTATATCCAGTCAAGAGCAGATAACAATGAATCAATACACGCATACTGGTGCTGTTTCTTTTCTCCACTTTTACATAACCCAGGGATTGGTGCCTTGCACAGTGGGTGATGTCAATTAAGGTAATCAAGATAATCCCCCTCCCCACATGCCCACAACCAAACTAAACAATTTAACAATCTTATATCGAGAATCCCTTCCAGCAGGTCATGGTAACATACATCTTTAATCCCATCACTCTGGAGTCAGAGGCAGGAAGAGTTTGAGGCTTCAAACTGTAGCTGGTCTACAGAGTGAGTTCCAGGATAGCCAGGGCTATGTAAGGAGATTCTGGGGAGAGAGAGAGACAGAGACAGAGAGAGAGAGAGAGAGAGAGAGAGAGAGAGAGAGAGAGAGAGAGAGAGAGAGAGAGAGAGAGAGTTTGAGGCCAGCCTGGTCCATAGAGTGAGTAGTTGTCTATCCAGGACAGCCAGGGCTATATAGAAAAACACTAATATCTCTCTCTCTCTCTCTCTCTCTCTCTCTCTCTCTCTCTCTCTCTCTCTCTGTCATATTTATATATCATCTTTGGATTTATCTGTCTTCTACACTCTAATTAGTTCTGCTTCTCTGGGGAACCCTGACTAATAGTCACTAAATGCAGCTTGGTTGTCCTTTGTGGAGGGTCCATACATAAATATTTGACATTCTTTTTGAATGACATGCTTATCTTTTCTAATTATTGGTCTAATTATATTAGCTTGGGGTTAGATATCTTATATTTGGAGTTTTAGGTCAGTACTTCTTTATTCTGTGGCTTGAAGTATTCAGATTTGGTCACCAGGATTCCTCCAGTTGGTTGCTGTATTTCTTTGGCATAAGTAAGCACCTCTTGACTTTTTGTACAATATGATTCTCCAGACTCACGTTTTATGTTCCAATACTAGAATAAAACATTTCTCTAAGAAGTCCTGACTCCTCTGTTGGAGAATAGTGTTAGACAGTGTCATCCTGAGTTTTCTCATTGTTCTTGGGACATTATTGTTTCTATATGGGGCATCTTTAAAGGGCTACATGTAAGCTTCAAAGTGTGGTCCACATATTCGAAGTATTGTCCTTCATCATGGGACTAGGAAGAAGCAGGGTGCTGGGGAGGCTCTCAGGAATCCATAAGGATGACCCCACCTTGAAGTGCTGGCAATGGTCTAGAGGGTGCCTGGACTGGTTTACTCTGGTCATCATAGAACCTTTGTCCAGTGACTGATGGAGGCAGATACAGAGATCCATGGCCAGGTGCCAGGCTGAGCTCCGGGAATCCAATCGACGAGGAAGAGGAGGGATTGTACAGGTAGGGGACATCGAGATCACGATGTGAGGACAGGCAGAGATGACTGGCCACACTAGTGGAAGCCCATGAACTGTAGACTACTAGCCGTGGAGCCCCCATGGGACTGGACTGGGCCCTCTGGATACGGAAGATGGTTGTTTGGCTCGGAATGTTTGGGGGGGCACCCAGGCAGGAGGATCGGGATCCGTCCCTGGTCTATGGGCAGGTTTTGGGAGCCCGGTGCCTGTGGTGTGACACCTTGTGCAGCCTTGGTGCAGTGGGAAGGGGCTTGGACCTGCCTAAGCTCAGTGTGCCAGACTCTGCTGACTCCCCATGGGAGACCTTGATTTGGGGGATGTGGGGATGTGGGGTGGCTTGGGAGGGAGGGCTGGAGGGTGGGAGGACGGAGGAGGTGGGATCTGTGGGTGGAATGTAGAGTGAGTAGAAAATTTCTTAATAAAGAAAAAAGAAAAGAAAAGAAAAAAAAGTACTGTCCTTTGACAAATGGTTAGAAATAGGTATTCACTGTTCTGAGACTTGTGGAATCTAGATCTATATTTTAGCAAGATTTCCAGGCTAATTGTATTCAAGTTTAGGAAACATTGGCCGGAACTTGGTCCCTTAGCCTCAGCTGCAGGGGAAGCTGGTCACAGTGCTCATTCATGCAGGAGAAATAACAAGGGTAGAGTATACTGTTCTTGCCATAGCCATGGATCCATGTATTTGCTCAGAGTTGCTATTTTTTTCTGGATAATTTATGCTTATAGTACCTATTTTACTTTTATTCTTGCTCTTCCATTATAGTATTTTACTTAAAACATTTGTTTGTTCAAATGATTATTTATCAAGTAAATTCTGTGTTTCTGTGACTATTCTGAGTACTAAGGATACACTGGTGAACAGAGATAAATATTCCCACGTAGAGCTCACAATTCATGGATGGGGGAGTGGGCACAGCATGTTCCATGTTGTCTTAGTCCATTTTCTTTTGTGATAACTGAATACCTGAGGTTACAAAGAAAGAATTTTATTTCTTACAATTATTGAATCTGAGAAGTTCGTGGTTATAAGGCAGGGTCTGATGAGGAGGGCCTTTATATGGGTCAGAAGTCTACAGAGTCCCAAGGTGGTGTAGAGCCTCCCATGCTGAGTGGCTTGTGAGAGACAGTCAAACTGATACTGCAGATCAGTTTTTAAAACCACTTTTTAAAATTTCTGATGCTAATCCATGGATGGATTACCCCACCAATGTGGGAAGAGCTCCTGTGACTCAATTAATCACTTAGTAAAGGCCTCATCTCCAAATGCCATGTACATGTGACATGGAATTCTGAAGGATAAACATTCAAACCACAGCAAATGTGGTAATCATTGAAAAGAAGGAAGCAGAGGGTAGTTAGGCACAGGTGGGACTGGGAGGTACTGAGGTAGGATGCCAGGGAAGGCACCTTTGATCAGACGATGTGTTAGAGTTTGGATCTGGAATGCCTCCCGCAGGCCTACTTGTAAAGGCTTGCTTCTCACCTTTGCACTATCAGGAGGGTGGAGACCGTGCAGAGTGCTCCTGTTTGAGGGGTCGGGTCACCGGGGATAGACCTTCCCAAAGGATTGTGGGATGCTGGTCTCTTGCTCACTTACTCTTCTTGCCTCCTTGCGACCCTAAAATGGCAACTTGTGCCACTACTTGCTCCTCTTAGATGCCGTCTCCCCAAAGCAAGAGGGGTGAAAACAAACTGAGGACTTGAGCCTCAAAAGAAACACAAAGGCCAAATGAATTCCCCCCCCTTTATTTTGCACCAATGTATGCATGTGATGACCTTGTAGGTTTTGTTACAGTGATGGAAATCCCACGGACACATCTGCCAGGTAGGAATGTGAGGTTAGCAAATGCATCTTGTGCTAGTTTGAGGGGCTTACAAACTGAACAGCAGTTTGTTTACAGACCACAGATTTGCATATAATCATCAAAGTGCTTTCATACTTAAATCAAAAGTTTCCCATCTGAGTTCCAAAGCCAAATGTCATATTCAGGCATCGAAAATGTTTGCATCCTATGTTTTTTCCACCTGGGGTTTTGACGACACATAGAGCTTGTCTTGCTGCCGCAGTCACACTTCCCGTTGTAGTTAACACAGTGGGGCTCATTTTATAGACAGCAAGAGACTCTTCATTTGACCTGCTGCACTGCCATGCAGCATCTGAAAACAAAAAACTACCTCACATATTATGATAAAAAGAGTAGAAATGGCAAATAACAGTTCAGCATTATTACAAAAACAGTTTTTGACTTCCTAGGCTCCCTTAGGGATCCCAGGCATCCCCAAGGGTCTGAAGTACATTGAGAACATGTCTCTTCTTACATTCCAGCTTTATCATCATGGAAGAGTGCTCTTGTCCTGCACCTGGATTCCTTCATCTTGAAAAGGAGAGGAACAATACTTCCTTCCTAGGGTTGCTGTGAAGGTCCCATCTCTGCTCACAGGAGCCTGAAGAGCCAAGCCTGGCACAGAGAAAACTCTGGTTTTTCTGTGATTTGTAAATAAACACCAATGTTAATTAACAGCCTTTTCTTACCTGTGATGGAGTGTAACTCATGCATTATTTAAATTTTGGGGTTTCATTTCCCTGCTCAGGAATGTATCTTCCACTTTCAATCTGGATCCAGAAAAATGAAAGACAGTAGCAAGAAGTAATAAAAATATCATCTGTTCTTTTCTCTTGAATAAGAGTTCTTTCACTATATTGTAAGCTCAGTTGAAAATGTCATAGTAACAATTTCTTTGTGCTTAGAACTGGGGAAAGCATATTCCCCAATCGCTGAGACAACAGTTCTCTAAACATAGATGTCATTTGCTATTTACTATCACATCAATCTGAGCTTTAGAGAAGTCCACAAATGACAGTTCATGAAGTCCATCACTGTAGAATTTCCTTAGAATCATTGCCTGTCCAAGTTTCTTTCATCTGCAGCCATTTTTGAATATTTGATTTAGGTGTCATAAATATATTATGCATTAAAATCATCAATCAAGAACAAGAAAATGGAATGCCTATTTTTGTTCCATGTTCAAATTGGGAGGACAGGGATTTTCTTTTAACTCAGGAATATGTCATTCACATTCTTTTGTTTAGTTTTACCACGTGAGTTAACATGGAAGCACTTCACATCACTTAAGTAACAGATGGGCCGTCTATGCAAAGTTCTGCAGTCTTGAGATAACTATCTTAAATATAAAAGAACTTCAAATGATAATAACTCTAGGCTAATCCAGGAAGCATTAACAGTCTCCTCTCCATCCACTCTGCAAAGGGAAGCATTTATGTAACTAATTAGTTTACCATAGTAAATAATCCACTGACATTTATAAGAAACATTCCAATTGGAGCCTGGAGTAAATATTATGTTACACATTAAACTATAAATAGTGGTTCCAAGCTCAATTTTAAAATGCTATGGAAAATAAGTGAGCTGTCTGGGTAAAATGGGTGTTACATGTCCTCTGCATAGAAGCCCTCAGCTGCCCGGCTCAGGTTTCCCTGTAGCTGCTGCTGCGGAAACTTGATGATTCATCTCAGTTTCCAGCAAGACTCCTCTCGAAAAAACTCAAGCACCCTTTCTCTTGGGGGCAAAAGAAAACAAAATTTGCAACTGACTGAGATGTGGGGGTTCCTTTAAGTTTTAAGTGAACGGAGAACACTGTGTTTTCTGGAGGATGGAATTTAAAGTTTCTGCTTAGATGATTTGAAGAATTGAGATAATGAAAGCTTTTGTGATTCTACAAGGGTAATCTCCGCCTCCAAAGTCTACAAGTTTAGTAACTTTCTTCAAGACTGCAAAACCGAATGACTCGTTAATAATTTTTTTTTTTATAAATAGCTGGGATGACAGGATTTTGAATATTTATTTATGGTAAAATAATTATGCATGGTTGAGGTCATCAATATGCTGACTCCTCAGGTTTGATCACTGCACATTATGTCTGTCTGTCTGTCTGTCTGTCTGTCTGTCTGTCTGTCTGTCTCTCTCTCTCTCTGTATAGACACATCACATTCTAATGCATAAATGTTCAAAATAATGACATATCAGTTAAAAACTGATCATCAAGTAAAGAAGTAGCCCCCAGGGAGGATTAAACAATGAAAGGGAATCTCTACATGGAGAAAATTTCTTCAACCCAAAGATTTGGGTCAAGCATGACCCAATTAAAGTCTAATTGGAGCAGGGAGAGGCTTGGAAAGGAGAAGGAGCAGGTTTTGGGCTCATCCAGACAGTCAAGGAAGCAGCTGCTTTCCAGGGACATAACAGGGGCCCACAGAACCTTATTTGCTCCATTCCTCAAATTCCCACCACGAGCCACATTTAATTAGGTTCCTTCCATTGCACCATGCTATTTCAGTGTGTGACTGGCTACTTGTCTACCATTTGTTCATCGATTAAATATTGAGATGACCTATAGCTTGGCCTGTAACCGTGTAAAAATTTGATATTCCCTGTCTCAACAAGTTGACCATCCATCAATGGACAGAAGCACAGACTTTTAGTGTGGTAGGAACTCTGATGGAGGCAATTACCTGTAAGTGTAAGGGTCCAAGGAATGGGGACTAATCCAGGGAGGAGTATGGTTGGCGTAGACTCAGGAAATCTGAGCTGTAAGGATGGGAGGGGGGGGTTGAGTCTCGAACACGGATGAGTGGCTTTGCACAGACACCTGTCTTCTAAGTTCTGTAAAAAGCAGTCTTTACTCCAGTTCCCATCAGTGATGCTGCTGAGGATACTGTCATTCAGTGTGGTGTCCAGCTAGTCCACGTGCATCCACAAGGCATGTGCTGTAGAGTACCTGCTATGTGAAGATGCTGAAGTCATGACCGCGAGTGAGGCAAAGCCTGAATCTTGTCCTCATGGAGCTGACATTTGTTTAGAGAATGAAGGACAATGAGCCACTAGAATGAGTTTAATTTCTTCTTAAGTCTGTTTTACTAAAGTTGTACATCAAATAAAAATTGGACACAATTAAAAGATAACCATGTTTCTCTCTAGAAACCTTGAGACATTTATATTAAATTTATGTATTTCTATATGCTTTAACCTTGCACATGTTATTGCCTTTATATTTATAAAAATAAATGCATGAAGGATAAGTATGCATAATTTGTGTAACAAATGATATCACAATGATTTCTGCAAAGATAGAAAGTATCACTTATGTTTTCTGGGGAAGTGTGAGTTTTTCATCTGTTCACTGACTTCTGATGTTTGGGTCAAAATCCTTTCCCAAATAGTTTTAAAGCACAGAATGTCTTGGGACTTTCTTTTCCTTTGATTTGTTCTTAGAATAGTTAGTAGACACAACTGAACTACCTATATCCTATTGAAAAACGTCTTTCTCCACACAGGACCTTTCTAGTTAAGAGGATGGGTTAAACCATGCTTACTCATGTCATGACTTCTTCAATGTAAGTGCTAATTTGTCCCTCCATCTTCTATCCATCCATTCACTCACTGACCTGTGCTGTCTGCTTTATGGTGTCTAAACAGAGATAAGATCAAGCCAATGCAAGACCAGGTCATCAGTGCTAGGCTAGAGAAATATAGAGTGCCATGGGAGCATGCTCTACAAAGGATTGTCTAAATGGAAGCCATTCAAACCTAACAAAATAGAGATAATGGAATTTAAAAATATTGATCATATATAGTAGGTTAAAATTTGAAATTTCTATTTAAAATTGAAGTCATTTTCTAATTTGCTGGGTCACAGATTCTGTTGTCTATATGGACCCATACTTTGAGGATAGTCTTTAGAATTTCATGCTGGATAAGACAAAAGTAGAAAGCTGTAGAATATTTTGCAAAGAATTAAAGTGAAATGGTTACTTTTGACTTGAATGAAGCCCTTGGATTTGAGTAGGAAATAAAATCAGAAACCCAATCTAAGACATAATTCAAGGAGCAAAAATATTCCAAAGCTGTTGGCTGACCACATCACATTAGTCCTAAGGTTCCCAATCTTCTTAGTGTGTACAAAGATAGTCACTGTGAACATCTCCAGGGAGAATCTTCCTTTCCAACTGAATTTTCCTTATCCCTGAAGCCATGGAAGGGAAGCCATAGAAGCTACTGATGACCCCAGTTGACATTTCCATACTGCCAATAGTCAGAAGAAAGATGATTGAGGGTGACAGCAAAATCATGATAAATGACCCTTTGTTGGAGGATTGGCTTCCCAACTTTTTGGAGATCTTACATATCCGCTTGGCCGAGGCTACCTTGTAGCCTGCTGTTTCCATCACCTGGAATCTTCCTGGGATGAGGAGGAGGATAGTTGTGGTCAGCTGCAGAGCTCCATGCAGAATGCCCTTGGGAATCCCTTTATGGTGGAGTCAGTGTCTATTATTAACTACCTACATTAGAAGGGCCTCAGGATGGGCAGGGTTGGTGCTCACACCCACTGAACCTTTGCCTCTGACCACAGGCTCAGCCTTTAAGTCTCTGAGGCCACATTGGGACATAGCTCGCCTCTGAGGCTATTCAAGGTTGTGGGTACTGCAGAGTTCCATTCCTTTTTTGGTTCCTGTTGTCTAACTCCATCTGTCTGGATAGGAAGGTTGGGCCAAGATTCAGACTTCCAAGCAGGAATGCTAAGGGTTATTCTACACGTGGTGGTTCTTATGAATGCCAAACCCTCCCAAGGCTAGGGATGTGATGACTGAAACAGTGGCAGGTGAGGCCACCAAGAATCCTCTATGTGTTTGACCTGGCCCACCACTGTTTGGCTAATCTGTTCTGCTACCTTGCTAGGCTCTCTCCAGGCTATGAAGGGGCACTATTTTCTGGGGACTAAACCTAGTCACCTCACTGTTTGAGATGACTGAAGGAGAGCAGTTTTTGCCTCTCAAGGGTTCCCATCACTTTGAATGAAAACCAGATTTCTTGCCACGGTCCTGATTGCTATGGTCTCTGACTCTTCTCCTGTCATGCTGGCCTCGTAACTGTCCTTGAGTGTGCTAATGGAACCCTGCATTTGGGGCTTGTCATTCCCTCTGTCTGGGGCTGTGTTCACATCTTTCCCACTCAAGGGCTTCAAGTGTCTCCTCAAATGTTGTCTTCTCAGAGAGCACTCTACCTAAATTCCGTCCTCTCCATACCTCCCTCTCTGCCCTCATCTGGCTGTTATGGTTTAAATAGTAAGTGCTTCCCAAATCCCTGTGTTGACGGCTTGCTCTCCACACTTACCAGTGTGTAGGAAAATGGAGCCTTTAAGAGGTGAGCCTTGCCAGGTAGTGGTGGCGCACGCCTTTAATCCCAGCACTCAGGAGACAGAGCTGCTGCACAGCTCTGGATGTCTGTGAGTTCAAGGCCAGCCTGTTCTACAGAGTGAGATCCAGGACAGGGACCAAAACTACACAGAGAAACCCTGTCTTGAATTTTTTTTTTTTCTCACTGAGGTATGCGCTTACTTGTTATGTGCAGGTCCTGGCCATTTCCTCCCATGTACCATAAGGTGAGAAGCTTTGTTCCTCCCTCTGCTTCTCACTATGATGCTCTGTTTTGCCAAAGCCCCAAATGAGTCCCAGTACACGTGGACCCCCTGGGACCATGAGCATGAATATTTCCTTCTTTTAAATTGAGTTTTTCAGGGGCTCTGACAGATAACAATGGAAACCTGACTGGCTGTGCAGCAGGAAGATGACCTTGAACTCCTGATTCTCCCCCTCCTGCACCCCGAGAGAGCTGGGATTTCAGATGTCTGCCACCGTCTTTGCTCAGTGCGCCCTGTACGCTAGGTAGGTACTTTACCCACAGGGTACATTTTCTTTCCTCAGCATTTCCTATGAACTGACAATACACTGTGTGTCTCTCATCATCCTTAGTTGATCTTCTATGAGCAGCAACTTGATATTTTAAGCAGTATGTTGTACCTCATGGATATGGCCTCAAGCACCAAGAGATGTTTGTTGATGGTAAAGGTAATTTTCTCAAAAAATAAAGCACCCTATTTTCACTCTGCTTGCTCACCTGATATTCATTTTGTGACTGCTTTTGGCTGGGCTATGGCTTCTTAAGCTTATTTAGTTCTTTTCAGTTTCTATTTTGACTTGACGCTTCTAATGTAGTTTATGTATGGGAAGGTATTATGGTTCATGGAGCCTGAGAGGTCTGCCTTTGAATCCTATTTCACCACTTAGAAGCCTTGTGATCCTGCATAAGCTATTTCACCTTTACTGGCCACGGTTAAGTCTGAAATCTACTACTTCACTCATGGGAATTCTCCAGGAGTATTCACTGAGGAGACATTTAAAATTCTCACTATAGGGCTGAAATGAGGATAGCATCAAAATTCAACAAATGTCCACTCTGTTCTACTTTTTCTTTCTGTATTCTCCCTTCTTCTTCTTCTTCTTCTTCTTCTTCTTCTTCTTCTTCTTCTTCTTCTTCTTCTTCTTCTTCTTCTTCTTCTTCTTCTTCTTCTTCTTCTTCTTCTTCTCCTCCTCCTCCTCCTCCTCCTCCTCCTCCTCCTCCTCCTCCTCCTCTTCTCTTTCTCCCCTCCTCCTCCTCTTCTTCCTCCTCCTTCCTCTTCTATTTTCTTCACTTTTCCTATATCTAGTCACTTCTTGTTTAATCTTTGTGTATGTATGTGTATATATGTATTTGTGCATGCACATGATATGTATATATGTATGTATGCACATGCTTGCATGCTTACGGAGATCAAAGGACTACCTTAGGTGTCAGTCATCACCTTTTACATTGTTTTGAGACAGACTCTCTTGTTTGCTTCTGTATACACCAGGCTAGCTGGCCTGAGAGCTTCCAGATTCTCCTATCTCTTCCCCCCACGTTGCCACAGGAATGCTGAGATTACGGACTTGTGCTATTGCTTCTGGCTCTACACAGGTTCTGGGGATCCTAACTTTGGTTTTCTTGACCCCGAGGCAAGTGTTTTCCACACGGAACCACCTTGCAGCCATTCCCTTTATATCTGCCCTGCCAAGCCCTTGCCCTGTCGTTATTTGTTCCGTCTGTCCCCAGCTTTTGCTCTGGTTTTCTGTTTGTGTGTGCTTCCTGGGTTAACTCGTTCA
The DNA here is from genome assembly GCF_049852395.1 of Peromyscus maniculatus bairdii. Taxonomy (NCBI): domain Eukaryota; kingdom Metazoa; phylum Chordata; class Mammalia; order Rodentia; family Cricetidae; genus Peromyscus; species Peromyscus maniculatus. Next base: position 10,242,246 of record NC_134853.1, read on the forward strand.
GACTTGGTGAAAGCTACCAACTTCCAACCATCTGACAGTCCAGGCTCATACCAGCTCTTTCTCCTCGGACCCCAACTCACTCCCCACCACCTACTGGCATCTCCATGCTCATGTCCCGTCGACTGTCCAACTGTGTCCCGACTCAGCTCAATACGTCCTATGCAATCCCTATCTCATTGAGATTCTTCCTCTTCACATGAAATCTGTAAGTTTTTATTGTTTTCTCTCTTATATCCCACATAATTCAGTCTAAAAATTGCCAGTTTCTGAAGATACTTCAAACATTTCACTCAATTCCATTAATTCAGTCTATAATTCTTTCTCACTCACTTGACTACCATTCCTTTAAACTATTCTCATTCTTCTAAATAATCTTCTGGAGTGAACTTTCTAACATGGAAATATGACCTCATCACTCCCATTTAAAAATAAAATTACTTAATAATTACCTGTCATCTTCAGGATCAGATTCAAACTCTTATTCATGACAGGCATGACTTTCTGTGAATTGGTTCCCTTCCCAGCTACAAATGAAGTCCCCTGTTACGTTGTGCAATTACAAGCCCCCTGCCTTTGACCAAGCTGTTCCCAGTGCTGGGATCTCTTCTTTCTCCATCTCATCTGCTTGGCAATCTCCACATAAGCCTTGAAGCACTCAGCTTCAATATCACCTTCCCTTTGAAGCTCTGTTGACCTTTTCAAGCTGGGGCCAGCACCTTCCCTGGGAGTTTCCTGACTCACTAATGCCCTCTCCTATTCAGACTCACCACACACTGCGGTAAAGGACTCAGTTTCCTGTGTCTTGTGCAGTCCCACGGGCTGGCAAGTCACAGATGCTTTCACCTGTGGTCCCTAGGATTTTGTGTCACCTGGCCCTCAGTGAATAGCAGTTGGCAGAGTGAATAGCAGGATTAGTGTTTGTTTAAGAAGAGAACATCGGCAGTGGCCTAACTCATCTTTGAAAGCATGGAAGATGTTGAAAAGTTTCTCTCTGAGACTGCACCTTCCATTACATATTTCTGGTGAGTTGGTTGGAGCCTTGATGTAACTTCATTCTTTTGTTTGTCACTGTCGTTTCTTTTTAGAAGCAGCTCACAGCCCTGCCATTGGGCAGCCTTGGCTTCTTGAACAAGTCACTTAGCCTCTTTAATCTTTAGTTTTTGTTTTTGTAAAATGGAGGAAACATTCTTCTAAATATTCTTGGATGATTAGAAGCACATGAAAGCAATAGACACAAAGCAGTATCTTTGGGGTGTTACAGCACACACCTCTACATCTCATATCATCTTTTTAAAAAAATTTAAAATAGATTTTTTTTCATACAATATATTCTGATTCTGATTTCCCTCTCCCAAGTACTCCCAGATTCTCTCCACCTCCCCATCTACCCAAATCCACATCCTTTCTTGCTCTCTCTTGTTAGAAAATCAAGACATCTAAAATGGAAAGATAAAGAATAAAATGAAATAGATACAATAAAAACAAAAAAAAACCGAATAAGACAAAACAAAGAAACGAACAAGGAAAAAAAAAAAAGCACGTGAAACACAGATGTAGACACACACATTCACATATACAGGAAGTCCGTAAAAACATAAAATTAGAAATCTTAATATATAAGCAAAAACCCATAAAGGAAAAAAACTAAAACAAACAAACAAACCACCCCCAAATCTCCAGAAATAAGAGTTTCTTTTGTGTTGGCTATCTGCTTCTCGTCATGAGGCCTCCCCTTAAGTGTGGTTTATGTACCCAGTGAAACTCGATTGGAGAAAATTAATTTTTCCTTTATCGGCAGTTATCGAGTGGAGACAGTTTCTGGGTTGGGGATGGGGGCTTGTGTCCATTTCCATTCTCAGCACTGGGACCCCATCTGGCTTAGACATGGGCAGGCCCCATGCACACTGCCACAGTCTCTGGGAGTCCTGCTGCTGCATCTAGAGAAGGCCTTGTTTTCTTGGTGCCCTCCATCCTGTGGAGGAAGTTGTGAAGAGCAGGAGAGCACCTGCCTGGTTGGATCTGTGAGTTTGTGCTGGATGAGTTTGCAATGCCCTGGAGCTCTGCCTGCTGATGTCCTCTTCTGAGACCACTGACAGTCACGGATGACGCTGCACTGCCGGGACTTAGAACTCCAGGAATCCCCTAAAGAATATTCCAGCCGGGCGGTGGTGGCGCACGCCTTTAATCCCAGCACTCGGGAAGCAGAGCCAGGCGGATCTCTGTGAGTTCGAGGCCAGCCTGGGCTACCAAGTGAGCTCCAGGAAAGGCGCAAAGCTACACAGAGAAACCCTGTCTCGAAAAACCAAAAAAAAAAAAAAAAAAAAAAAAAAAAAGAATATTCCAAACACAGAGACCCAGAAACTGCCCTGCTCAAAGACTCTGAAAGAAAGTGGCCAAGAGAACAGGGCCAGGCGTGCCTGTCTGTAGCCTGACGAGTTTATGTGAGAAGACATAGTGAACTACTGGTGTGTGTCAGGTTCACTGTCAATTTATAGAAACATAAAAATGAATACTGAGAAAGGGTTTCCTATAGTTGTGGAGATTGGCAGGCTTTTCTGCTACCACAGGAAATGCAGCCTTTCTTTCAGAAACTGAACACCATTGTCTCAGACAGTGTCCTTTTGCTGTGAAGAGGTGCCATGACCACAGCAACTATTATAATAGGAAGCATTTAGATGGGGTTTGCCTATAGTTTCAGAATACTATGACAGCTATTCTTGTCGAGATAGTCAACTCGACTACACCTGGAATTAACTAAAATCCAAAAATGGAGGGCACACCCATGAGGGAATTTTGCTTAAATTTAGGAAGATCCACATCTAATCTGGATCTTTGAGGTGTGAAGACACACCTTTAATAGTTGCAAAAATTACTTGTAAATGTAATTTAAGAAAATATCACACAGAATGATCATTTTCATCCCGGGAGTACAAGGATGGTTCAACAGACACAAATCAATATATGTCATATAGCACATAAATAGATCCAGGAAAAGAAATTACATGGTCATTTCAATGGGTACAGGAAGGCCTTTGACAAGGTTCAACATCCCTCTATGATGAAGTCCCGAAGAGACTATGAATAAAAGGGCCATACCTCAACACAATAAAAGCTATATATAGCAAATCGAGAGACATCAGTAAAAAATCAGGGTGTCCACTCTCTTAATTTTTATTCAATATAGTGGATTAGCATCTTAGCTGGAACAATAAAGCAAGAAGAACTAAAAGAGAAAAAATAGGAAAGGAAGAAGCATAATTATCCCCATTTGCCTATGATTTGACTCTCTACTTAAAAGATTCTAAAGATTTGACCAGAGAACTCATAGATCTGATAAATTTCAAGCAAAGCAGTAGAATACACAATAAACATAAAAATTAATAACTGCTTAAGATACCTCTAACACTTGGTGATAAAGAAACTAGGAAAACATTCTATTTATAGTAGCTTCAAAAAATGCCCATGAATGAACCTAATCCAGGAGGTAAAGGACTTCTACTACTTTAAGACACTGAAAAATAGACATTGCAGAAGACATGAGAAGGTGTGAGGCCTTCCCATGCTCATGGATTGTCTGAATTAGTGTTGTGAACTGGATAGATGACTGAACGTTATCTAACTTTCAAAGCAGTCTCCATCACTATTCCAGCGACATCCTCAGAACTAGAAAAACAATCTTATAGTTTATAAGAGTGCAAAAGATCCCAGGCAGCCAAAGCAACCCAAATCTGAAAGAATAATGATATTAGGATCAGAATAGAACACCGATTACAAATTACGCAGCAAAGCCATAGTAACACTGGGGCGCAGGCATACAGACAGACACACAGAGCAATGGAATGGACCCAGAAGTAAACTCATACAATAAAACCATCTAAACATTTTAAAACAGAAATATAGCCTCTTCAACAAATGGTCCTGGGTAAACTTGATATCCACACATAGAAGAATTAAACTAGATCTGTATCTCTTACTCTCTACAAAAATCAATTCAAAGTAGAGCAAAGACCTTAATTTAAGACCTCAGACTAAAACTGCTAAGGGGGAAATGCTTTAAGACACAGGCATAGTCAAGGGCTTTTTGAAAAGGCTCTGATAGCTCAGGGAAAAATTGACAAGTGGGATTGCATGAAACTGGAAACAAACTTCTGCAGAGTAAGAGAACGTCAGAGGGAAGAGGCAGTGTGCAGAAGGAAAGTGGGTCTTATGCATCTAACAGTGCGTTAATATACAGAGTGCATAAAGATCTAAAAACATTCCCAAACCTGCAAATCATCTGAACAATAAATGAATTGAACAGACTATTATACATAACCAGTAAATCTATGAAAAAGTTCAATTTTCTTAGAGACCAGTGAATGAAAATCAAAGCTAGTTTGCGAGTGAGAATGACTAACATCAAGAATACAAGAGTCAGAGAATGCTGGCAGGGCTCTGGGAGTGTGGTGGTGAAGGCAACTTTTGACTCTATGTTTCTGATGGCAATATTAATTAGCAAAACCATTATGGAAATAGGAAAGCCGTGTGAGCCAGCTGTACTACTCCTACCCATGCCTGCAGGGATCTAAGCCAGCACATCACAGAGACACTTGCATAGTCACAATAGCCACGATCTGGACTAGTCAAGATGCCCAGCAGCAGATGGGGATACAATGTGGCACATATAGGGATGTACAGCCATGACGGAAAAGTAAAACTATGCTATATGCAAGAACTGTAGACCATATTAAACAACAATGACCAAAGGTCAGACAAATATCATGCGCTTTCTTTTTTTTTTCATTGATTCTTTGAATTGTTCTCTTTTATTGATTTCAGCCTTCAATTTGATTATTTCCTGCTGTCTATTCCTCCTGGATGAGTTTGCTTCTTTTTTTTTTTGTATATATTTTATTTTACAATACCATTCAGTTCTACATATCAGCCATGGGTTCCCCTATTCTCCCCCCTCCCACCCCCTCCCCTTACCCCCAGCCTACCCTCCATTCCCACCTCCTCCAGGACAAGTCCTCCCCCCCCCCCAGGACTGCGATCAACCTGGTAGACTCAGTCCAGGGAGGTCCAGTCCCTTCCTCCCAGACTGAGCCAAGTGTCCCTGCATAAGCTCCAGGTTTCAAACAACCATCTCATTCATGCGCTTTCTTTTGGGTAGTATCTAGATTAAAACTATGTCTGCACACGGGGACTACATGGGGGAAGAGAAGAAGTCTAAATGGAGGTGAAGGGGAGGAAGGAAAGATGATAGGGGAGAAAAAGACAAATACTATAGCTGTCTCCCACATGAGAACCTGGGTTTAAATGTTAGTATAATATGTAGCAGGATTCTTAAAAGTTCTTATTATTAAAATCAAACCTGAGGGCTGGAGAGATGGCTCAGAGGTTAAGAGTACCAACTGCTCTTCCAGAGGTCCTGAGTTCAATTCCCAGTACCCACATGGTGGCTCACAGCCATCTGTAATGAGATCTGGTGCCCTCTTCTGTATCTGTATACATAATAAATAAATAAATCTTTAAAAAAAAAAATCAAACCTGAGGCCAGTTATTGGGGTCAATGCTGGTAGATCAGAGAGACAGAACAAGCCACAGCTAACCTCACCTGGTCAACTTCTCAGCTGGTCTTGTTTCCTCAGACTGGAAGCTTCTGTGTCCTCATCCCAATGGCTCTCAGCTGAACTGCTGCTCAAAAGCCTGAAGCTTAACCAGGACAAATGCTTAACCAGCCAAATCTTCTAGTTTCTGGTCCTCACGCCTTATATATCTTTCTGCTTTCTACCACCACTCCCTGGGATTAAAGGCTGGCTTTCTGGGATTAAAGGCGTGTGTCACCATGCTTGGCTATTTCCAATGTGGCCTTGAACTCACAGAGATCCAGAGGGATTTCTATCTCTGGAATGCTAGGATTAAAGGTGTGAGTGCCACCATTTTCTAGCCTTTGTATCTAGTGGCTGTCTGTTCTCTGACCCCAGATAAATTTATTAGGGTACACAATATTTTGGGGAACACAATACCACCACAATAATACATATATAAAAATACAGAACATGGAAGCAGGGTGTGTTTGCAGAAAGGTCAGGGACAGCAGTGGGTGGAGGGATGACAGATTGAAAGGAAAATGGACAAAGGACAATAATATGAACTTAAGGAATTCCCACGAAGAAACACACGATTGGGGTAGGAAGATGCTCAGGGGATAACGTGTTTGCTGTGCAAGTATGAGCTCGGGTTTGCAGTCTGCCCACAAATGCCAGCAGGCACGTGGGCACCCGGAGTCCCTGAGGCAAGCAGACTGGGTAAACGAGTCAGAATTGGCAATCTCTGGATTCACTGAGAGACCCTGTCTCAGTAAAGTGGAGAGTCATCGAAGAAGACCAAACATCAGCCTTGCTCCATCGCTACCTGTAGTTTCATCATCTATAAAGCCTTGCTGACAGTGACAACTATTTCATCAGGTTTTAGTGAAGGTTGGACCCCATGTCTGGAAACACAGTGGCCATGCAAAGTGCTGAGCAACGTTTTGTTCTATGCCCTGGGCTGTGCTTGTTGCTGGGATTAAAAAGTGAAAAGGACACAGTCCTGAATGTTAAATGCTGTTTCTTGGTGCCCTTGTAGGCAGAGCTGCCTTTGACTTATGTACAGGTTACAACATTTCCTAATCCCTAAGCTTTGTTCCTCATGATTGATATTATACATAGAGCAAACAGTTTATGAATGGAATAACCTATTTCCTCTCATGTAAAACTCCAGCCCTCTGTAGAGTCACTCATTAGACTGCATTTCTGATACCTGCGTTCCTTGTCAGTGACAAAGCACAGCCCGAACCTGCACCAGGGGAGCCCGACTAACTTTGGATTTCCCTAGGGATGAGTGTGGCAGACTGTCTGCTTGTAACAACTTCCTCTCTTTAGACAGAGTCACTGTTTTCAGCTGGGCACACGACAAGTTCTATCATGCCTATGGGGGTTGTGAGACTAAACTGTGTGATGTGAAATGTACAATTTCTGGACTATGCCTTTGGGGCCAGAATGTTGGTATAATGGGAGGTGTTATGGTAGCCATACTGGATGACAAAACAGAAGCTGTGTGCTGATAATGGCAGAGCACCACTGAAAGAGCCTGTGTTTCTAGCCCCATCTTATAGGAGAAATTGCTTCTAATGTCCCACAGTGCAGTCAGCAACAACAATAATATATTTCCATACAGTTAGGAAGGAAGATTTTCATGCAGCCAATGGAGAGGAGTGAAAAATGCTTGAGGTGATACACATCATACACATGCTAAGTGCCCCCCATTTGATCATTACATATTATACATACACATATCAAGACACCACATTATGCCACATAAGTATGTGCCAGTTAAAAACTAGACTGGTTACACATAGACTGTTATGTAAGGGAGAAGTAGACCTTACTTTGTCTTAGCTTCTCTTCTCTTTCATAGCGTTTGCATCCCGATAACTTCCCAGTAAGGATGGATACCTGCCTCCATGTATCATGGGGACCACCCATTTGGTGGGAACTGTTTGATGGGGTTGTAAGTTAGTAGGATAAGCTCAGTTGCTGATATTGAAAGGCTAGTTTGGTATTGCCAAGTTATACTTGCCAGGCAAGGTGTTGGCACCTGTCTCTGCTCTCCTACTTGTAAAATAATAAGAATATCAGACACAACAGAGTCAAAGTCTGACATTTCATGGGCATCTAGCTTGGACTGGCACCACATAATGCTGAGAGTAGATGAAACAAGAAATCCTGGGTTACCCATAACACCATGTAAATTAATATTAAATATCACTATGCATTGGTAAGTACAGTTATTTGATTTTCCCATACTGATTATTTATTTATTTATTTATTTATTTATTTATTTATTTATTTATTTATTTATTTATTTATTTATTTACACAAATGCTTTAGGGCATTGACCATCCTTGAGATTTTTGCATCCATGCACAGGTCTTGAGAAACCTAGTACAAAAATTTAACTCAAGGAAGATACTGAATAAATACGTTAAAGGCATTGTCTATTTCTTTTCTTTCATATGGTATGCATGAATGCTTGCATGTGTGTGTAGGCATGTGTGTTCCCATGCATGTGAAGGCCCAAGGATATGAGGAATTTCCTTCCAATGCTCTTCTAACTTATTCTTTGATACAAGATCTATTTTTAAAAAAAACGTTTTTATTAATTCTTTGAGTATTTCATGCAATATATTTGATCATATGCTTTTTCCTCTTCGAACTCCTCCCAGATAGTCCCACAAGACGAACATTTTTAATCCTCTTAAATTATTTTATCTATTAACTGGACAGTATGTCTAAATGTATGCTACCCTTGTGTCTAATTTGTTACAAGCCTGAATTTATAGACCAATGTTCCATCTAAGACTTGTGTGTTTGTGGCAGGTTGTAAGTGTTTGTACCACAAATTGCTAAAAGGATTTTTTTTTAAAAAAAAAAAAACAAACCAAAAACCTGGAGCCAGATATGGGGGTGGAAACTGAAAGATCAGAGAAACACAACAAGCCACAGCCAACCTCACCTCACCAACTCCTCAGCTGATTCTGTTTCCTCAGACTGGAAGCCTCTGAGTCCTCACCCAACAGTGCTGAAAAGCTGCCAAGAAAAGCCTCTAGTTCCTGGTCCTCACGCCTTATATACCTTTCTGCTTCCTGCCATCACTTCCTGGGATTAAAGGCATGAGTGCTTCCCAAGCAAAGACATGAGATCTCAAGTACCACCACGCTTGGCTCTGTTTCCAGAGTGACCTTGAATTCACAGACATCCAGATGGATCCCTGCCTCCCGTGTGATAGGATTAAGGGTGTGTGCCACCACTGTCTGGCTTCTGTCTAATCTAGTGGCTGGCTCTGTTCTCTGATCCCCAGATAAGTTTTATTTGTTAGAGCACAAATAAAATATCACCACAAGTGTCAGTGTTGCCTCTGTACTGTGATAGTTGAGCCAGCCATGATTCCTCCTCTGAGAGCTTACATTCTGACAGGGAGATTACACAGCGAATATAGCATTATACAAGTAAACACTACTGTGAAATAACAGCTATGCCACACAGATACAGTGTGTGGCTGAGTAGTTATTTAATCAACATTATTTATGATTAATTTCCCTATTAAGAGTGAAGAAGTACTTTTATCAAGATTTACATATACTTGTTAGGAATTTCCATTTTCTCACCATTTTTTTTCATTTAAAAAATTTTCCTTTTGGGCTGGAGAGATGGCTCAGCCGTTAAAGGCTAGGCTCACAACCAAAAATATAAGAGTTCGGTTCCCAGCACCCATGGCTGTCTCTCCAGCCACATAAAAAAAAATTCCTTTTATTGAAAATAGATTATTTTTTCATATACTATATCCTGATTTATAGTTTCCCTGCCCTATGCCTCCCAGTTTCTCTCCACTTCCCCTCCTCTCTGGATCCACTCCCTTTCTGTCTTTTATTAGAAAAGATCAGGTTTCTAAGAGTTAACAATCAAACATGACAAAATAAAATATAAAAAGATAAAGTTAAAAAACTATCATATTCAAACTGGACATGGAAACCCAACAGGAGGAGAAGAGTCCCAAGAGCAGGTACAAGAGTCAGAGACTGACTTGTTCTCACAGTCAGGAGTCCCATGAAAATACTAAGCTAATAGCTATAATATATATGCAGAGGAGCTGGTGCAGACTCATGTAGGCCCTGTGCTTGCTGCTCCAGTCTCTGGGAGCTCATTTGCAGCTTGCTTAGTTGATATAGAGGACCTTGTTCTCCTGGAGTCTTCCATTCCCTCTGGCTCTTACAACCTTTCCACCTCCTCTTCCAAGGGAATCCCTGCGCTCTGAAGGGAGGGATTTGATGGAGATCCTCCATTTAGACTCTCTATTTAATGTCTTGTTGTAGGTTTCTGCATCTGTTCCCAGCTGCTGCTGGAGGAAGCCTCTCTGATGACGACTGAATAAGGCACTGATCTATGAGTATAGCAGGAATCATTTTATTGATCTTTTTTAGACCAGTAGTGTTTGGTTTTACCCTAGGACTCTGGACTGTCTAGTCTCTAGTTCTTGGTCACCCAAGCAGTGTCAGGCATGGGTTCCTTCTCATGGAGTGGGCTTTAAGTCACGTCAGATATTAGTGTCCATGCTTCTCTCTTGGTAGCCTACAAAGTACCTTCACTGCACCAATGAGACTAGAACATAGAGATGAAGGCTCCATGTAGGCACCATCCTGACTTCTCCATGTTCAATGAGTTGTGTGGGTATTGTCCTCTGCAATGGGGTTTGCTGTCAGCTTGTGGAGAGCAACTGTAGCTAGAATTTTTCTCTCTGGGTCCCGCCAAACCCCGGAAGTCCTGTAGCCCACTTATAAAATAAACATACAGACATTTATATTATTTAAACTGCTCAGCCATTAGCTCAGGCCTACCATTGTCTAGCTCTTACTCTTATACTCAGCCCATTTCTGTTGATCTATATGTCACCATGTGTTCCATGGCTTTACCTGCTGCCTTTACATGATGCTCCCCAGATGGCGGGCTGGCGTCTCCTCCTTCTCGACTTCCTGTTCTTTCTATTCTCCTCTCTGCTAGTTCTGCCTATACTTCCTGCCTGGCTACTGGCCAATCAGTATTTTATTTATCAATCAATCATCCACAACAAGCAACCATTTATCTTAGCAACAGCCTAGGTTGTTTGGGAATTTCCATGGGACACTCTTGGTCAACAACTTAATTGAATGCAACCCAGCTTGCCACTGGAAGCCTTGCCTGGTGACAAGAGATGACCAGTTGAGACTTTTCATTACTAGGAGTCCTCATTAGGATCTCCTTCATACATTCCAGGAAGTTTCCACTGCATTAAGTTTCCACACCAACCCCAAGTGCCCCCCAATTCCAGCTGTCTCTTCCTACATTCTCTCCCTCCTCTCCATTTCTCCTCTAACCTGATTCCCTCACTCCTGTACCCACCCATCCCCAGTCTGCACATAAAATCTATTCTGTTTACCCCTCCAAGGAAGATCCATGCATTTCCCCCCTGGCCTAGACTTCCCCTCTTTATCTAACTTCTCTGGTTCTACAGACTGTAGCTTGGTTATCAATTACTTAATGGCTAATATCCATTTATAAGTGAATAAACACCATATTTATTTTTCTGGGTCTGGGTTACTTCACTCAGGATGATTTTTTCCCTCTTTCCATTCATTGGGGCAAAGTTTCTTAAGCAAACCTAGGCTTACCAATGCAGCTAGGCTAGCCAGCCAGCTTGCTCCAGGAATACCCTACCTCCCCCTTTAGAGACTGGGATTACAAGTGAGCTGTCACACTCACCCAGTATATATGTAGGTTCCTGGGATCCTCTGGCCCTCTTGCTTGCAGGACAAGTCTTAACCATGGAGCCATCTCCCTGGCCCCAGCACAGACCAGTTTTAAGCAGATTATTTCTATTCAAAGAATGCTTTCTATATCCAGACTGAAAGATTTATGTTAAATATATAACAAAATTTACTGTCAATATTTTTAAGTATAATTCAGTGGCACGATGTGCAGTCATCCTGTTATGTAGCCCTCACTATTATCTATTTCCAAAATTTGCTCATCATCCCAAACAGAAACTTTAGATTCATTATAATAACCTCTCTCCCGTCCCCCACAACCCACTTGGTAAACTCTATTCTACTCTCTGCATCCATGAATCTCTCTACTCTCAGGACCCCATTGAGGTAAACTCATTTAATATGGGTCCTTTTCTGTTTGGCTTATTTCACTTAGCTGAATGTCTCAGAAGGTTTACCTGGTTTGTAGCACATGCCAGAATTTATATCCTCTTCAAATCTAACTAATGTTTTATTCATGTACCACATTTAGTTTACTCACTTACGGATGGGCATCTGGGTGCTTCCATCTTCTGGCCGCTTTACATAGTAATACTGCTATGAACATGGGGTACAAGTTCTTGACTTGTCAGGGTGGCAGTTTGACCTCCTGTCTCCGACAGGCACCTGTCAGCACACTGGGACTGGCCCGCAGTGTTTCTGTTGGAGCCATGCTTGGAATTTTGGATGGCTCATGAGTGCCTAGACTCAACAGCTGGTCCCTGGCACAGCGGTGAGAATGTGTACAGGGTGCTGCCATGTCCTCTCTTTGCAGGGAAGGACTCTAAGGGGCAGAGGGAACAAGACAACAATGAAATTTCAGTATGGGTATAGCATGCATTTTAGCAATGAATTTCTCTCTATCTCTGCATACAATCCCTCCTGATATTCCTGGCTTGGATCAAGAGGTGCTTCATTTTTCTGAATAGAGGATCAGAGATGGGAACCTTGGTGCTGGAGGTCATGGCCTTCCATGCCCCAGCCCTGTAAGGGCTGTGCATGTGTTTGGTCGATAATCCTTTCTCTCAGTGTTGGCTCCCTGCTGGAGCCCCAGAAGTGAATAACTTTGAAGCTGTGTTAAGCAGAAGAGTGTGGCTGTTCCTTTAACTTCTGAGAAATGCCATCATGAGGATTCTCACTTGGGTCATCTAGCCCAGACCCGACTCTCTCTATGCCTGAACTTTTTATCATGGCTGCCAATGAATTTTAGAATTGGTGTCAAGATAGGAATCACTGCATGGCCTTGGAGTCTCTTAGGTTGAGCCTGAAGTCTGACAGATCAGATTCCAGGATGATAGGATTCTGACTGTCTCTAAATTCCAGACCAAGTCAGATGAGGACAGCATAGGCTGCCTAAGTCTTTCATTTGGGTCTCTGTCCTTTTAAGTTTCAGTCATTAAGAATTCAAATTCTTTTATATATTGTGCCTTAATCTTTGTGCTTTTGCTTCTTGCTAGACTCATAAGGAAAATAAAGGTGTTGGATTCAGTTAGAGGGAAAATGGAATTATACTTAAAGTTTTGGTTAACTGCAAAAATGAAAAATTATAGACTAGGATACTGTTGGGTCCAATTACTGCTCTTTGTTCTGTTCCCCGGGCTTCTAAAACATTAGCTCCTCCTCTTTTTAACTGAAAAAAAAAATCCTCAAACACATTGCCTTAGCCTAGGAAATAAGATCTGGAGAAAAGCTTAAACATGCTGTGCAATTAGGAGACTCAGTGTGTGTGTGTGTGTGTGTGTGTGTGTGTGTGTGTGTGTGCGCGCGCACACACACACACACCTGCAGGTAGGGAAGGGTCAGATGCAAACACAAGGTGGGTGGCACTCCACACCTGCCAATAAGCGGGCTGATGCCTCAAAGGTTGGTCTAGACAGTTTCCCAGCCAGTGGTTCTCTGCAATATATTTCAGGAGGCTGTTCCCTGCAGCAGTCCATCAGGGAGGTGAGGAAACAGAAACTTAGCTCTTTCCCATCTCTTTCCTATCTCCCAACTCTTGGCTCTTTCCCATCTCACTGCCAGACTTCACCCTGTCCCATGGGGTGTAACAGCAATCCCCATCCCCCAAACCTGTCAACTCACTTGACTCCTTAGCAGCTACTGAGAAGGTCACTCTTGCAGAATGATTCTTTATTCAGGGCTGTGTTCACCTTACCTACCAGGTCTGGAAGATGGCTGGAGGTAGACTCAGTCAGCTTCTGTCTCTGTCTTGCTTTCTTCCACAGATTAGGCAAGTTCCTATCATGACCGTTCATCTTCATCTACTTTAGTGACTGTGATAAAATGCACACATCATGACACTGGCCGTTTAAAGCAGTTGTGGGAGTTCAGTTCAGCATCATAAAATAGATGTGACGTTTTCAACCCTACCCAAACTGGAACAGCACTGAATAAAGACCAACTCCCCACCCCCAATTTCTCCAGCTCCTGCTGTCACCATTTTGCTTTCTGAATCTATGAATTTGATTACTCTTGATCTTCATGTAAATGCTATCAATCATACAATGTTTGTTCTATGTTTGGCTTTTTCTATCCATTATATACATCTGGTATATCAATATTTTATTCAACTTTATAGCTTGGTTGTAGTCCATGCTATATATTTACTACTCACTTATTATTCTGTTGATGGACTTGGGTGTTTCAGCCTTTGGGGTAATGTGGCAAACGTTTCCATAAACACTGGTGGAGAGCTGTCTGCTTACGTCTCTACTTTCTCTCTCTCTCTCTCTCTCTCTCTCTCTCTCTCTCTCTCTCTCTCTCTCTCTCATGTGTGTGTGTGTGTGTGTGTGTGTGTGTTCAGGAACAGAATTAAGTCATAGGGATTTTGTTTCTGCCTTTTTAGGAACCACCATACTGTTTCCAACAGTAGCTGTTGGATATTATATTCCCACCAACAAAGCTTCAGGGTTCTGATTTTGCCACATCCTCATCAGCATCTGTTATTTTCTGATTTTGAATTAATATTGGCCTTTGAAGTTAAATTTTAGCCAACTTCACACATCTAGAAATGTCTTTTTCTATATATATATATATGTGTGTGTGTGTGTGTGTGTGTGTGTGTGTGTGTGCGCGCGCGCATGTGTGGACATGGGTGCACTCACACAGGTATGTGTGCCTCTGTGCAAAGACTTCCTGAGGATGTCCAATGTCCTGCTCTATCCCTCTATACCTTATTCCTTGAGACAAGGTAACTCCCTAAACCTAGAGCTCACTGTTGTGGTCCCCCTCCCCTGCACACAACTAGGCCAGTTGGCCAGCAAACCTATGCAGTCTTTCTATTTCCATTCCTGACAGTGTTGTGGTCACATGTGTGTGTGGCCCAGCTTTTTATGTCACGTGTGTGATGTGAACTTAGATCCTAATGCTCATGCAGCAAATGCTCTGACCCAGTGAGCCATTTCCTCGGCACAGCTTTATGCATCTAGAATTCACTTATGTGATCATCCTTTTTATATTCTATTCAACACCTAAGCCACTTTATGTGCTATCTAAAAGGATATAAGACCCATTACCATTGAAGAAAAAGGATATAAGACCCATTACCATTGAAGAAAACAGTGATTTTTGTTTGCTTCTGATATAGTTACTCTACAAATGTGCTCTCTCTCTGTCTCTGTCTCTGTCTCTGTCTCTGTCTCTGTCTCTCTCTCTCTCTCTCTCTCTCTCTCTCTCTCTCTCTCATTTTTATTTGTTTGAGACAGTCTTACTATCTAGCCCAGGCTGGCCTTGAATGCCCATGATCCTCCTGCCTCAGCCTCCCATACTAGGATCACCAGCATTCACTATCGTGGCTGGCCCATGAAATGGTATTTCAATATGATTTAATTTGTACTTCACCAATAATAAATTAGGTTGAACATATTTTCATGTACTCATTCATATATTTTCCTTCAGAGAAATGTATATTCAAATCTGTTGCCCCCTTTTTGTTCTTGTTTTGTTTTTGAGACAGGGCCTCTTGTAGCTGAGGCTGGCATGGAACTTGAAATGTGGCTAGGGATGATCTTGAACTCTTCGTTCTCCTGCCTCTACTTTCCAAGTGCTATAAGATTATAGGCATGTCCCATCATACATGGCTTTGCCCACTACATGCTCTTGCCAAGTTTTAATTGGTGAGTTGTAAATGTTCCTTATATATTCTAGCTGTGTTCCTTATGAGACATGCTTTGCAAGCACTTTTGTCCATTCCGTGCTTATCTTTTAACTTTCTAACTGGTGTTCTTAGAAGTACAATGATTTTTAATTTTGATAAAGTTAAAATGATTTGTTTTTGCTTTTGGTATCATATCTAAGAAATTATTGCCTAATCTAAGATGATGAAGATTTATCCCTATGTCTTCTTTGAAAATTTTATAATCTCAGCCTTTACATTTAGGTATTATTCATTTTGATTTTATTTTAGTAGGTAGTATGAGGTTGGGGTAAATATTTTTTAAACATTTATAAAGAATCAGAAGTTCTTTTTAATCACATATAAGCAGTATGCTTCTCCTCTTTAGTTTATTTTCTTTCTGTAGTTCATTTCACTCAATGTATAGTCATTGAACAATTAGTTTGTTACAGGTTCATGCAGATACTGCAAAAGAGAATAAGGAGTATTTTCTATTGAATGAGTTAAGAGTGAGGTAGGGACTAAGACACTCCTTAGCTACTGCAGGATCTCCAGGTGGTGGAGCTTTTGGGAAAGTTATGGGGTCTTTAGGGGGTGGAGCCTTATTGGGAGAAATAGTTGCTGGGGGTTTTGAAGGCTTATAGTGTTGCCTACTTTCTGTTTCTCTCTCTCTCTCTCCCTCTCTCTCCCGCTGCCCCCCGCTGCCGTGTGTGTGTGTGTGTGTGTGTGTGTGTGTGTGTGTGTGCGCGCGCGCGCGCGTGCGCATGTGTGTATGTCTACTTTCTGTATATGTATGAAAATGTGATCATTGCTGCCATGCCTGCCTCACCATGATGGACTCTTATCCTTTTGGAACCACAAGCCAAAATATACCCTTTCTTTCCTGTTGCTTTTGGTCATGCTATTTTTATCACAACAACAGAAAAGTAACTAATCTGGGTACTTAGTTCAGGTTGAGGGGGCCAAGGGAACATTTGGACAATGTGAAGTTTATTGGGTGGGCAAGAGTGGTGATGGAGGGAGAAGGGAATACCAGTCCAGGTGGGTGACAGACCATGCGCAGGGAGTCATGGAGCCCACAGGAAGCAGACATCCTTGTGCGTGTGCAGTTGCTAACCTTAGAAATACTAGTCTGGGAAATTGTCATAGTTACATGGCAGCAGTCAGGGGAGCTGAGTAGCCCTTGTTCAGAGAGGCTTTGCTGTCACACAGATGGGTGGCAGCGTCAATCCAGCCACAGCTCGTGCAAACTTAATGAGGAAGCTGATTCAGAGAACGGTTGGGACATATAGCCCTGGGTGCACTCTAACAAGTGCAAACAAAGAATATTTTGGAAAGTAGAATTTATGGGAAAGGAGGTTTACTACATCTGAACAGTGGAAAGGAGATGTCCCAGATACTAGACTTGGGGAGTAGGAGGTGCAGGGCTGTGGCTTGAGTGATACATGAAGGTGATGCATTCAGTTAGGGGCTTAAATATGGTTTGCAAACCTCTACCCTGTTTTCAGTTACCTTTGACCAGGCTCCAAGTTTTTAAAGGCTTTGTGGTGGTTTGAATAGGAATGGCCCCCATAAGCTCATATATCTGAATTCTTGGTCATCAGAGAGTGGCATTACTTGAGAGGGATTAGGAGGTGTGGCCTTGTTGGAGGAAGTGTGCCCCTGGGGATGGGCTTTGGGGTTTCAAAGGTCCAAGCCAGTTCCAGTGTCTCTCTTCCTGCTGCCTTCTGATCTGATGTAGAACTCTCAGCTCCTTTTCCATCACCATGTCCACCTGCACGCCTGCTGCCACGCTCTCCACCATGCTGATAACAGACTGAACCTCTGAAACTGTAAGCCAGCCCCAATTAAATGCTTTCCTTTGTAAGAGCTGCTGTGGTTGTAGATGTAACCAACCGTCTTATTAAATAAGAAACACAGAAACAATGTAAAAGAGAAAGCCGAGAGGTCAGAGCTCAGAGCTAAAATCTCACCCTTCCTCCTGCTGTCCCAGCTTCGCGAAAAGAGACCTACTTCCTCTCGGTTCGTATTTTTAAAGTATGTTGTTCTGCCTTCTCATTGGTTGTAAACCCAAACACATGACTGCCTTGTCACTGTCTGAATGTACAGCCCCCTAGGTCTTAAAGGCATATGTCTCCAATGCTGGCTGTATCCCTGAACACACAGAGATCTTATGGGATTAAAGGCGTGTGCCACCACCGCCACACTCTTGCTATGGCTCTAATAGCTCTGACCCTGAACACACAGATATCTATGGGATTAAAGGAGTGTGCCACCACCTCCACACTCTTGCTATGGCTCTAATAGCTCTGACCCCCAGACAACTTTATTTATTAACATACAATCAAATTAATATTTCAGTACAAATCAAAATAATATTTCAATACAATTAGATTACCACCACATTTCCCCTTTTCTATTTTAATAAAAAGAAAAAAAGCAAAAGGTTATGACTAACAAAAGAAAAACTATATACAAAAGTACAATAACTATATACAATATATACAAGTAATAAATACCTAAACAGGTATTTGACGAATCAGAGAAAATAATTCCATTATCTATCCTATTTTGATAATTCCAAGATGTATCTAATGTACTTTCTATCCTAATTAATTTTCAACTATAACTAACTAATCTTCAACCATAACTAACTAATCTTCAACTCCCTCAGAGACCCAAGAAGGGAATAATATTAGCTAACAAAAATAAAAACAGGAAGTGCATGCAAGCAACTTCCAAAAAAATTTTGTGAGTTGACAGAAACAGCCAGCTGCCTGGGCAGTCACCTGAGGTTTCTCCGCAGTGTTGGGGCATCATCTTCAGCCTATAGGCTTAGTGTATCTGACAGACTCATTTGTGAAGTAGGATGTACACAAGGTCAACAGTTCAACCTCACATTGGGTGAGAGCAGTCCACGTACCAGAAACACCTGAATTCCACTAGTGTCCTGTCATGATTCAGGATTTTAAATTCTGGAAATTGTTGACAGTTTTTTAATTCAGCTGTCCATTCTTCTTGGCTGTGTATATATGGCTTCATCTCAGCATCCCCTTCTTCTCCACATCCCTCTATTAAATGCCAGTCTACTTTTGAGAGGCATGAGCTTTCAGCTGCTGTTCCATTGTACAACAGAATCCATCGGCCCTCTGCCTGTTAAGCTGCCTTCGAAGAAAAGGGCACCGTACCTTTTCCGGATGCGAAGGCCACTTCAGGGATGGGGCCATATTGTCCTGGCCTCAGAAGATGCCTTTTGATAAAGCCATAACCACACTTGTTTTGGCAAGAATCAGTAGTCCCTTGTTTCGTGATCTGTCTGTCCATTTTGTCCTGTTGATTCGAGGATACTTTGTTGTCCAGTGGCTAACTTTTGCCAGAATGAAAGTTGACTCCATATGCAGTTTCTTCAATGCCCATATTTTCTCTAAAGTAGATTGGTACTGCCAGGAGCCGACATGTCTCAAAAAAGAAAAATTTTCTAAGTTATTAAAACATTTTAAATGCCATATTCTGTAGATCTCTGAAGGGTTTGAAGATGACCTGTCTAAAACATCTCTGCTCAATTTTTAAAACATATCCAATATGACTACAAGTTCTATGATAATGTCTAACTACTAGCTTTCATTTCTTTATATCCTAATAGTTGATAATAATAACATTCAAGGATCAGAAATTTGCATTACATTGTTAAATGGATGGAATAAATACAATTAGAAATATACATATAGCATTTTCTAACAATATCAGTTTCAAATTTGTGTACAATATAAAACAATTCAATCCAATGTAAAGTATTTAAAACTAGTAATTGTCTTTTTCTTTTCTTTCTTTCTTCTTTTTTTTTTTTTAAACAAGAACCTTAAATCTAATCTCCTTTGCTTAGCCTTTTTCCTAACCCTTGACAGTAACTTGTAACCAACCCCCCTAAATACTGAAAATTATCCCAGACCCAGAACCCATTAAAAAGACCAAAAAACCACCTGCCCCACACCACCTCTTTGGGAATGTGGGCGTCGTATTCTTAAAATTGCTTCCTGCTGGGTATGGGCGAAGTTTTCTTTATCCTGAAAGAAAAATTTTAGGTTAATTGTCAAATTCTAAGAGAGGTAACTATATCCTTCACTATCCAGTCTGTGTATAATGCCAAAGTTCAGGGTTTATCTCAAGTCCTTATTCAAGTAGTCTTTGAGACTGGATCATCTCAGCTAGTCATCTCAAAATTGCTCTGAGCACCTTGTAGTTCAAAGCTGATCTGTGGATGATGTTTGTCAGCTTAATGATATTATTATTGTCCACGTGGAATTGTTGTTGTTGTGGGGCCCCATCTTCTTTCTGGAGACTTCAGTTGATATTAGGCCTGGCCGTGATTTCCTGCAGAAAACTGATAAGAGACTCGAACACAAAAACATATATATGCAGCTAGCCTTTTTTCTAGAATTAGTTAGTACTCTATGTGACCATTCATATCTTAACAAAGTTTAAAATGTATATATATATATATTAATCTTGTAAATTTTGATATAAAATTTATACTTTGAGAAAAGTTTAAAGAATCAGAATAGAATCAAAGAGTTGAGATTAGTAATAGAATAGTCCCTTAATTAATTTTGCTTTTGTCCTGTACCATAGCAGAAGATGGCTCTTATTCTGGCATGATACAGGGAGTTTGCATTTTCCTTTTAACAACATGCTTGATTTTAAAGAAGGAGAGAGCCATTCTCCAACTCCAAAGTCAGCTTTAAATTTTAATTGAACTGGGACTGTTAGAAGACCAATAGTGTTAAATCTTTAGAGAAAAGCAGAAACAAACATTTAGGAAGACATAAAATTTTTTTTTTTAGATAATATATACCCATACACCGTTTCACTCTGTTTCTTGGGATAGATGATTTGTCCCTTTTCTTCAGTTGTCTCATTTGTCCAGTGTTCTTCAGATTCCTTAACCTTCATTCTCCTAAAAGACAAAAACAAAAACCTTTCCCCAAGACTAATTTTGGGGATGTTCCTTTTTGGCAAGTTATTATCTGATGAAATGAAAAGGCATGTTTTATTGATACAAGTTAGTTTAAATTGGATGTTCATGCTGGTTGATGAACTATCACCTCCTCTAATTAAGAGGTCTCTCTTGTTCAAATCGAACCTTTATCAATTTTGATGGTACCCACAGCTTATCTTCTCCTGTAGAAACAAAAGCAAAACCACGTCCCCAATGTAATACATACCCTGGTTTCCATTCTGAGGTCAGCACATCCTTAAAGTATATAGGCTGATTTAATTCTGTAGTTTTTTCTATTATCCAATGTCTCTCTGCAGCTGTTGTTCCTTTCTCATTGGCATTCAGAAAATTCAAAGTTAGAAGAGCATTATGCAGTCTATTTCTGGGGGTTTTTGTTACCCATTTCTGTTTGTTTAGCATATCCTTTAGAGTTCTGTTTGATCTTTCTATAACTGCTTGACCTGTAGGATTATGTGGTATGCCTGTAATATGCTTTATATTGTAATAAGCAAAAAACTGTTTCATTTTAACAGAGACATATGATGGAGCATTGTCAGTTTTGATTTGTGCAGGTATACCCATGATGGCCATAACTTCTAGCAAATGAGTGATTACAGAATCAGCTTTTTCAGAACTCAAAGCAGTTGCCCATTGAAATCCTGAATAAGTATCGATAGTGTGGTGTACATATTTCAATTTTCCAAATTCTGCAAAGTGAAACACGTCCATCTGCCAGATTTCATTTCTCTGAGTACCCTTTGGGTTACATCCTGCTGGTAATGGCGTCTGATTGTAGAAGGAACAAGTAGGACATTTCTTTATTATTTCTTTGGCTTGTTGCCAGGTTATGGAAAAATCCTTTTTTAAACCTTTACTATTAACGTGATGTTTTTTATGAAATTCTGAGGCCTCCAGCACATTTCCTATCAATAATTTATCAATCTCTTCATTGCCTTGTGCTAGAGGGCCTGGCAGACCAGTATGGGATCGAATGTGAGTTATATATAAAGGATGATTCCTTTTCCTGATTGTATCTTGTAAATGAATAAATAGTGAAGTTAATTCTGAAGCATCAGGGATAAATTCTGCAGTCTCAATATGTAACACCACTCTTTCAGCATACTGAGAGTCAGTTACTATGTTGAGAGGTTCTGAAAAATCCATTAATACCAACAGAATAGCATACAATTCTGATTTTTGCACTGAATTATACGGACTTTGAACCACTTTACTTAAATTTTCTGATTTGTAACCTGCCTTTCCTTCTTTGTTGGCATCTGTATAAAATGTACGAACTCCAGATATGGGTTTTTGCCGTACAATTCGAGGCAAGATCCATTCAGCTCTCTTTATAAGATCAATTCTATTGCTTTTGGGATATTTGCTGTTAATTTCTCCCAAAAAATTACTGCAAGCTCTTTGCCAAGGTTCACTTTCTGTCCATAATTTTTCAATGTCCTCCTTAGTTAATGGTACGACAATTTCTGCTGGGTCTATGCCTGCTAATTGACGAAGTCTCAATTTTCCTTTGTAAATCAAGTCAGAGATTTTTTCCACATAAGTTTTTAATTTTTTATTTGGTTTATTTGGTAAAAATATCCATTCCAATATAATATCTTCCCTCTGCATTAATATTCCAGTAGGAGAACGCCTAGAAGGTAAGATAACCAAAATGCAATCCAGCTTTGGATCAATACGATTCACGTGTCCTTCATGCACTTTCTTTTCTACCAATGCTAATTCTTTCTCAGCTTCAGGTGATAATTCTCTTGGACTATTTAAGTCCTTGTCACCTTCTAAGGTTTTGAACAAATTAGTCAGTTCATCATTTTTTACCCCAACAATAGTTCGTAGATGAGAAATATCTCCAAATAATCTTTGAAAGTCATTAAGAGTCTGTAGTCTATCTCTCCGAATTTGCACCTTTTGGGGTCTAATTTTTTGTAGCTCTATTTTATATCCTAAATAATTAATAGAATCTCCTCTTTGTATCTTTTCAGGAGCAATTTGTAATCCCCAGCGAGGCAAAATTTTCTTTACTTCTTCAAACATTATTTCTAAAGTATCTGCATTTGAGTCAGCTAGTAAAATATCGTCCATATAATGATAAATTATAGATTTAGGAAATTTTTTACGTATCACTTCCAATGGCTGTTGTACAAAATATTGGCACAGAGTTGGGCTATTCAACATTCCCTGTGGGAGGACCCTCCATTGAAATCTTTTAACCGGTTGAGAATTATTATAAGTAGGCACTGTAAAAGCAAATCTTTCTCTGTCTTTTTCTTGTAAGGGTATTGAAAAGAAACAGTCTTTTAAATCAATAACTATGAGAGGCCATCCTTTTGGTAACAGAGTAGGCAAAGGCATCCCAGATTGTAGAGAACCCATTGGCTGAATTACTTTGTTAATTGCCCTAAGGTCTGTTACCATTCTCCATTTACCAGATTTCTTTTTAATAACAAATACAGGAGAATTCCAAGGGCTGGTTGATTCTTCAATATGCTGAGCATTTAACTGTTCTTCTACCAGCTCTTCTAAAGCCTGGAGTTTCTCTGTTGTTAAAGGCCATTGCTGGACCCATACAGGCTTGTCTGTTAACCATTTTAAAGGTAGAGCTGTTGGTGTCTTTGGAAGATCATCAGTTATTGTGCCCTGTTCTTGTATAATATGGACGGCTGGTGACCACTCATTAGAACAATATCTTCTAATATTTCTCTCAGTAACATGTGCTAGTTTATGATTTGTTTCTGAGATTGGAGGGATGTTAATCTGAGTATTCCATTGTTGCAACAAGTCTCGACCCCACAGGTTCATAGTTATGTTAGCCACATATGGTTTTAATTTTCCTCTCTGTCCTTCTGGACCTATACATTCGAGCCATCTTGCACTCTGTTTCACCTGAGATAATGTCCCAATTCCTAACAGTTGAACGTTTACCTCCTGAAGAGGCCAAGTTGGATGCCAAAATTCTGGTGCAATTATGGTAACGTCCGCACCTGTGTCTACCAGACCAGACAACAAAACACCATTTATTTTTATCGTTAATTTTGGTCTTTGTTCATTAATAGAAGTTTGCCAAAAAATTTTCTTTATGTTTTCTCCTGAATTTTCTATTCTCTCTGTTTCATCATTCTGACCAGCATGATTTATTCCAATAGGCATTTGGTTATTTAATCGCTCTCCAGAGCAGGCATTTCCTCTATGGCTGCCGGAAAGGTTTGAACTGGATTTGCACTGGGGGCCTGCCTGAGGCCCCTCTGGGAGTTTCCCGAAGACTGAGGCAAAGGATTACCCTGTCTGTCCTTTGTTGATCTACATTCGTTGGTCCAGTGTTTTCCCTTACCACACCTTCTGCATACTCCAGAAGGAAGGGGCATTCTGTTGCCATTGTTCCTTGAAGAAACATTGTTTCTGGAAATGACCTGTCTACAGTCCCTTTTCAAATGTCCTTGCTTTCCACATCCAAAACATCTAACACTCCTCAAACCTTTTGAAATTACTTCTCCTACCCATGTATCATCATGCTCATCAGCTTCAACATTAATTGTTTCTCTAATCCAATCTTCCATAGGTGCAGATCTTGCCCTTAATGGCCTGATTATTCTTTTGCATGCTGCATTCGCATTCTCAAAGGCCAAAGATTCAATTATTGCCTTACCAGCTTCTGAATCCGAGACCGTTCTCTTTACTGCTGAAGCCAGTCTTTGTAAAAAATCTGTAAAAGACTCTTTTGGGCCTTGCTTCACCTTTGTAAATGACTCAGATTTTTTTCCTGGTTCCTCAACTTTGTCCCATGCATTCAAGGCTGCCGTTCGACATAAAATTAGGGTTTGGACATCATATAAACATTGTGCTTGTGCTGAAGCATATTGGCCTTCGCCCATAAGCTGATCCTGGCAAACTTGTACTCCTTTATCCCTCCATTGTTTTTCTATGTTTTTAGCCTCCTCCTTAAACCAAGTCAGAAATTGAAGTCTCTGGCTGGGTTCCAGAACACCTTGTGCGAGGTCCCGCCAGTCCTGTGGTACTATCCTATTATATGTTGACCAAGTGTTTAACATTTGCTTTACATATGGGGAATGCATGCCATAAGATACTATTGCCTCCTTAAACCTTTTTAAATCCAACATTTCAATTGGAGCCCAAGTATTTTGTGTAGCCATTTGATCAGGCATCTGCTGTACTGTTACAGGATAAATTAAGGGTGACTGTGTGAAAACAGGCTTTCTTTCTGCAACCTTATGATCCCGACTTGAAACAACTTCACTGTTAATTTCTTCTGTCTGAATTTTTACAGGTTTAACAAGTTCTTCTAACGCTGTTATCCTGGCACTTAAATTGACTATCTTTTTAAATATTAAAATGTGGATTATTATAGTGATGAGGTGCATAATTCCACCAATACTAATATTATATAGTTGTTCCATTGCCAGACTGCCTAAAATTTCGAACAAAAACCAATTTTCTTCCAATGTACACATAAAACCCATTTGTTTTTTAATGTGGAAAAAAATTCTCTTTTAGATAGTTTCCTTTAAAATATCTGATATATTATGACTTACCAAATCTGCGTAGAACAGTAGAAATCCGAGGGGATTTTCAAAGCAGCCACCTAGTGTCCCAGGTGTAAATCCAGAGAGAGAGAGAGAGAGAGAGAGAGTAAAGAGAGAACGCACAAGAAAGCGTAGCCGGCTAAAGCTTAAATGCAGCCACGTGTTCCCTCTTGTGCCGAGTCAAGGCTTGGGTCTGGCTTCCTTAAGCTCCGACCACGTGCGTTGGCTTTACAGGCAGGGTCCTGTTCGGCAGGGCAGGTCTGAGTTGTTTGTAGCACCGGCTTTAGGTAAGCTGCTCACAGACCTAGGCCCGGGCTAGAAGTTGCTACCCGGACTAGGACGCCAGCAGCTCGGACTAAGAAGCCGATCGCCGCCGGCCGCCGTGTGCCGCCGCTGCCGCCGCCGCCGCCGCCGCCGCCGCCGCGGGCCGCCTGCCGCCCTTGCGGGAAAGCGGACCTGCCGCCAAGCCAAGCAGTTTTTAATGGATTCTTGTCACGTTGGGCGCCAGATGTAGATGTAACCAACCGTCTTATTAAATAAGAAACACAGAAACAATGTAAAAGAGAAAGCCGAGAGGTCAGAGCTCAGAGCTAAAATCTCACCCTTCCTCCTGCTGTCCCAGCTTCGCGAAAAGAGACCTACTTCCTCTCGGTTCGTATTTTTAAAGTATGTTGTTCTGCCTTCTCATTGGTTGTAAACCCAAACACATGACTGCCTTGTCACTGTCTGAATGTACAGCCCCCTAGGTCTTAAAGGCATATGTCTCCAATGCTGGCTGTATCCCTGAACACACAGAGATCTTATGGGATTAAAGGCGTGTGCCACCACCGCCACACTCTTGCTATGGCTCTAATAGCTCTGACCCTGAACACACAGATATCTATGGGATTAAAGGAGTGTGCCACCACCTCCACACTCTTGCTATGGCTCTAATAGCTCTGACCCCCAGACAACTTTATTTATTAACATACAATCAAATTAATATTTCAGTACAAATCAAAATAATATTTCAATACAATTAGATTACCACCACATGTGGTCATGGTGTCTCTTTACAGAAATAGAAACCCTAACTAAGATAGGCTTCAAAGAGGGTTAAAAATTCTCTTTTAAAGTCCAATTCAAGTTCTCCCATTGTTTGTTTGTTTTTTGTTTTTAAACTCTAGAGCTTGAAGCCAGCGCCTTACACACATGAGGCAAGCACCCTGAAGCTGTGCTCCAGTCTCTCCACTTACATTGTTTCTTGTAGTATTGATAGCATATCCATGATTCTGATGCCTATCTTTCCCTCCCCCCATCTTGCTTGCCTCCTTCTGTTTATCTTTGCTTTCTAACATGCTTATACATTTGTATCAAACCAGCCTATTGCTGCCCAGAGAGAGCACAGGAATCTTGACTTCCTGTCCAGCTTGTTCCTATTGCCTGTGGAGTTCCTAAACTGGGCTGAAACACTCTCTGGCTCCCAGTAGCTGTAAAAGAATTTGCTTTCCTAATGGTTGCCCTAGTGAAACTATTACAAGGGGGGCCAGCAGATGTCTCAGAAGGAAGAAACACTGCTTGTTAAACTAGGAAATGCAGATAATTGGCATGCTTCCTTTTCTCTGCCGACACTGGCCTGAAACCAAGACACCACCAAGTGCAGCTTTGCTTCAAGGCAGCTGTGGCTCGCGGCACTAAGAATCTGTTCTCTGGGATCGAGAAACAGTGACCTGAGCTCTAAATGCTTGTGGCTATAGACAGTGCAATGCACATGTCACTAGCACCTTGTTTGGTCACTGGGATTGTTCACATGACGAGCCAGCAAGCACGCATTGCTGCTTTTTACTGTAACATTCGCTGTGCATGCGAGCCTCATCCTGTGGCCGGAGCCAGAATCAGGAGTATTTGTCTCCTTCAGTAGGGTCTTAGTTATCCGAGGAGAGGGGAGTTGCTTTTGTATTTCCCATGGCATCTAGCATAGTGTTCTTCCAGGAGATGAGCTAACTCAAATCCACTCTCCTAACTAAGCAGCCTTGTTCTGAAAAGTCAGGACATTTGACTACCTCCTTGGTGCTAATTCTCTGGGGAGCTGTTGGGGCTCCAGGAGGACATCTCAGCCATAACTTTCAGGATCTCTAAGGAGAGAAGGCATCAGACCTCTTTGGCTTCTGGCAGGAAGGGGCTGTTGAGGGACAAGAAGGAAAAGGAGAGATCTGGTCTTTCCTTGAGGCCCAGGGCAGACGCTGAGCTTTCCTGGTGCCCCGAGGGTGCTGAAGCTGGAGAACTGTGGCCTGCATCAGTTTCATCTGGCAATCCCCAGGACCACACTAGGCAAGCTGCTCTGTGAGCCTCAGTCCAGTGACTGGCTAGCCACTCTGACATGTGGCTACAATGGACACAAAATTATGAAGAGTCAAACCCAAACAGGATGTCTGACCCAGGTGGCTCTTTCAAACAGAGCTCCTTCCATCAACAAGTTAAGAAGGAACTTTAGCAAAACAATTCCAAGGATTCATAAAGAGATAAAATTAGAGCTTTGAAAGGGCTTTCTGAGGAAACCAGAGAACTATCTTCTTCTTCTTCTTCTTCTTCTTCTTCTTCTTCTTCTTCTTCTTCTTCTTCTTCTTCTTCTTCTTCTTCTTCTTCTCCTTCTTTTTTTTAAAAAGAAAGTCCATTCAACAGATGCATTTACATACTTACCTTTATATAAAAATATCCACAATGCTGAGTACTATGAGGGGGGGGTGATGAGCCAGACCACCCGTTTTCTCAGGAAAGTTTACAACATTGAGGAAGAGAGATGTGAATAAGTAAACATAGTACAAAGGAGGGTGAGCCAGGGTCTTATAGGAAGTATAAGTACAAAGCCTTTGTGTATAGGAGGAGGCATGGAGTCTAAAGGGCAGACAGGGCCATGGTCAAGGAGCTCCTGTTTCAGCTGAGAGACCAGGATGCTCTCAGTGGGGGAGGGGGAGTGGGTTTTGACAGGTTATGGAGGTACTGATGAAAAGTGGTTTCGTTCCAAGGGTGGAGAAGCATCAAGTCCCAGACCTGGGCATCAGATGTAGTCAGGTCTGGGGGCCTGCTGCCTTGCTCTCAGCCATGTGACCATCTGTAATGGCAGTGCAGACTTAATGGGACACTGCGGACTAGGGATAATATAGTCAAGAGCTATTGGACATTGTGCCATCTTGGTGCAGGTATGCTGGCTGTCCGAATAAGCAAACCGGAGAGGCCTGGGTAGAGTGTCTTCATTTTTCAGTTGAAGGTATTTGGAGCTGGAAGAGTTTAAACAGCATGTCCAAGCTTCTCCCAGAAAGTAAGGCTTCCTGTGGCATTTACATCCAGAGCTCACCCGCTTCCTTCCCACCACACTGCTGCTTGGAGTCAAGGTAGGGGTGGGAGACACTGTTATTAACAATGCTTGTTCTGATTCCAGAGAGTGTGCCCTTGGCTTTGGTTAGCGCCAGGAACTGGACCTCAGAGCAGAAGGGCCATGGAATTCAGACGTAAGAGAGGCTCCAGGGAGGTGCGGTTCTGTGAGTGGAAGTGGCGTGGGGCCTCCCAGATGGAATAGATTTAGCTGAGGAGAACAATCAGAGAGGGAACTGTAGATGCTTAGGGAAGGACTTATTATTTCCTGGCTGCTGGGTGTGCTACCAGCTCTCTGGAGATGACCTCGGCTGAGAGACTAGCTTCATTCAGGGTGGCACCTCCTTCTACCCCCCAGTGACTGACAGGGTCCATCCCTAGGCTGAGAGTGCCCAGGACTATCCACAAACCTGGGCTCTCTCCCCGCTTGAACTCACCCTGAAGGCTCTCTAGGAGCTCATGTTCCCCATGGTGTCTACTGATCTTCCTACTGGAACTGCATCATGGGCTACCCTACCCTACTTCTGCCTCTGTCCCATCTTTTCCTCAGGTGCGGGCCCAAGATCTACCCATAGTAGATGTCTCAGGTGCATCTGCCTCAGTAAGCAGTACACAGAACCCAGCTGGAGACAGCTGGATATTCGTTTCCATCACTGGACTGAAGTTGATCTCTGTAGCCCAGCCCACCCCCGGTGCTACATGATAAGAGGGTTGAAATGAATAGAGAGGGCTGAGGGAAACCCAAGAGACCACTATTGTTCTCACAGAGTCTGAGGCTTGTGTTCCTTACCTTCTGTCTGTCTTCTAACATTCTTGTTTGGAAGGGGCATGCTCCTTTACGGCAGGTGGGCAGGAGCTGAGTGTTTGGTGTGTGTGTGTGTGTGTGTGTGTGTGTGTGTGTGTGTGTGTAGAATGTGAGATTGCAATGGAGCAGAGGTTGCCCTGTGCTCTATGTTCTGAATGCCTTTGTGTCAGCCCACTGGATGAGGAGAAGAGTGAGGAAGAGGAAGTATGGGAAAGGAGAGTCAGGAGGACTGAGGAGGAGCCACGTTGAGAGGAAGGAGAATCAGAGTCCAAGAAAGACACTTGAGTGGGCTCAGTCTTAAATCTATGCCCACTTGCTTCCTTCTTCTTCCTCACTGCTTGCGGTAGAATCCAGGGCCTTGCACCTGTGCCCACTTTTGACATATATGAAAATATCATTTATAAATGTGAAATTTTATTCATGTATGTGATTATTTTCTATATAGTCTTTTTAAAAATTTGTATTTATGGTACGTCCATGATGATGTTATGAAATCTTTTTGTATGGGAAAATGGTTACTATGGTGAAACATTCGTATATGCGTTAAATCAAAACACAGTGAACCGGTTTAAGTAGGGCTTCCCAAGGGGGAAAAAACCTCTTAGCTAAAAGGATGGAGGAGGTGCAGAACCAGAAGGCCAGCTTCTGAGAGTGATCATTCCTTTGGGATTTATTTTCTGTAGCTTGAATTATGTGAGAACAGTTAATCTTCAGTCCGATTTCTGAGTATGAAATGACTCTGCAAAGCTGAGTCTCTCCATTGGAAGCTCTCTCTTAGTATGAAGCACAGCAACCTGAGCCTGTGTCCACAGGAAGCCAGAACAGTGGGCTGCTCAGTCTGCAGGGGTCTCTCATGAGTTGAGCAGCCCCTTGAACTCAGGGACACCACGGAGTACTCTTGTGTATGAGGAGCAGGATGCAGGCTGACAGTTCCTGAGGGCTGCCTGGCTGGCCTGTGGCTGAGGGGACTGCTCTCAAGTTTCCTGGGAGCTTTCGGACTGATCAAGGTCTCCTCTGAGTTGCTCTGGCAGAGTCCCTAGGACCAAATGCTGGCCAGCTGAAAAGGCAAGACTCAGCAGGGGCAGGGTGACCATTCCTTAGGCACCAAGCACCTTGTATCAAAAAGTCAGATGTAGGGGTCAGTTTCCAGTTTCTTCTCACTTCATGGGCAGCAAAGAAGCCAGTGTACATCTCTGAATAAGTGCTGGCTCAGGGTTCAACTTTTGAAAGGCTTAACTTTGGGCTCTGGCAAGTTGTGGTATGATTGCATGGTTGGAACCGGAAAGAAGCGGACAAAGACATCAGTTCCAGTGTGTCAGACATCTCCCAACGAACAAGCTAAGCCAGGGAAGCAGTGGTGGAAATGGGAAAGAGGGGCCCATGGGAGACGCCAGAGGCAGAATGTGTGGAGGGCACAGTGGTTTCTGCCTGGAGGTTTAGTGGCTGGTAATGCTGTCAAACTGGGAAGCCAGTTCTCACAAACCCTATGAGATAGGCTTCAAAAATAGAATCTGGTTTCAGATTCCAGCCGTGTTGCTTACTACAGCCTGGGTAGGTACCGCTGGGAACGTAGGCCACCCAATGCTGTCTTGTTTTCTAACTAGTAAAAACTGGAATGGTGATGGCTATTTCATAAGTTATTTACTGCAATGAATGGATTAAATGGTCACTCATCACATATCATTTACATATGACAGGCCGGCCTAAAACCAGTACTTGGGGAATGGTCTTAACTTTACCTGGTGTGGTTACTACCATTTCTGGGATTGTAGGAATAGCTGGGCCTGCATTTTTAGTTAGGCTGTGTGGGGAGGGCTCAGGGAGAGTCCACACTGGTGTGGTGTCTACTCAGGGTCGTCTGTGTTTTAGAATAGCTCTTTGAAGCACAGACAGAAGTTAGGCTCTAAACAGTTCCAAACTATTTTTCAGTTAGGTGCGAATGACAAGCATGAATATGACTGATAATCCCTGTTTTTCCTTTCTGTTTTAATAACAGCTAAGATTTAAAAAGGGGATTAGACCATAGTGACACATTATTTGCTTAGCATGAAAAGTTCCACACTGGCATTAAAAGATCCAGGCTTTTTCCAGCTTTCCGCTTCCCCAGTCTTCTCGGGTTTTGGTTTTATACTTGTTGCCTCTGTTGCATTTTGGTTGCAAGAAAACTGCCATAGCATAAAGGCATCACATCGACATTCAAGACGGGAGGGGAAGGGGGCAAAGGAAAAGGAGAGGGAGAGAGAGAATGAGCAGGAGAACGGCTAAGCATCTTTGGGTCCTCGGATAGCCGTCTGTCTTTCATCAGAGAAACAAACTGTTTTCCAGAAGACCCAACTGAGTTGGCCAGAATTAGACCCTTAGAATTAGACATGGTCATGACTCTTGGATTAAAAGGCTGTGAAATCGAGTTCGCTGCTAAAGAGGACCAGGGTTTCCCAGTGATGGTTCTACCATAGGGAGGTATTTCCAAGCGGGTGAGAGTCTAGCAACTTTCCGGTGGTACCCTCTGTGGATCAGTGGACTTCAAGCACATGAAGAGAGTGGCTGTTTTCTAGGTGGTAAGAATTGGAAGGATGTTGAAAAGAGGAAGTTCTGATCTTTTTGGTTTCCCATGGCCTGAAGGAGATTGGATTCTCTTTTTCTACCTCCTCCCTCTATCTTTTCTTTTTTTATTTGGATAAGTTAAGTTAGAGGATCTAAATAGATGACAACTGAAAAGTACTGGTGGAGTTCAAGATTAAACTGCTGCTGCCTTCTGGAGCAGGCTCAGCTGCATGGGAAGCTGAGAGCAGAGGGAGGAGACCACCCAGTCCACCTGGAGCAGGAAGGGGCCTAGGCATGGAGATGAACAGATGCTCCTTGGAGGTCCATGTTCCTCCTTATCAAGGAAGCTTCTTAACTCTTCACAATTCAGTGGAAGCTGAACATTCACAGCTATCCACAGCAGTTTCATATTCAAATTCCTTATCACAAAATGAATTAGAAAAATCATACATTTGTGACTAGTGACATCAGCATCAGTGATTAAAATGGGTTATTATAGTAATTTCAAACATTTCTATAGTAATAAAAGCCTATAAGTACTATAGATCTTTCTTTTTAAAGAAAAGCCACGAGGCTGGGCAAGGTGGCACATGCCTTTACCACAGCACTTCAGAGACGGAGGCATGCAATGCAGATCTCTGAGTTTTTAGTCCAGCTTGGTCTACACAGTGAGTTCTAGGGCAGACAGAGCTACAAAGTGAGGCTCTGTCTCAAACAAACAACAAAACAAAACACAAAAAAGGCAATGAACACAAGCTCAAACAATCCACTGGAGATGGATGGTGGTGAGAGGTAGGAACAACACGAAAATCCTCAGTGGTACACAGCTACAACTTGACAAGGGTTAAAATTGACGTTACGTCTGTGCCACCATAATAATGCAGGCAAAGCCTCAGCAAGGGAGTGTGGAAAATAATTTGCAAGAAGAACAAATGATAGCACTTAAATACATGTTTCCACGCTACATTCAATACATCTCTGAGTGATCACAGAGTGTCCCCTTGAACAGTGGACTTGCAGAGCCAATGGCATTCCATCTAGTTGGCATGTCTCACAGCCATCTCAGGTCCATGTCTAAAGCTGACTTCAATGTCTACGGTTCACTGGAGGACACCTGCTCCTCCCTGTAGTTAAGGGCACCAGCAAGTTCAGCTGCTCAGGCCAGAAACCCAGATGCCACTCCCGTGAATCTTTCTTTTCCCTTACTCTTCACACCGGATCACTCATCACTCTGATTGAATTCTCCCCCATGTCATTTTAGTCTTCCTATTTCTCTCCGCCCCACCATGGCCACTGTGAAGTAAATAAGGAGGCAGTATCTCTCGCTTCCGAAATAAACTCCCAGCCTTCATTGTGACTTCTAACCAATTTAATGTGGTGGCTTTTCATGGTGCTGAGGAATCATTGTTGCAGCCACAGCAGACGGCCTGCTAGCCTTCTTAGGTATAGGAATAAGTTGCTTATCAAACCAGTTGTACAAAAGCACCCAGCCACAAGCTTTGAAAAGCAGAAATGGCTGATGTCTCAACAGGACTTTTGTAAATGCTCAAGCTGTCTTTCTTTTCTGTAAGTCAACACTCCCCTCTCGATGCAGCATAGTAGCACTGACAACAAAAGATAGTAGGACTAGAGAGTGAGGTCCTCAAGGCATGTTAGGGAAAATGGCTACTTTGCAGTAGCTGGAATATCAAAGGGCAGGGTTGTTTTATTAATGCATCCATCAGTTAATTAATGTGTGTGGCATTGTTGAAGACAATGGGGCATATGGGACAGTCTCTGCCTATTAAAAATGCAGCCCTGGGTAGAGATAGAAAACCAGAGCATTGCTTCAGAGTAGAGGGCCAACAGGGTAAATTGGCCAGGGGTCTCTAAGGAAGGGATTCACCACAGCTCGCAGTGACCAAGGAAAGCTTCAGGGCACTGTGCAGTCGAGATGTGAGTTCCAGATCCTGCTCTTTTAGAGCCTTTCATTTTTCGGCTCTGACTATAATCAGCGTGGCAAACCACTAGCTTTTAATAATATTATTTGCATTTCTGTGGCCATTAGTCAGAATGGGCACCTCTTCATGTTTATGGACCCTATGCATCTTCTTTTCTGTATGTGGCCCATATCATTTGACTGTGGAAAAAAAAATTCTCAGGACTGAAAGAGAATGCTCTAATGCAGATCAGGAACTTGTCTTTGCTCTTTGAAGGATCGGCTTCCTAAGTCCTACACACATCTGTGGACAAAAATAAGGATCAGGATGTTTTCTCAAAAGCAGACTTGCTTCCTGTCAGTGTCTGCCTTTCTCTGACAATGTAGCTTCCTTTTCTAGGCTGGTGGTCACTGAGGGAGGTCAGCAGGATGTGATGGAATTTGTACATGCCAGCACCACAGTCGTCATTACTGAGGTTTTGTTTCCTTTAAAAAAACCAGTCAAAAGCAAGGGAGAAAATCTTCACAGATGGACAGAGGGAGTTGTATGGAGGCTGGGGAATGTGAGAACTGTCTGATAAAAGCAAAAGATCTGAGTGTACAAATCTTAAAAGGATGAGGTCCAACATCCTATCTGGTTTGAGAGAAATGTCTAGAGAAAAACTACTACATGTATTTGAGAACGACTTCTTCACGTGCAAACAGAAGATACACCACTGTCAACCTCAGATATCAATGTCATGTTGCATCAACATCAAGGACTTTCCTGCTTAGCCTGTTTGATGGCAGTCAATAGGGCTCCAACTGTGCCTCACATTTTAACCATTTGGTGACCACAGAACAGAATCCACGCTGCCTGAGGCATAGAGTGAGGTATATCCACGATGTGAAACTTGGGTACCTTTCTAAGAGTCTTGGGTCTGTAACTTATCAGTTGTGTTTTATAAAGCAGTCATGTCTATCTTCTGGGTCCTGGTGTCCTTATTTGTAAGCAGGAGAAAGTTATTAGCTCATTAAGTTACTGTAAGCATTAAATGATCTGTTACTATATATGTCTACTTTTCAGCCTTTCCTCTTATTGTATCATTTATGTAGCTAAGCAGAGGACCACGAATGCAGGTGTTCATTGATACCTGTGCACTCTGATTAAACACAGGAATCCTATGGAGAACAGCCTTACTGACCACTGCAATGTGATGTGCTAGACCAGTGGTTCTCAACCTTTGGGTCGTGACCTCTTTGGCAAACCTCTATCTCCAAAAATATTCACATTACAATTCACCAGAGTAGCAAAATTACGATTACGGAGTAGCAACAAAATAATTTTATGGTTCGGGGTGACCACAACATGAAAAACTGTATTATAAAGGGTCACAGCATTTGGAAGGTTGAAAGCCACTGAGCCAGAGCATCCACACCACCCAGGGGACTGTTAGAAATGCAAATTTTCTTTTTTTTTTTTCTTTTTGATTTTTCGAGACAGGGTTTCTCTGTGTAGCTTTGCGCCTTTCCTGGAACTCACTTGGTAGCCCAGGCTGGCCTCAAACTCACAGAGATCCGCCTGCCTCTGCCTCCCGAGTGCTGGGATTAAAGGCGTGCGCCACCACCGCCCGGAGAAATGCAAATTTTCTAAGCCAGCCTTGGTGGTTGGCTAATGGCAATCTGAAGGTTGAGGTAGGAGGATCACAAAATCATGGCTGCAGGGAGAGTTCAGGGCTAGTTGGACAATATGAGTTTCTGTCTCCAAATAGAGGACTGGGAGACAGCTCATGGTAGCCCACTTGCCTAGCATGTGTGAGACCCTGGGTTCAATCCCCCGTACCGATACAAAACAAAGTAAACAATACAAAACAAAAAAACAAAAGGAAAGGTAAGACAGCTCTCAGACATGTTCTTTAGAAACTATGCCACTTAAAGGTGAAGCAAAATATTCCCACCTTCAGGCAGTCCCAACGCTTACTAAAGTTTGAAAATCACTTGAGAGTGTGTTTTCACTCTTGTATCCAATGTGATATGAGAGATGGTGAAAGGAAAAAAAAGGTCTCTGTGTGTTTTAATGACCTAAAAGTTAAAGTTCCAGTAGATTGTCTTCTGTCAGGTTTTCTTTAAAACAGTAAACAGGTTGGAAGCAGAATTGTTTCCTGTTACTTATCAAAGACAAACACAAGGGTGTGGCTAAGGCTGGACCTGAGATAAGCTTTCTGGTGTCTACACCGAGATATGGATAT
Organism: Peromyscus maniculatus bairdii; assembly: GCF_049852395.1. Taxonomy (NCBI): domain Eukaryota; kingdom Metazoa; phylum Chordata; class Mammalia; order Rodentia; family Cricetidae; genus Peromyscus; species Peromyscus maniculatus. The sequence goes on from NC_134853.1 coordinate 10,278,120, forward strand.
GGCCTTTTAACCATTTTCTGTTCCTTCTATACTTGATGGTAGATGTTATAAACGAACGGTTGCTGCACGACACAGTGCTGAATGACCCAACACCCTATTTTGTCCATGCTATTATTCCTCATTTAATGGATCCAATTTTTTATTTAAAGCCATGGCCATTTGCCTGTCTTTGTAACTATGGCAATTAAGCCTAATAACTAGGCTCCTTAGTACACTGCTGCGTATCAGTGGTAACCCTGAGGCTCTGTGCACCAGCTCATTCCCATAACCAGGCATCATCAGTAGGAAGAGCTTTGTCAAGCTCTTTCCTCACATACCTTAACTGTTTCTTTTTATCATTCGCTTTGTGCAACAGTTATTAATGAGTAGGTGTATTCAGTCTGATGAGTCTTTGGCATCACTGAACATTTCCAAGCCTCTCATGTGAGATGCATCAATAGGCACAAATGTACCTTCTGATGACCACCCATTTTACATTTTGTCTGCCACTTGCTTTTGAGAAGAAACCCATTTATTTGTATGAACTACTGAGGATTCCATATGCAGAGGGCATTCCTTCAGGCAGGCTCTGATGCTTAATGACCATGGGCGGGTAGAACTGCATGAATTAAATATGCAATAAATACTTGATGCCAACACAAAAATTGCTAAAAACAAAGAGGTATTTGCTGAAATGAGACTTACTATATGTTGAGTTTTCTCTGTGCAAGGGAATTAACTAAAATTATGATTGCAAAAAAACAAAACAAAACAAAAACCCATTCAGGTTCCCATTTCAGAGACACCAAAATAATTCCCACAAATCTTCCAAAATGGACACAAGCATTGGAGGGATGGAGAACCTGATATTATGAGAAGATTCGAAGGGAACCGAATGCTTGGCATCTGAGAAAAAGGATGCCAGCATGTCTGAACTCATGACCTGCCTTTCTTCCTCCTCCTTCCCTCCCTTCCATCTGTGTGTGGTATATGCCTTTCTTCCTCCTCCTTCCCTCCCTTCCATCTGTGTGTGGTATATGTATGTGCGTGTGTGCAGGTGCACATGCCCACGTGTGAGCACATGGTGGTCAGAGATCATTAAGTGTCTTCTATCCTCTTCACCTGAGTTTTTGAGACAAGTTCTCTTACTGAACCAAGAACTATGCATTTTGGCTGGACTGGCTGGCCAGTGAGCCTCTGGGACCAGCCTGGTTGTCCCCATTCCCCGCTGGGTTACAAACATGTCTCCGGTCCTTGCTTCTGTGTGGGTCCTGAGGGTCTGAACACAGGTCCTTATGCTCTTGTGGCAAACATTTTACCTACTGAGTAATCTCCCCTAACTGCTATATTCAAAATAATATCCTCTTTATCTGACCTGTTTGTCAAACCACACCGGTGAGTTGTATGTGGAAGCATGCAGCTGGCTTGGGGGGACACATAAGACGCTATGGTTAGGTATAATGCAGAGCTCAGGTTCTACAGGTTTGTACTGAACACACGGCAGGGTTAGAGTTCCTGAAACGTTGGGAGAGGTACCAAGAAGGTTGCTGTGCTTCCTTGGTAACAAGTATTCTTTAGAATGACAACACAAGAAGAGGTGGATTGTTAATAGTTTTCACAAACCAACAGAAACTCCAAGGCATGCTATGCTAGGATATTTGAGATTAGGAGCACTGATTTCTATGGAAAACAATAGACAGGATCATCAGAAAACAGGGGAAGATATTTCATTGCACAGAAATTTTAATAGAAGAAAATCATACCACACAGTAAGGAAATAGTGAGGAAAGTACCATGCACACCAAGGAATGAAACATTATGCTAAATCCTTTACATCATATGCCTCAGATTGTCTTAGTACTTTTCGATTACTATGATAAGACACCATGACCATGGCAACTTATAGAAAAAAGTTTATTTTGTGCTTACAGTTTCAGAGGGTTAGAGTCCATGACCATCATGGTGGGTAATAGGCAGACATGCATGTCACTGAGGCAGAAGCTAAGAGTGTACATTTTGATCTACACGTGTGATGCAGAGAAAGAGACTGGGAGTTTGTGGGCCTCTGAAACCTCAAAGTCCGTCCATCCCTACTGACACATTTTCTCCTCTAACAAGGCCACACCTCTTAATCCTTCCCAAACAGTTCCACCAAGTGGCAACCAAATATTTAAATATATTAGTCTATGGTAGTCATTCTCACTCAAACCACCATTCTTCTCCTTGGCCCCCATAGGCTTGTGGCCATATCATAATGCAAAATGTGTTTAGTGCAACTTAAGTGATTTGTGTATACTTTTATATGATTGACAGACTTTGTTTTTAACCACTAGTAACTTTTTATGTGATCCAATCATTTGCTGTCAAGCTGCATTTACTTATTTAAAAGAAAAATATTTTGATAGATGATCTTACTATATAGCTCAAGCTGGCTCTGGACTTTCTATCATTCTACTTTAGTCCCCTGGGTGCTGGGATTATAGGAGCTAAAGCTGCTTCTAAAATGCCACTGGTAGCTCTTTGGTCTTGCCTTTTACCAACTTTAGCAGCTGTGTGCCCATCAGGCACTCGCTGTACTAGTTAGATACAGTTACTTAAACAGCCATAGAAAATGAGAACATTAGATGACTTTTGGCCTCTCCTCCTATTGAGTTTGCCTTTACTGCACAGGATGGTGAAACCTGTATTTGATTATTTTCTTCCTACTGTGTGCCATAAGTGACATACACAGCCCTGAAATAGGACTTCATTGCTTTTCCTGGAGAAAACAATATCACGAATTTTACTGAATGCTCAATATTCTTGACATTTTTTACTGAGTTTGCCTGAGACAGTCACTATGGAAATCAGTGTGGCAGTTCCTCAGGAAGATGGGAATTGATCTGCCTCGGATCTATCTATGCCACTCTTGGGGATGTGCCCAAGGGATGCTTTATTCGCTCACACGGACACTTTCTCTACCATGTTCATTGCTGCTCCATTCATTATGGCCAAAGATTAGCTATGGCCTTGATGTTCCTCAATGGAAGAAATGGATAAAAAAAAGTGTTACATTTACAGAGTGAAGTATTACTCTGTTATTAAAAAAAATGACACCATGAAATTTGCATGCAAATGGATGGAATGAGAGAAAAATCATCCCAAGTGAGGTATCCCAGATTCAGAAAGACAAATATGGTATGTATTCACTTATATGTGTTAAGTCAATGACTTAGCTGTTAAGTCAATAATAACCAAAGTAATAATTTATAGAACCACAGAGTGTAGTTATAAAGGACTAAAGAATATAGGCAGATCTTGTTAGGAAAGGAAAATAGAAAAGATAACATGTAATTATAATTATGGATGGATGGGGGTGGAATAGAAGGATCAAGTAGGGAGGGGAGAGGGGTTGTGGGAAGAATACAGGTAGAAACAGCTAAAATTTAGGGGCATTTGAAGGGTAATGGGAACAATTTAATAGAAACTTCCTAAAATGTATACATATGAGAAGGCAATCTAAATGAAACTGCCAAATAATGGGGGAGAGAGAGCCACAACTGCCATGCCTTGTCACTAAATAAAGTTTCCAGTACTGGGAATGGATTACATCTATTTGAGCTGTTGGCCAAAGGGGTCTCATGGGAACTCCCAAACAAGCCAGGCTGTTGCCAAGACGATAAGTTTCTCTTGATAAACTGACAGCGAGGCCTCATTGCTGAAGACAACACCCACACAACTCATTGAACATGGAGAAGTCAAGCTGGTGCCTATGTAGAGTCTTCAGCCCTATGTTCTAGTGTCCCTGGTACAGGAGCATACTCCACATGCTACCAAAACCGAAACATAAACACCAAGCCAGCCCCAAATCCTTTAATCTACAATGGCGTCCTATCTGCAAGATATGCTAGTGCAACGGTGGTGTAAAGACTGGAAGTAACTAACCAACAACTGATTTGACTCAAGGCCCACCCATGAGATGGAACTCATACCTGACGCTGCTAGGGCGACCAAGAACCAGAGACTAGACAGCCCAGGAACCCAGGGTAAATCCAAATACTAATGGTCTAAAAAACACTCCCCCCCCCCCCCCCCCGCAAATCCCTGTAGTGATACAACGACTCTACTGATATTCTGCTGCATTCATAGATCAATTTCTTGTTCAGCCATCATCAAAGATGCTTCCTCCTGCAGCAGATGGGAATAACTAGAGACCCACTGCCAGACATTATGTGGAGAGTAAGAGACTTTGGAACACTCAGCTCTAAATGGGATGTCTCCATCAAATCCTTCCCCCTCAGAGCTCAGAGAACCCTGCAGAAGGGGAGGCAGAGGGGATGGAAAATACCAAGAAAACAGGGCCTTCTCAATCAACATGAGCAAAGCCCATAAGAACTCACAGAGACTGAAGCAGCATGCACAGGTCTGCACCAGCTCCTCTGTGAACATACTATGGCTTCCAGTTTAGTGTTTTTATGGAATTCCTGAGTGTGAAAACAAGTGGGTGTCTTATTTTTGTTCCTTTTCTTGGGATCTTTTCCTTCTGTTGGTTTTTCCTATCCAATGTCGATGGATAGCTTTTGTTTTATATTAATATTATCTCTTAGAAGCCTGTTCTTTTCTAATGAGAGACAGAAAGGGAGTGAATCTGGATGGGAGGGGAGAGAAGAGGAGGAACCGGGAGGAGTAGAGGGAGGGGAAATCATAATCAGGATATATATGTGAGAAAAGAATCTATTTGCAATAAAAGGAAAAAAAGAAAAGCAAAGGTCCCAGTATAAAAGACAAGTAGAGTGGAGAAGTGTGCCTGCCTTCTCTTCTGCCCCACTGCTGTGCTGGGCATTTTATCCCCCTTTTATTGTTAATTTTCAGCACACACCTTCTGGTATTTTTCATTAAATTTCTTTATTTGTGTGCATATGTGTGTGTGTGAAGACACACATGCCATGGTATATGTGTGGAGGTCAGAGGACAACTTTCAGGATTCTGTTCTCTTCTTCTGCCATGTGGGCCCTGGGGATTGAACCGGCATCGTTAGGCTTGGCAGCAAATGCCTTAACCTGCCAAGCCACCCCTCCAGCTGAAGTCTCTCTTTTAACACCATCATCACTATCAATCCACATGCTTTAGACAATAACTTACTCACAAAGGAAAGACACCACCAACTTTATTAATAACCAACATTTTTATTAGAGCAGTTACAGTTGTGGAAACTGTACATTATACATTTTGGTTTCAAGGATTATAAATTAAGGAACTCACTGGTAGGGAGTTCTTTTTCACAGCAAGAAACTTGAAATAAACAAAGTCATGTTTTATTAAGTACATTGGCAGACTTCATGTGCTGTCCAAAATGTAGAGTACAGTATAACAACCTATTAGAAAGATCCTTCATGGAAAATACAGCTGTGCACATTTTAGAAAAATACCCACAATTTGAGCTTTGTTTTAAAAAAGCTTATAAATCATATATATATTTATAAATGGAGCCAACATGCTCACTTTATAAACATCCTTTAGTCCTCTGTTGCCCATTCTTTTCAAAGCATTCATTACACATTTAAATAAACACTTAATAAGATTAAATATTCTATTTTCTTTAAAAAAAAATCCGCCTTCCCAGCATACGGAGCTACAGGGGTAGGAAGGGGTGGGGATAATGTGGAGACTGACATAGGGACTCAGTTTGTTCTTGAGTAAAAATGGACTTTCTAAATTTAAAAGTCAAAGCAAAATGTAAAAAATAAATATACAAGTTGTAATTTTATTTTCACCTGCTCTCTTTCTGCCTTCTTTAACCCGTCTTGGTCACACCCAGGAATTACTTACTCTATTGCACTTGTGCAAAAAAATCGCCACTGGGTCACTACCCTGCAAGTGATGAAGCATGCAGCCCACACCTGTGCTGACCTGGAGTTACACACACCGTCTCTTCCACACTAAAGAGGCAGCTGGGCGCGGAGAGACTCGGCTAACACCATGGCTAACACCATGACATCATGGCTGACACCATGACATCATGGCTGACACCATGACATCATGGCTAGCATCCATGTTTGATGAAGAGATCCCCCTCCACAAGGTAACACCCTCGAGAGACTCAGACATACCTTTTTCCTCCCCTGATTTCTTTTTAAATAATTATTTTTTATAAAGATCATATAGTTTCTCTAGGTAAGCATGCTTCTGAGTAAATTATATAATAGAAAAAAATCAATGTCAGAACAAAACAGGACAGTAAAAGACAAATATTTAAAACAAAACCGTCTATGTCTTTTAAAGTTTAAAAGAAGATTACAAAACAACTTTGAAAAGTGTGGAGGGCAGAGAATCGAGGAGCAGCGACTTAAGGAAGCTTCTATCTACCCGAATGCATTCAACCAAAATTTGAGGGTGGGGAGGGGCAGGGCGGAGAAAGAGAAGGGTGGCTATTAATAGGCTCTTGCTTAACTTTCATAGGAATTAACATAGCCACTGACAACATTTTATTTGGTTGTAACGTACGTCAGCAATGAAACCGAACCCTTAACCACTGATGACTGCAATCCATGCAACGTTTTGACTACACTCCTTAGTATCCTGTTGTCTTTCAGCTTTTAAAATTAAGCACCTCCTGAGTGCATCCACAACTCACCTCAGTGATGTTAAAAATATTTAAAATTAAATTATGTCTTTGGAAGGTATAGTACCTTCAGATGACTACATTTTTAATAAATAGCCTTTGATGGGTTTAGAAAGAATAAACAACATGAAAGTGATGTATTGCTATTAAAATAAACACTATGTTTCTCCTTTTTAACTAGTCTTTTGTTGCTGCTCTTCCTTGAGATGGAACCTGTGTGTTTTCATCCAGCCAGGGCTGCAGGTGGAAGATGATTGTGCATCATATTTAAATAAACAGCGAAAATGAGCAGGGTCGTGCACAAGCAAAGGAAACGTTCCCTCCCAGAACATTCCAGGAGATGTCACAGCAGCAGGTCACCGCAGAAGACTGCTGAGTGACGCCGCTACCTACTTCTTCTAATGAGATAGGAGTGAAGGCTGAAACCGTGCCCACCGCAACACAATCCTCAGACGGCATTCCTTGGGCGGTCTTCTCTCCCCAGCTCCCTACTAAAAACGTCAGACGGTAAAATAGTAAGGCAGCTGTTGACTTCCATCAAAAAAAAAAAAAAAATTGCAGGTCCATACATTTCCAGTTTAGTCACACTCTGCTAGGACAGATGGAGTAGCCAATGCCAAGAACTTCGCCGGATGGGGCTGCTTCAGCAGATTTTAAAAAAGAATCGTTATTAAGCTTTGCTCTCCAACAGGGCTGTGTGCTTCAGCTCCCAGAGGACCCCAAAAGACACAAAGAACTCCTGGGGGACCTGAACAGTTCCTCTGGCTGAATTTTCCAAGTTTCATCTCTCTCGTGATCCCATCCCAATTCCAAGCCTCCTTGCCTGAGTCTGACTGGGGTGTGCCGTTTAAAGGGCTGAGGACACCATGGCAGAAGTGTGGGCTAACTCCACTAGTTGTCATGATTTCACTGAGGGGTCAAAACAGGTATAGCATTAAATAATCATACTGAGTCAGGCACAGCCAACGTTAAAGTGAAAGCAATGCCATTGATTAAAAAAAAATTGTAAATCGGAATCGGAGGAAATAATGTTACTGTAATTTTGTATAGACATTAAGGCTACGCTTACCTTTCCTCATTCCAATCAAGTCAGAAAGTGAACAAAAAGAATGGCCAACCCGATATTCAACAGCATGACCAGGACAATCATGACCGAATTAGGGCCCTGAAGGAGAAAAACAGAACAAAACAAGCACAATGTTTCCATGTCAGTAGGGGCTGCTTTACACAAATCATCCCCAGAACCAATGACCAGAAATACAAGCTGACACACATGGCCGAAGGAACTAAGCCACGAGACATAACAGCCCTTCCAAAGGGTGTGAGCTAAAAACTACTGCTACGTTTGGATGGAGTCACTGTTCAGCTTCCACTTAAAATTCACCTAGATTTGAATTAAGTTAAAAAATGTTTTCAAGCTGGGGGTGGTGGCCCACACCTTTAATCTTAGCGCTCTGGAGGCAGAGGCAGGAAGAGGTCTGTGAGTTCTAAGTCAGTCTGGTCTACACAGTGAGTTCTAGACTAGCAAGGCTACATAATGAGACCCCATCTCAGAAATGTCTTTCTCTGCAATAGTTTACTGTTTTCACCTCACGCAACTGGTGGCCTCATTTGGGAAAGGTCACTGGAAAGGAGTTGGGAGCTCGTGGGACTCAGATGCATAGCTGTCCTTGGGGTGTGGCAGATGCAGAAGAGAAGGGCAGTCCCTCATCAAGGCAGTTGGAAAATAAGAATAAAATTGGAAGAATTTATTCCTCCAAGGAAAAGTTCAGGAAAAGACTCAGTGAGGTGTTTTCACTTTTATAGGTCTTGTGTATCCTGGACTGGCCTTGAATTGAGGATCCTCCTACTGTGCTGGGATATAGGTGTATATCACCATACCTGGTTTATGAGGTGCTGGGGACTGAACCCACAACTTTGTACATGCTAGGGAAATACTCTACCAAATGAGGTACAGGCTCAGCCCTCAGTGAGGCTTTCTTAACTCTTGCTTTTTTTCAGGGTCTCCTTCTGGGCCCTCCTCCTCCCTCCTTTAAAAACCACAAATGGGAAGTTGAATACTTCAACCTCCAGAATTTATTTTTCCAGGTCTGACTTTTTGTTTTTAGACTGAAAATCAAACCACTGTAGAATCACATATATTTAACCTAACAGTAAAATCCTATCTCTGTAAATATTGCTAGAATAAGTACCAGCCAACCCAAGGCCACCAAGCATCTATTTGTTTAAATGAAGTTTGTATGATCTAGCTATTCAGGTCTGGTGGTACCTGAAGAATCTGCCTTTATCAGAAGTATAAGATCTTGGTATTTTTATTACTATTATTAGTAAAATAGCATTAATTCTTATATAGTAGTGTTCTAGACTGCTTTTATGTTGTAGTTAAATTAACCAGCTTTTGAAAAATTTATTTTTATGTGTATGACTATTTTGCTTGAATGTATGTATGTGCTTTTGGGGGTCTCTGTAAACACCATGACCTACAGGTGTTGATTTATGAGAGGCAAAAAGGTAGTCTGGTGCAATATGATTCAGTAGCTGTTGTTGGTTCAAACTTTGAGAGTCTGACCTTGAGTAGTTTATTTTAGGACTATTTAAACAGCACAATTTGGAAAAAAGTTTCCTGGTGCTAATTAACTCAATCTCATATGCACAACAAAGCTTAAGACTTAACCACATTGAAACTCTTTGTACAACCGATGTTTTCCATAAAAGATGAGTTCAACAGATTAACTGAGAAAAAAAGACCCAAGATAAGGGTCTGGGGGAGGATCCAGTGTGGTCTCAGCCACACAAGATAGTGCAAAGGTAACCAGGCTGTCAGCCACATCCACTCTCAGCCTCCTGGACAGAAAACAGGTTATACATCTCTCCATTTAAGGAGACCACCTTGTGTGTTTAACATTCCTGAGTCCCCCAGTGCTTATCTGTGACTATAAGGACCATTGTGTCACCTACATGTGTCCATGTGTGTGCTTGGTCTGTAGATACCAGAAGGGGGCACTGGATCGACTGGTGTTACAAGTGGTTCTGCACTTCTATGTGGGCGCTAATACCCGAACCTGGGTGCTCTGCAAGAGCAGCATGTGCTCTTAACTGCTGAACCATCTCTCTAGTCAACATTAATTGTTCTAATTAAGTTTACACAAAAGGAAGCAGTTACACTGAGTACCACACAAGTCTGTGCTGAAACAAGGTGACAGGGGGCATCCAATGTGCCTTCTCTGGTGACAGGACTGAAGAGTGAGGAAGTCTGGTCAAGTGTTCATCTTCCAGGCTGGAGCTTAGCTTAGGTCACCTACCACTGACTGAAGGACGTCCCTGCCCTGTGTTCACGGGCCACGGCTCTCTGGTGGAGGTCAGGGTGCTCTGTGTGTTCTCTGTCGTAACACTTGTCACATTTTATTGCCATCTGTTCTTACACTGTCACTTTCCCACCTAGACTCAGCTCCACAGTCTCAAGGGCTTTGGCTTTGTCCTCCCTGTGTCCCCAGTGCTGACTCTTGGGGTGTCCAGTTCCTCCACGCAGCCAGTGCTGAAGGAGAAGCCTCCCATGTCTAGCACTTCTCTAGGTGCTGGTGGTCTGGATGCTGAACAAAACAGGTGACGTCACTGCATTGAAGAACACATGAACTGTCGGGAAAGCGGGGTGTGGGGACTGAAGACAGGGCCTTCTGGGGGAGGGACCACGAGAAGAAGCCACCCCCCACTTCTTAAGCCCCAAGCAGATGGAAGAAAAAACAGGTTTTAAATGCCAGGCAATAGACTAAGCATCTCTAAGTAGATTATCACTTAGTTTTATTTATCCTTCACACGAGATTATTAGTTCCATTCTAGAGGGCTCCAGGAGGATAAGTGCATTAGAATATTTACAGACTATTTACAAATCAAGGTTCTTTCGAGCCAGAATTAAATGCCAGCCTGTTCACTTGGGTGCTTTGGGCTCTGTTCTCTAACGCGGCTAAAGCTCAGACCTTAGTTTAAAAACCACTTCTAATGAAGTTCTCCAAGGCAACATTTTCATCTATCGCCTGTAATTCCCAGAGAAACAAAATCTTCCTAACTTCCGGCTACTCAACTAATAGGTGAGCCGGGCATGATGGTTCGTGCTTGCAATCCTAGTAGTCTGCAGGCCGGCACAGGAGAAACGCCATCAGTTCAAGGCTAGGCTGGGCTACAGAGTGAGGCTCACTGCAATAAATGGTGAGTTCTCCTCTATGCAACTGCTCCACCAGGGCAAGCTTAAGACATAGAAACTCTTAGTTCAAAATACTAGAGAACAATTTTCACTATCCCATCTGAGCATAGAGAGTATGGAAATGTTAGGGCTACGGTATGCTTTGATTAGACTGTATTCTCAAGTGTGCAGACGATTTGGAGTTGCTTCAATTTCAGACTCGTAGATTTAATTCCTTTCACAGATAACGGGTGCACGAAGCATGGAACAAAACTGTATGGAGTTCAGGGTCTGAAGAGGACCCAGGACAAAGAGAATCACAGGGGGTCCTTTGAAACCGACATCAAAAACTGATGCCAGGGCTGCATGTGTAATGCCGTGGCAGAATACCTACCTAGCATGTAGGAAGGCCTTGGGCTCGGTCCCAGTAAAAGGAAAAACAAAACAAAACAAATGTAAGCTCTGTGTGAATCTCTAACTCTCATTCCATAAACCCTGGTAAGGTGCTGTCTGTGAGAGTTTATGTGAACTCTTTTGACCTGATTCGTATTCTGGGTTTGTAGATTGTCTTGGGTTGAATTTAGCAACTTATTTACTCTCTTTCTTTGAAGGTTTGGCCCACATCTCATTGTACTTGTAATCTGGTCAATGAATAATGAATGAATGCTTTTTCCAGAATGAAAAATACATACATATGTATTTCCTACTGAACACACACATCTATTTATCCTGTATACACACTAATACACATTTTTAGCCTACCAGCGTAGCACCTTTTAGGGAGCCATTAAAAGATGACCCAGGGAAGATGAGTGTAGACCAGCATCGGGAGGCTCCAGCAGCAGCCAGGTGAAAAGGAAAATCTGGGATTCTATGTTTAAGTGGTAGGTACCAAGCTGTGACTTTGGTTCTCTTCAGACACCTTAGGCAGGCCACTGGGTGAAAAGCTTTATGGTGAAGTCCCATAAATACGACTGTGGTGGCCAGTGGTGGCTTAAAATAGCAAAATGAAGAAAAGCTTAGTCCTGTTTGTCCAGACTGACTGGGACAGGTGTGACAGGGAGCAGCAGCAGGGCAGATGCTAAGTACGGATCAGAAGAAGCCTTCAGGCCGTTAGAAAAATAAAACAGAGGGTTTCAAACTATGAGAAGATACCCAGCTCAAGTTGACCCTGAAGGGGCCACCAGTTTCTCCTGGAGGGCTGTAATCCCTGCAGGAGCCTACCCCCTACCTCTTATGTTTGTTAAGTAATTAATTTCCTCTAAGTGTTCGTCTGTGTCCCACGAGATTGTCTACATTTTCCAGATCCATATCCAGGGTGAACATGAAGAAATGGAATGTATTGAACCATTTATGAACTATTTATACTTCAACCAGTCTGTCGTTGATAATGATAATAATAAGGCCCTTTGAGCATTTACTCTACTCAGTACTGCATTAAGAACATAACAATTTCTCCAGCTGCTCACAAGGAGTACCGGCTGATTTATTATGGGCATCCTCTGCATGCCTGTGTTTGTGTGGATATTTCTATGAATTTTAAACTATTCATTATAAGCTCTGAACTTGCACAGTGCTCTTGATTTCTCAGAAGAGTAGGCAGCACTCCACTGTTTCAATGGCCATTCACCGACTACTCTAATGGTGATGTGTCACACTTCCTAACTCCAGGGAAGAGGGCTGGCATTAGCAATGGAAGGCAGCTTCCTGCTGCTATTAGGAAGGCAGCATTTTCACATGGAGGGCCAAGTCAATCCTGCCTTCCAGGTCTAGATGACCATTCACAGGGCAGTCTGAAGTTCAAGAGAGATGCAGGGCTGCTGAGGTCATCTCATACATATGTAGCCTGGGTTTTGATCAGTGGACCTGAGCTGGAAGTTGCTTAGCTTCCTTCAAGAACCAGCAGGTTCTATGCATTGGTAAAACCTATGCTTTTTCTAAATAAATTACAGTGGTAGTGAGTTTACAAACACACAGTACTACTATAGGGAACAGCAGTATTTCTTTCCCCTATCACTGACTGATGGGGGCATGCTGGGCACACGCTTCACTGTGGCATTTGGGAAATTAAATGCCCTACCAGACAGGCAAAATGTGATGTTGATGGAATGGCACTGTTCAGATTTGCCCCTTGTTAACCAGGCAAATGGAATATCCAGGAAACCTTCTTCATAAATATTCACGTTGAATGTCTGAGAAGTAGTTGTTTCATGTAATGAGTCAATAGTGGTAGAATCAGAATAACAGATAATGAGCTGTATCATTGTTCAAACATTTTAAAAAACAAATGCTTACTCAATACTCAAATGTCTTATGTTGGTCTGTCTTAAAAGCCATTTATTTCCACAGAAGTTGGCTCTCAAGAAGTTATTAGTCTAGTTGGATCTGATTAATTTATATTTAGCTAATGAAAAAGTGAAGAATGAAAAAATAACCAGTATTACATATACATATATTAGCAAAAATTAACATAAATTAATTCAAAAGATGAATGCTAATTGTTTAACCCTATGAATAAATGGAACAAAACTAAGAAACTGATGGCTAGTCTATAATCTATCTACTTCAAACCTTTACATACATGTTTCTGAAACTGCTAGTACCCACAAGTGGCTGTGTCTTACTCCCAGTGTATTTCCCAGTGGACCTGACCGCCTTGAGGCACACAGGACCAAGCTAATATATCAATTTATTTTAAATCAGTTACTTGAAAAAAAATTCTAAAAAAATTCAGATCCCATAAATTCTATAGAACTTGATAAAATCCCAGTTCCATATAGTCCTCACTGAATCAACCTTATGTCAAGAACATGTAGTAGACATTTATCAATAACACGAATTTTACTGGTTAAAAAAAAATCTTACCTGTCCAAGACACATCAACAATGGCTAGCATCAATCAGACAGCTGAGTCTGGGAACATCCACACTCAGAGATGAGTTATAAAGTAATGACATTGTTGTAAAAAGTTCCTTATTTGGGAAGAAAAATATTCTTATTGCAGAGCCTGGTGCATTAACTAAAATATAGACTGCATGTTTATGAGAATTTACAATGGCTGCGAATGATGTTCCTTTGTATAAAAAGCCAAAGGAAGAGTCCAAGTTCCTAGTTGCTAAGCAGAGAGGCGTCGGCTGTGGGTAGTGGCCATGTTTCCCTTCTAGGGGCCACTGAGGAGGTAATTAAGAACTTCACCAAGACATGCTGATAAATGTTTGCTAACCTGTGAGACCATCCTGGGCTGGCCAGGCCTTAGCTCCATCTGGACTGTCTGCAGTTGGTGGCTGAGTAGGCTCAGGATTCCTGCCCAGAGAACTCTTCCCTATGATAAGCTCTAAACATACATGTTCTGCTTGACTCGAACAACCCTGTGGACCCTTGTCAGCCCAGCTGTGGTCAAGATGGAAAACCGCCCACCCCATACCGTTCCCCGAACAAACCCAAGCACAGGGCTCTGGCGAGACTTACTGAATTGGCTTCTTTTTCCGAAGGGCAGGAATCACTGCTTGCTGGATTCTTTGGTATAGCAAGTTCAGACTTCTTGGCTTTAGGCTCAGCTTTGCTTTCTTTGGCAACTGGTTTTGTCCCAGATTGAGAGGGACTCCACTTGTTAGGTGACGGCCTGTGTACCAATGCTGAGGAGGACTGGCTGGCTCCACTCTCATCCTCCCCGTCTTCTGGAGGATGCTGGGGCGTGTTCAGTTTCACATAGTAGCCGTGATACTGAGAGTGCAGCTCCCCGTTGCTGGGGTTGGGGACATGGTGGCGGCCAGAGTACTTGGGCACGGTTGCTCCGAGTTCCTTTGAAGGAGCCTTTGACATCAAGGGCTTATTGACAATGGCTGTCACCTGCTCCTCGGTCATGCTCCTTCTCTCTTGACTGAGTCTGGCCCCTGAGCTGGGGTTCTGTTTCCTCGTGGGCTTTGGGGAGGAGGGCTGGGGAGAGTGACTCTGTTTGGGACTTGCTTCAGGGGACCTGGGGGGTGTCGTGCCTTTGCGATAAAAATGTGGGGATTCCTTTGGTGATGGTGGCTTTTCTGGTACCTTTTCTTCTGGATTTTCTTTAACATCTACCCCCTCCTGAAATCTTTGTTTGATATAATCAGGGCCTGGAAATGAGGAACAGAAAGGAAAGGAAGGCGATAAAAAAAAAAAAGCAAGTTGTAAAGGTTTGTAATCCAGGTGACTACCGTTTTGCTAAGGGAGACCAATGTTCCTCCTCTTAAAAGATATTTATACAGTGTGAGCACCTTTCAATATCCAAGGAAAAGATTGCTGAAAAGATGCTTTCAAGATAAAACTTGTCACTATTTATATTACACTGACATCCATAAAAGACAAAAAACTTTAGACTTCTCCAATATTTCTATCATTTCTTATTGGAAGAACATGGTTGTTTGGTGTAGAGCAGAACTCATGTTGATAGAAATTCTAACCAATAAAATTTATCTACCCCAATTAGGATAATTAAAGCACAGGAAGCACGAACTTGAATAAAGAAATAATCTTATTTTTGTCTGATCAGAAGTTTAAAGAGATCTACACTGTACAGGAAAAGCCTGCTGAGAAGGTATTTTTAACCATTGCTGGAACTTTTTGGTCAGGAACAACTTCTGCCTTTAAGCTGAGCTCTTTAGAATAATGCCCGTGCAGTCCATTCACAACAGGGCCATGTTACCAGCAGTGTCCGTGACATGACGGTCATCTCTGGCTCTATAGTCTCAGGTTCTGTGTTTCAGTTATTAAAAAATATACTTCAGGAACATTTATAACAATTAAAAAAATCAATTTAAAATGATTTTATTTTTGGAAGTAGAGACTAGAGAAAGCACTCAGTAGATAAAGTGCTTGTCAGAAAAGCACGAGGACCTGGGTTAATTCAGGGGTGCTTGTGTGAACCTGCAATCCCAGCACCAGAGGGGCATGATAGACAGGGCGCTCCTGAGACTTGGCTTAGCCTAACTGGCGAGCTCCACGTCCTAGCAAGACCTTGCCCCACAAGAAGGATGGCGTCTGAAGAATGATATGATACTGTCCATTCGCCTCTACATGTGCACACACATCCACACATACCTACACACAGCCACACACTTCAAAAAAAACCACCCGCTCCACTGTTTCTTTATATTGATCAGCTCATAAACTAAGAGGGTGCCTGGCATGAAGGCACAGGCTGTGAGGGCTCACCAACGCCAATGGCCTAGAGATGGGGGCAGCTAGGGAGTCAAGACAGCCCTCAGCTGGGGTGCCTTCCCTCTGGGTGTGTTAGCGAGTGGCCCTTCCCCAAAATCATGTAATGTGCTACCACTCTAAAATCACGAGGTGAAGTCAAAGCCACACTCAGCAGAGTGGCCATTGTCTTGTAAACAGGCAGAAGGCGACACACTTTCAGACGTCATTAAGGGAGAAGCCAGAGCCACTAGCTTGTTCAGAGAGCCAACCAGCTCTTGTCAACACCAACCACTTCATTTCCCTTTTCCTTCCCATGTCCAACCCCGTCTCTCATTCCCAACTAAAGACACACAGAGGGGCTGAAGAACAATTATCCTTAACTGTGAAAACACACTTGCACATTTACACTTTTAATTGCTCTTCCATGGTAGCCTGAGTTAGCAAATTATAGTGATATGGTTGCCCTTTATTTTATAAAGTTCCCCCCCCCTTGAAATGTAAAGCCTCACCCAAGTCATAGGAAGTAGGTATTATCCCCAGTCTACTGATGTGGAAACAGCTCGAACAGCTGAAAAGCCAAGTCACACAGTTACTGGGATCCTTTACGATTAAGCACAATGCCGCATATAAGGCAACAGCTTCTTTCTTCTTTTTAATTTTTTGAGATTATAATTACAACATTTCTCTCCCCTTTCCTTCCCTTCAAACCCTCCCATACACCCCTCTCCACTCTCCTTCAAATTCATGCCTCTATTTTCCACAAATGGTTATTGCATATCTGTATATACTCCTAACTATAACCTGTTAAGTCTGAATAGTGTTACTCATCTGTGTGTTTTCAGGGCTGACGGTTTGGCACTGGACAATCAATTACTGTGCTCTTTCCTGGGAAGGACCACCTCTCCTGCTCCCAGCTCTCCTTAGTTGCTGGCAGCTCTTTGTGGAGGGCTGAGGCCTCCTGGGCTTTCCCTGGTCCAGTTTGGCATGTCTGTTGGTGTCCTCCCTGTTCAGCTCACCTCTGGGTTCACGTTGGTGAGACTTTCTGACAATGTACCCTTGCAGATGGATTTGGCCAGAACACAACAGTTAGTTACCACCTCAACTTCAATTCTCCAGAAGATAAACCCATCTCACAGCCCTCAAGGATCCCCAGACTTGTCAACAATTGAGATTTCCAGTCTGAACCAACAATTTGGTTAAGTATCTTCTTTTCTTTGCTTTTTGAGGCATGGTCTCACTATGTAGCCCTAGCTGGCCTGGAGATCACTATGTAGACCAGGCTGGCCCAGAACCCAGAGATCTGCCTACCTCCTCTTCCTGAGTGCTGGAATTAAATGTGTGCACCACTATGCCTGGTAAGCACTCTTTTTTCTAAGCTGGTGGTTTTAACTCTCCTATAAAAGTGGGAGGGGGAATGAGTTCCTGAATGAAGAAAAGGGGTGACTACCATACAAAAGGCCATGTCTTTGTTTCTGAATTCATCCTTGGTGCTCTGTGCTGGGCACAGCATCTACAGGAAGCAACAGCACAAGAAGTTCCACTCTCCATCAACAGACTCACCCCTGCTTTTGAATTTGTTTATTTTAGTTGCTGAGCATTGAGCCCAGAGCCTCATGCTGTACAGCTGAGCCATACCCACAATACTGGCCCTCTTTTAAAACCATGTAAGTTCACCTGTACTTGTCCTGCATGGAGAAAGCCTTTATAATTCTACTGCAGAGGCATGTTCACAGTCCTTCCCCCTCTGTGATCTCTGCTCTGAGCCAGCCCGAGTGTGGCATACCATCTGCTTTCCCCCTGCCACCCCTCCATCCCTCTACTCAGTGTCATTAGAATTGTTTTTATTTGTGCTTCACTATTACTCAATTTTGTAGCATTCCTGAACATACCATTCTAGGCACCGTAGTGAATGCACAATGCAAAGATAATTATAATAGTCAAGATTCTCGGGGCCAACAGTTCTAATTTAATCTACACAACACTGAACGGATTATACAAATGACTAAGTACTTAGGACTTCAATCCAAGAGATAAGCACAAACTTATGTTTACAAAAAACACTTGCCAATATCTTTATATCAAAATTAAGACCCACTAAAGATTAAATTGAACTTACATATACACACAGGAAAGAGTGGAAGATATAATGGATGCTGCAAAGCATCAGTGACACATTCTAAAAGATGAAAAGAAAACATTAAGAGCCCCGAAACTTTGAGAAGCAAAGGCATCGAAAAGTACATGTTTCCTTTAGAGATGTGAGGGCATGATGCCACCTTTAAGAACTGGGTTTCTCCCGGGGACCACTGATCCACTTTCACTTATCACGGGGAGCTGATCAGAAGTAGACAAGGGAGTTTCCTTGATAGATTCCAGCAAAATGACTCCCTGTGGAGGATGGGGTTGGTGCCAACATCCACAGCTGCAAGAAGCTGTTTATTGGGGAGAAACTTGGCCTGTTTAGTAATGCTGGCCCAAGACTGCACTTAAAGTCATATACTTTAGTATATGTGTGTATACACATACATATACACATATGTGTAAAATAACACTTGAATATGAACATATTTTTAAATGCTTTTTATAAACACTTAAAAACAACAATCCCCCCCCAAAACCTCTACATATGAATTTATACTTATGAATCTTATCAGGAGGCTAAGTTGAGGAAGTTATAATAACTGTGAAACTCAAATCTGGACTACACTGAATGTGACTCCTGACTTAACTCCCAGAAACCAGATGAGTCACTTCTGTCCCCTTCAGAAGCCTGCCATATTGCTTCTTTGGACAGTTGTCTTGTCCTAGGAGTGTTAGGAAAGGTGTGTCTAGCATGGTCTCTTACGACGACTCTAAGACTTTTTGCAGATGTTGAGCTACATCTATCACTTGGGTTGCTGATGTTGCTGAAAACCTGCTGCATTTAGATATTACTAGAATGGTGGAAGTCTATTTGGGCACCAACGTTCAGATTTAAGACTGTCTAGCTTTATGCACAGGAAAATGAGTGTTTAAGGAAAACAGAACTGCAGTCTCAAGCAGTGGTTCCTAGACTTGTGGTCTATCAGATGCACCCCAGAGGTTTCAACTTCATGGGAAGCAGAAATCCAAGTGTAGACATCAAAATTTGCATGTTCCAGGTGATTCTACACACCAGATTAAGTGACTGAAGGCATGCAAAAATTACTGGTGTCAACAGGCCTCAACCTCATGCCTGCTTTACAGGGCTACATCCAAATGGGAAATGGTTCCAACATGGCACAGTCATGTGAGAACTGGCCAAATGTGAGGCTACACAGCTAGATTTTTCGGGAGCAAGATTCAATTCATTTTAAATAAGACAGTTAATGTAATGCAGTGGACAGAGGTTTTTCCTGGACTCTTTTTTCCTTGGAAGGCACATGCTGTGCCTACTACTCATTCTGTGCAGTTATGTGTGGTACAGTGTAATGCCAGCTACATAAAGCTGGTGAGTGGTGGCAGCTCATGATCAGGACTAGCCATTATTGCCAGAGAGGGAAACTATAATAAATGTTGAGAGTCTGGCAGTTGGAATTGGCAGACAGTCATGTTTTTATAGGCAGGATCTATGAATCTTTAAGAGATTTTTATCCCACTGGGGATTCACATTGGGAAAAAGTCACCTGGTCTACAACATTCCACACGTGAACAGCCAGTCTGCCCTGACCGTCACAGAAAGTTAAGTCCTCACAGTTGGCACAAAGGCTCTGAGCAGACACTGGCAGATGGTGGCAGCAGGGACTCCAGTTTGAACTTCGGAAGTGAGCCTTGCTGGGCTGGTCTTGCTGGGCTGCTAGTGGGCAGAAGGAGCACCACTAAGGCTGCCCCAAACAAATGTCTACAAGGGCACTGCCCTGTCAAAAGCTTAGCTGCAGCCACAGGAATCATTCAACAGAAATCAATCATTTTCTCAAGGCTGCCAATGAGGAAAAAAAAATGACCATAGTGAAAGATTCTAAAGAGAGGACACAACTGTTAGAGATAATTTCCCTATTTTCCCTAGGGACCTTCTAGTTCCATCTGTAAGAGCACTACAGTGTCTGTGACCACAGAGTCCTCAGTTGTGAGCTGTGGATGTCTACCCTGGTACCCTGCAAGTGGCTGTCACTCAAGATATGTTTGTGCAACCGAACACACAGGAGTGTGTGGTCAGGATAACCAGAAGGCTCAGGAACCACCACTCACATCTACCAGTCAGCTATTCAGTTTCCCTTCTTCATGGAAAGACAAAAAAGCACTCAGAATTTAAAGTCTGGAAGGTGAGCTCGGAAGTCATCTATTCCTGGATGCTTCTCTTTACTTAACCAAAACAGTACATATTAGTGACTGGTGCAGGCCTTTAGTAATGAATAATACTTTGACTTCTAATTCATGAGAAATGCAAGCATAGTTAACACTTAGTAATGTAGATCACAGGCTTCACTTTTATTGTAAATAACCAGTGGTGCTGTGTGTGTGTGTGTGTGTGTGCTTACACACTTCAACACAGGAAGACAAAACTTGTTGAGGATGTTGCCCAGGGAAGCAGGCTGGCACTCTCCCAAGAGGGCTCAAAGTAATAAATTTACCACAGTCCAAGGTGGTGTTTCAATTTACTTAACTCATTCCCAGACCCACTGATAAATGCAAAAAAAATCTCTGCCTTACTTAATATGACTTGGAATTAAAAATGAGATAAGGGGATTTATGGAAGCAGCTGGGGAGCTGACTCAATGCAGCGCTTGCCACATGAGTACAGGAACCCGAATTTGGATCTCTAGCACCCATGTAAAAAGCTGGGTGTGGTGGCTTATGCCTGTGATCCCAGCAGTGGGAAGGAAAAGACAGGTGGATCCTTGGAGCTTGCTAGTCAGCTAGTCTTGCTAAATTTGTGAGTTCCAGGTTCAGTGAGAGACCCCAACTCAAAAAATCAGGTGGAGAGTGATCGAGGG
Source organism: Peromyscus maniculatus bairdii (assembly GCF_049852395.1). Classification (NCBI taxonomy): domain Eukaryota; kingdom Metazoa; phylum Chordata; class Mammalia; order Rodentia; family Cricetidae; genus Peromyscus; species Peromyscus maniculatus. The sequence goes on from NC_134853.1 coordinate 10,299,001, forward strand.
AGATTAATCTCTAGCCAACATTCACAAACACACGCACACACATTACACTCTCCCACAAAAATCACGACTGAGAGTAACTCAAATAGTGGGAAGAAGAGCCATGCACATATGGTTTCTCAATTGCCCCCTTCTCTAATCTCTTCTACTTCCTGATCATCCTCTTGGCTTAGGAACTTCAATTCCTAGCACACCAAGTGCTTGGAGCAGACTCCCCTTTGTGAAACCCTTAAGACTCATATGCCATACTGTAAGGCCAGCTCATTCATTTACCATGGGCAATGTGAAGGTCACACAAGGTACACGACTTTTATTGCTATCACCCAGTACATGTCACTCCTAAGGGCAGAGCTTCATGACTTCCTGGTCATTGTGAAATCAGGATGAGTAATATGAGATGATGAAATCTCACCAATATGAAATATGAGAATTAACTATGTAACAGCATCAGATGAGCTAGCCTGATGCATCCATTTCCTCTGTCAGGACAATGATGCCAGAAGAGCATACACCTGCCTCTTCGCTATGGTTCCTTACCTTCTGCCCCATGATCAGAAATATCCTTATCAATGTAGCTGCAATAGTTCAAGCTCTGGCCCAGGCTTCTCTAGACAGGATCAGGATGAACTATGCCAGTGTTTACCTCTGTGACTCAATTTTCTTCTATACTTCCTATGCTGATCAATTCTTTCGATGTTTTCATGTACCCAGCCATGCTACAAGGAGCTCCTTAAAACTGTATTATCACTGAGGTCTCTTGACTGATCTCTGTAATACTGTGGCTCATTTTCAAGTTAAGCCTTCAGAGGGCAAAGGTCTTCCCAAATTCTCCACGGGTAAATTACTCTTCTTTCACATTGATTCCAGTTTAGGTTTCTTCATGTGTATGCAACACACATCTAATAGGGTGATGTGGTGGTTAGAATTTAGCCCTTTGAGAACTTAATATCCCTACACAGGTCTGTCTTTATCTTGCAGTTTAATTGATCCATATAATACTAGATTTCTGAACTGAAGCTGTGAGATTTAACCATGATGTAAGTACTGCCAGCTCCTCAAAGTAGGTAATTTGCCATGAAAACGTTCAAAATGTAAGCTACCAGACACCATTCACCCAAGGGCTGCAGCATATGCCTTTCAGACAATGGTGGTATGTGTATCCGAGATGTGTAAATTAAGTGGGCAGGCTGAGAAGTGGTATTAAAAGTCTCTCTGCAGATGCCTATCTGATTTGATCACCCTGTAAATGCAGATCGGGAAGCATGAGCTTGTTCCCTTGAGAAGATCCATAGCCCCAGCACAGAACAGGCCTTCTGTGCAGCTGCTGAAGGAAGTGTTGACTGTGGGTCAAAGGGGACTGTGGTCTCCCGCTTAGCTATGGTCTCCAAGAGGCTCACTGTCCTCTCACACGCCTAGGATGCATTCATTACTGACGAACAACTTGCCTATAGGAATCTGTCTGAACTAAGGAAGGGTGGAATTACATTTTCCCACAATATTTCTTTTCCCTCAAATGCTTTTCCACCACACAAAGGCTTTATAAAGGCATTCAGTCTCGGAAACCGAGATGGCCTTCAGTATCATTTACCTCTTGGTAACACCTAAGAGAAGTCTAGAGGGACCCCGCTCTGCAGCAGGAGTCACAGCAGGGCTGAGAATTAGCATCTGCAGACAACAATGGTAAGTCTGTGTGCTTGCAAAGCAGTTCAAGCCCATGGTCTCCAGAGTGTCTGGCTTCTCCAGATGGTGGCATGGCTGGGAGCGCAGGACAGACCTCCCTCTGCTAGCTGAGCTCTTCCTGTGGGTTTCACACCCCGGAATCGCTAGTCCACCAAGGTTCTTAGATACAAGGAAAGAGGAAGTTTATTCATCAGAGGTCACTTCAAAATATGCAAAAGGTCCCTTTCGTAGTAAAACATACATGTGTATTACTGTCTTAAATCAGACTCACATAAAAGAAGACACCCATTATCACTCTTGAAGAAGTCACCCTGCCAAGATGCTTACGTCTCAGCAACCTAGGGGGACACCTCTCCAGAACAGTCTGCTAAACCTGGCAGTTTACTGTCTTCCTTCTTTTCTCCCACCCTCCTCACTGTCCCCCCTTCCTCTCTGTGGGGACCAGGGGGTGTGTACATGCACATTTGTGCTCATGTGTGTTGAGCCTAGACACTGATATTTTGGTATCTTCTTCAATCCTCACACCTTAGTTTTTGAGACAGGATCTCTCATTGAACCTGGAGCATACTAATTCAGCTGGACTGGCTGGCCAGCAAGCCTCAGGGAGCCTCCTGACTTCTCCACTTATCCTGTAGTATTGCTGAGATTAAAAAAACAAAAACAAATAAACACACATAGATCTTTGAAGGAAAAGATCCAGCCCTGAGTGCTCCCAGGGGCCCTGTACTTGCTAGGCACTAACTACCTAGGTATGGCACAGACCTAGGTAGCTAGCAGACCTCTCCTCTTCCCTTCCTCTTCCATTCCAGCTGTTCTGGTATGGCGGCATCTTCCTTCTTTTGAGACTCACTGATCCTAGTCCTGACTGCTCCGGGGAACCCCTGGCCACACATACCGTGCTGGGTGCTGTGCTAACACCTGGAGGTAGGTTCCCCGTGCCTCTCTTCCCTCTTCCCCTCCAGCTGTCTCCAGTTGGAGGTTATACCCAACCTCCAGGCCTTACTCAGGTCCTGCACCCTGTGCCCAGTTCCAGTCTGGCGAGTTCTCTGCCCACACCCTCTCTAATACCCAGACTGTGTGCTGGCCCATTCTGATCACTCCCACCTGAGCCATCTCAACCCCCAGGCTTGGCCCAGTTACACATCCTGTGTGCTGATCCAGGCTGCTGAGGCCCCCAGACACTAGTCTGCCTGCACCATATCCAGCCTCCAAGCCTGGGTCACGCATCTGTTCATGGATCAAGCATGTAAAGTCTCTGGAACCTGACCAGCCTGCACCATCCCCAACCCACAGGCCTTGCTTAGCTGCATAGCCTGTACAGCCTAGCATGATGCACCACTTCAGGCTCACAAGCAACAAAAGAAGCCCACATGCCCAGGTCACACTGCAAAAATGCAAACAATGTCAAAGACCTGCAGTGGATATCTGCCCCCAAATCTACCAATCTGTTGGAAATGTTCTCCAATGGGAATTACTGAGCTGATGCCCAAGACACAGAATTTTCAACGAACAATCTTAAACTTCATTGAGTCAGTCAAGGAGTTGAAAGACACACAAACAGTTCAATGAACCTAATGAGAGTAACAATAATTGCCGAGTGAAGCCCAAGAAAACACAACATATAGCCAAATGAAATGATCAAGACAATCCAGGATTTAAAATTAATTCAATAAAGAAATAGAAATATTGATGAGGACACAGATGAAAGGAAGATGGAACTGGAAAACTCAACAGCTCAATTAGAAAACTCAGAGGCAAAGACTCCCAAGAGGAACAGCTCAAGTATTGGGATGAGAGGATAAAGAAGAAGATTTAGAACAAACAGGCAAGCAATATGAAAAATAAAAATAAATCACATGAAAGAAACGTGCAGAGACTGTGGGACACCATGAAAAGGCCAAAGTTTCTAATTATAGGCATAGATGAAAGAGAAGAATCTCAGGTCAGTGGCATAGACCAGCTTTTCAACAAAATCACAGACAAGAGTGTCCCCAAATCAAGGAAAGACAAACCCAGTTAGATATAAGAAGTGGAGAGACTCTGGCCAGCTTGAGCATGGCAAGCATGGCTCTGGCAGGCCGTGCCCTTCTCCCCCATCCCCTCTGCCTCGCTAACAGCCCTTAGATCACATCCCTGAAGCTAGCCACCAAGGTCTATTCCCTTATTTGGCCACTTCCTCCTCCTGAGGCTGACTACCAAGGTCCAGCTATCAAAGTGTAGAAGTCTAGCAATCAGAAGGCCCCTTTGGCTCACCCAATGAACATGTCTAATTAAAATTAAACACCTCATCCTAACATGGGGTTTCCCATTTTACCTTTACAAACTGCTATTTCTCTATGGGCCACATCTGCCTCCTCTGTCCAGAGACAGTCCTTTGTCCCTCTGAGACAAACATCCCTGCCCCCTCTCCCTTGTTCCCTTCTCCTCCTCTGCTATCTCTTGTCCTTGTCTCCTATTCCCTGCCCTTCGTCCCTCAGGGGCAAACAAATCTTGGTGCTGAGAACTTGGTCTGGGGGTCCTGAGATGATGCCATTCCTTTCAAAAAGCCCACAGAACACCAACCTGGCAGGACCAGGAAAGAAGCTCCCCACAGCATACCGTGGTCGAAACACTAGACAAACAGAAGGAAGGGTGAGCGCTGAAGGCTGCAAGAGAAGAAGGAGTCACACAGGGAGGGAGATCCTTCAGAGCAATAGCTGGCTTCTCAATGGAGATGCTGAGCATAGAGCAACGACTCCAAGTTCTACAAGAACACAGATGCCAACCTAGACTACTACTCTACCGAGCAGCGCTATCGGGCAGAGCTGAGAGAGAAAAAATCATGATATAAACAGACTAAAGGAATCCATGTCCACCAAACCAGCCGTACAGAGAATACTGGAAGCAATATTTTCAATCGAAGAGAGGAATAAGCGTAGCTAAGAGACTAAAGAAAGAAAACAAGTGAACTAGCAACTATTGAAGCACAAAAGAAACACAAGCCAGGGCTAAGAACACAACCAAACCAGCAAATGAGCAAAATTACCGCAAGCAACACACTTTAAATATTAATGCCCTCAGCCACCCAATCAAAAGACAGGCCAGCTGGGATTAGGAGACAAAATCCATCTTTCTACTGTCTGCAAGAAACTCAGTTTTGAAGACAGGAAGCATCTCAAAGTGAAAGCCTGGGAAAAGGCATCCCAAGCACACAGAACCGGGAAGCAAGCGGGTGTCACTATCCTTATGTCTGACAAATGCCTTCAAATAAAAACTAACTAGAATGTAGTGTCCTTCCTTGTCTCTTCTAATCAAGGGAACAATTAACCAAGAAGACATTACAACCCTGAACATATATGCATCCAATTTCATACAAAGCGTACCACTGGAGCTAAAGACAGACTAACTCTAAGTCAGTTAGTAACAGGTGATTTCAAAACCCCACTTTTATCAACAGACAGGTTAGCTAAATAAACAGAAAACATCAGAATTGAATGCCACTATACATCAAACATATCTACAGAATATTCTGTCCAAGCACCAAAGAATGTACACTCTACTCAACAGCCCATGCAAATGTTTCTAAAATGTATCACCCCGCCTGGGACACAAATCTTAAAAAAGTTCAGGAAAATTCCATGTATCTTTTTGAACTGTAATATAATAAAATTTAGCAAAAGAATCTGTACACAGACTCATGGAGATTAAATGAAAATGAAACCACAGTCCAACTCCAGGACACATTAAGTGCAGTTCTGCAAAGGAAAATTTATACCTCTAAGTGCCCACATTAAAACATCTGAACATGCCCAAGCTGGGAGGAGTGGCACCTGCCTTCAGCCCAAGCTCTCTGGAGACAGGTAGATCTTCCTGAGTTTGAGGTCAGCCTGGTCTACATAGAAAGTTTCAGGTCAGCCAGAGCTATGTAGGGAGATCCTGTCTCACCCCCATTCCCTCCACCAACCCAAGAAAAGAAAAGAACAAGTAAATAACTTAATAATGTAACTCAAGAGTCAGGAAGAATAAGAAAAAAAAATAACTCAAACCCAGTAGACAGGAAAAAAATAACAAAAATCAGAGCAGAAATGAAATAGAATCAATGAAAAACAATACAAAAAAAAAATCAAATCCAAGAGCTGGTCCTTTGAAAAGATGAAACAAGATCGACAGATCTTTAATCCAATTAGCCAAAAAAACAAAAACAAAAACAAAAACCCAATAAAACAAAACAAAAAACAAAAAACAAAAAAAATCCACAAATCCCCCATTAAATTAACAGAATCAGAGATGAACAGGGAAATATTACAGCAGACACCAAAGAAACCAAGAATATTTTATGGACCTATATTCTATTAAGTTTGCAAACCTAAAAGAAACAGATTTATAGATTCACCTGAACTACCAAAGTTACACCAAAAGGAGATCATCAATTTAAACAGACCTGTTACAAAGATGGAGCTCAAAAGAGATAAAAAGCCTTTGGTCTAAAAAAGCCCAGCCAGATGGATTCACAGCAGATTCTACCAGATTTTCAAAGAACAAAATCAACTTGGAAACGGAAAGAGCATTCCCAAACTCCTTCTACAAAAACAGTATCGCTCTGATACCCAAACCAAGTAAAGACCCAACAACAAGAAAGTTACAGGCCAATATCCCTAATAAACAGACTCAAAATTACTCAATAGGATACCTGGAAACAGAATATGGACATACATCAAAAAAATTATATACCATGACTAAGTTGGCTTTATCCCAGAGATACTTCAGCATATAAGTCAATAAAGACAAAAATAAAACAAAATGAAAAACAAAACAAACAAAAAAACCTCACTTCATATGATTATCTCAATAGATGCAAAAAAAAAAAACAAAAACAAAAAAGCCTGACTAAATCGAACATGCCTTCATGATGTGAGTGCCAGAGAGAGTAGAACTCAAGAGGCCACACCTCAATAAACGCTATCAATGACAAACCACACCGTGTCCTCCCAAATGGAGAAAAATCTGCAGCAATCCCACTAAAATGAGGAATAAGACAGTTGTCCATCCTTTCCACTCCTTTTCAATGCAGTACCTAAAACACTAGCAGAAGCAATAAGGTAAGAGAAGCCAACTAAAGGGATACAAATAGGAAAAGAAGTCAAATTAACTCTACTTATAGATTATGTCTTATACATAGACAGTCCAAAGACTTTAGATATGATTGACAATTTCAGTAAAGTGGCAGAATACAAAATCAACTTAAAAAATTATATACTAACAACAAACATACTGAAGAGATGATCTTGGAGACACTCTCATTCACAATAAGAAAAAAAAAAAAGAATAAACCTAATCAAGATGGTAAAGACCTCTACAACAAAAAACTTTAAAACTCTCAAAAAAGAGATACTAGAAAATGGACAAACTTGTCATGCTCACAGATTGGTACAATTAATATTGTGAAAAGGTTCTTTCTACCAAAAGTGTTTTATAGATCCAATGGATTTCTTTTTTTTTTTTTTTTGTTTTGTTTTGTTTTTTGTTTTTCGAGACAGGGTTTCTCTGTGTAGCTTTGTGCCTGTCCTGGAACTCACTTGGTAGCCCAGGCTGGCCTCGAACTCACAGAGATCCGCCTGGCTCTGCCTCCCGAGTGCTGGGATTAAAGGCGTGAGCCACCAACACCCGGCGATCCAATGGATTTCTAATCAAAATCTCTACAACGTTCTTCACAGAAATAGAGAAATATCATCCTAAAATTTATATAGAAAAGCAATCCAGAACAAAAGGGACAATGCTAGGATTATCATTCCACGTTTCAAGGTATTTTCCAGAACTATGGTAATAAAAGCAGCATGGTAATGCCACAGAAACAGACATGGCGGCCAATGGGATAAAAGGGAAGACCCAAGTGAGTACACCACAGTCATCTGATACTTGACAATGGCAAAAAATCGAACAAACAAAACAACAAACAACCAAAACCAAATCCCCAGCATCTTCAAAAATGGTGCAGGGGAAACCGGTGTCCATATGTAGAAGAATGCCTTTAGGCCCATCTATCATGAACCTGCAGAAAAACCAGCTCCGAATAGATCAAAGGCCTCAGTGTGAAACCTGAAACACTGAAACCACTAGATGAAAACAGGCAGCGTCCACAGATACAGGTGGAGGAAGGTTTTCTGAACAGGACTGCATTTGCTCAGGCGTTAAGGCTAACAATTGACAAATGGGACCTCAGGAAACTAGAAAGCTTTTGTACAGCAAAGGAAACCACCAAGGAAAGAAGCCCACAGAGTGGGAGAGAATTTTTGCCAACTACACATCCAGAGAGGATTCATATCCAGAATATATAAAGAACTCAATGGCTCCAGAACTCCAGAAAATAAACAACCCAGTCAAAACACAGGCTATGGATCTGAACAGTGATCTCCAGAGAAGAAATAAAAATGGCTAAAAGAATCTCAAAACATGCTCAATATCCTTAGCAATTAGAGGAATACAAGTTCAAATGAACTTGCGATTTCATCTTACCCAGTCAGATTGGCTAAGATTGAGAAAACAACTGAATTCTTTATGCGCGAGCCGCCTTTGCCTGGATAAGTGCAGCTACTCCACCTCAAAGAAGCGTCTCTTTACAGGCAGTGGAGACTATCACAGATATAATTTAAAAAAAAAAGGAAGAGGCTATCAACTTGAGAGTGTGTGTGGGGGGGGAATGGGAGAGGTAGGAAGGAAAGCGATGTAATTCTCTTTAAATGAAAAACAAAAAATATTTGTGGTGCTGGAGAGATGGCTCAGCAGGTAAGAATGTGCATACAGCTTTAGAGGTCCCTGAATTCCCCAGCCCTGGTGTGGGGTGGCTCACAACTGACTGTAATGCCAGTTTAAGGGGGCTCTGACACCTCTGGCGGCCTCAGGCGCCTGCAGTTATGTCCATATATCATGCCCTATCTCCACATACACATAATTTAAAAAAATAACAACAAAATCTTTCCAGAAAGAAAAGAGCAATGACTGACAAAAAATGCTGGAGGGGATGTGGGGAAAGGGGACCCCCTCATTCACTCCTCATGGGATTGTAAACTGGTACAGCCGATCTGTCAATCAGCGTGGAGAATTCTGACCTAGCTGTAAAGCCCATGCACCAGAACAATGATTGAACTGGGAAGAAAGCCACGAAGGTGCAACAGTGGCATTTTCATCTTGGGGATAACCAAAAGCTCCCTAAGTGGACTTCACGTCCATTTCACGGGACGGAATTCATGTCTGATGCTGTAACACTGCGTCCACACACAGGTGGGGAGGCCACGGACCCTAGCAGAGAATGCGCTACTAGTGCTGCACGGAACTAGTTCAGTTTCCAGCTGCGTTCTGAATACTTATCAGTACACCCAAAGATAAATGTGGCTCTCGTTCCTCATCAAACAAGCTTCTGTTTGCAACAGGTGGAGACTGTTACAGAGATCTACAACTAGTCAGTGACCGGGGTGCCCAACCACAGCTGATGCAAGCAAGCAAGCAAACAAACAAACAACAACAAAATCTCAAAAGAGAGACCGTGGAAAGGTTGTATGCTGTGGGATGGTCTGTATGTCAAATTGCTCTGATTGGTCAATAAATAAAACACTGATTGGCCAGTGGCCAGGCAGGAAGTAGGTGGGACAAGGAGAGAGGAGAAGTCTGGGAAGTGGAAGGCTGAGGCAGAGAGACACTGCCAGCTGCTGCCATGACCAGCAGCATGTGAAGACGCTGGTAAGCCACCAGCCACGTGGCAAGGTATAGATTTATGGAAATGGATTAATTTTAGCTATAAGAACAGTTAACAAGAAGCCTGCCACAGCCATACAGTTTGTAAACAATATAAGTCTCTGTGTTTACTTGGTTGGGTCTGAGCGGCTGTGGGACTGGCGAGTGACAGAGATTTATCCTGACTGTGGGCAAGGCAGAAAAACTCTAGCTACAGTTGTAAGAGCCAGAGGCCCAGGACATCTGCTGTCAGTGGCTCCTACATCCTAAAAAGGGGAACACACCCATGAACTCTCAGTGTGGTTGTCTGAACAAGACCATCCTGATGACACCACCAGCTGACATGCTAACAGGTACAGGAGACATTCCATGTGGTCCCACACCTAGATGAAGAGTTAGAGGAGGTCACTGGCTGCTGAGAGTGGGGAGAACCAGTTTCCTCCATGGATGAGCTCCCCTGTGGGTTGTCTAACCCCAAGTGGTAAGCTCTGGACAAACAAGCAAAGCCAAAGAAACCCATTAGTTACATATACCCATGTGTGCATCTGTGTAAGACACATTTACACATGTACAATAATAATAATAATCCAAGAGGTCATGAATCTGGGAGGGAGAAACAGGAGGAGTGGGGGGGACTGGAGTGAAGGTGATGTCTTGCTCATGTATGACGTTCTCAAAATAAAATAAACACAAACAATCAACAAACAAGGCAAAGGAAATGAAAAGCTCATCTCCGACTTTTCCCAGCAAAGGAAGGAAACACGATTTACCTGGTTGGTAGAAATCAGGCGACAGCTCTCTGGCCACGGCTCTCGCGATATCACACTCCTGGCGGGCAGCCAGTGCAGCCTGGTCAGCAGCGTCAGCCTTTGCTCTGGCATGTGCGGTCCTACATGGGCATAAAGAGGCTGGTGAGTAAGAGAGCACTGTATTAATTACCCGTGGACAAGCCAACCTTGATCTAGGGAGAAAAACGTTAACTGTGATCCTGGCCCAACACCTGCAATAGCAACTTTTAGTGTCACGATGCTCTGAGACCTCAGTGACAGCCACAACCGGATGAACCTATCTGTGAATCACTGCAGTCCTTCTTTTGGGGGAAAGGAAATTGTGAGCAAGGTCTCTAGCATTGGACGCTGTGTCTGGCTGTCAGAACTCACTGGACCAACTCCTCCAGTGATTTTGTATCATACTCCCCCAATTCCAAAAGGCAGCCAACCATGGAGAGCAAGATTTGACCATACGAATTAGCTTAGTGTTAACTGACCAAACTCCATCAGGAGAATCAGGTAAAAATCCGACTCAGGAAAGGCTGCCCGGTGGAAGAAATGAGCAGGATTGCTACCATCAGTTCTTGCTGACCCCATGTGTGGATACCCTTGCTGTGGCCAATTTCAGGCCATCGGCATGATGCTATTAGATGTGTTACTGGGAAGAGACGCACACCACAGGTTCTCACCAGTATGCTAAGGAGGGCTAGTGAGCTGTCTACTTACTGGATTAATTTAAAATTGCTTTTGCTTTAAAATTTTCAGAAAGTTATCTGTGTGTGTATGTATGGGCACACTAAGAGCGTGAAGAGGTCAGAGGATAACTTGTGGGAACTGGTTCTCTCTCCAAAACGTGGGTTCTGAAGACTGTACTCAGATCATGATGTTTACCAGCAAGTGCTCTTACCTGCTGAACCATCTCACTGGCCTGCGTTTACTTGTTTTTTTCCACAGGGATTTTATATGAAGCAAAAAGGACCCAGTGGAGCAGAGCAGGTGAGGATGGAACAGGTCTTGTGGTCTTCTAACCCCTCCCTGGTCTATCCTCACACAGTCAAGACTTCACCTTTAGAGGGGGGAACAAGTATTGGGCTTCCTGGGCTGACAGCTCAGTTGCTAATGTGCCTGTCCTGCTAACATGAAGACCTGAGTTCAATCCCCCAAGATGCACATTAAAAAAGGAAAGAAAAGCCAGATACAGTGGCCCACAGTTGTGATCCTAATGCTCGGGATGTGGAAACAAGCAGATCCCTGGGATTCACCTGGCGGCTAGCCTCGCCTCCCTGCCAAGTCCCAGGTCAGTGAGAGACCCTATCTCAAAAGTGACGTGTGTGTGTGTGTGTGTGTGTGTGTGTGTGTGTGTGTGTGTGTGTTACCAGTGAATTTTCTTTGCCTGTTTTTTTAAAGAGAGAGAGAGAGAGAGGAAAAAAAAGGCATGGAGTTGAATGGGTAGGGAGGGGATCTGGGAGGATTGGGGAGGAAAAACCATGATCAGAATACACTGCCTGAAAAAAATCTTTTCAATTTAAAAAATGAGGTGGACAGTGCCTGAGGAACAACAGACGACTGTCCTCTTGTCTCCATGTGTACAGGTACACTTGAACACACGTTTACCTGTATGCACAGACACGTGTGCGCACACACACAAGAACACACACACACACACACACACACACACACACACACACACACACACACACACACACGAAGGAAAAAAGTTAGGCTCCTTAAGGCCAGGCCAAAGAGAATCTGGGGATCACAGAGAGACAATTGGTGTGTGTGTGTGTGTGTGTGTGTGTGTGTGTGTGTGTGTGTGTGTGTGTATCCATTTCCTGAATGCAAAAGACTTGTTCAGTTAGTGTGTAAATGACATGGATATCTATCTATCTATCTACTCTTATGCCTTTGTAGACATCCTGTCATAGTTCATCAGCACCAGGCAGGACTATGGATAACTAGTATGAAAGTCTGAAAGCAATGCACACACTAATCTCAGACAACAGGAGAGGGTGATCCAGGAAATGGCACTACAAGAGGCAGCTGGAGATGACCAGGAAACTGTTCCCGAGGCTTGACCACTAGAATTAAAATGGAAAGGCAGGATCTGACCTGAGGCCGGGGTACTAGCTAGCAAGACACCCCATTCTCATCTTTCTCCTGGACTCTTGTGGGTTCATCTCACTCCCATCTAGAACCTAGGTGGGTCTAGAGACTAGTAAGCTTTGCAAAGACTAGGATATTTTCCCTTCTATTCTTTGCTGTCCCTGGCCCAGAGTATTTATGGAGAACCTACCTTATATATAAATGATGATTCTTTAGGAATAGCTGTGCTGCCACTTAGTAACAAGTGAACTAAAGGATATGTGGTAAGGAAAAAAAAATCTATTTTCAATAAAAAATTAGTGAACCACAGAACTACAGAAATGGTAAAGGCAACGTGGCTGCCAAGGTTCAGTAAGGAGGGGAACAGGGAGAACAGAGCACATGTTTAGGGGAGAGAAACAACTCCATGTCACACTGTAGTGGATGGAACACATGCATCAAAATTTGGAGAATACACATCATTGGGGTAGGTCTATATGAACAATGGATTTTACATAATCAGGGTTGAGTGCTAAGGTGAACAATGGATTTTAGCGCAAATGAATCAACATTCCTTCAGCAATTCCATCAAATTTACTCAAGATGCCAGAGAAGGAAGCTGCGTGTGGGCCCAAGGTGGGGAGAAGATGTGTATGAGAACACTGCAGTCTGGTCAACTTAAAAACTGCTTCAAAAAAAAAATCAGTTACAAGTATAACATTATACTGACTGAGCAGGTTGTATTTACATATTTAGGGAAACTATATATATGTGTATCTATCGGTCTGTCTGTCTATCTATCTACCCTCCCTTTTTCTCTCTCCACACATACATATTTGTAACAAAAAGATAGAGGAAAATGATATAATTATAACTTCCAAAGCCAAAAATGTATTAAAAATGAATGGATAATCTTCCATGTATCCAAATAGTTTTTTCTTCATCATGTGGGATATTCCTGATTGCTTTTGTCTATGGAGCATTATAAATTTGAAGTGAAAATAAAACAAGAGTTTAAAAGAACATATTCCTAAGTGCCTGGCTGTAGTGACCTTGTAAGACATCATCATCCTTGGCAATTTGAGGAGGCAGGTTGACTCTAATTCTATGCCCAAGGACCAGTGGGCACCCTCTGTTCACATTCTTTCAGCCTCTCAACTCCTTTCTTTCCTCCCCAGAATGATTTTCCACTTTATCTGCTATTCTTAGCTAGAGCCTAATTATGTCTAGGTACCATAATTAATGAAGTTGTAAGAGTACAGCCATGCTGCCTTATAATGTGATTTCCTAGCTCTTCAATAAATCTACAAAACTAAACAATGTATTCTGATACAACTGCAACACATTTCTGTCAAGCCAAACAAAACGGAAATACTATCTCTATCCCATACTATAATCCAGCTAACTGGAGAGTAGACAGTACAGCATCCCCTTCCTGTAAACAGATAATGGAAGCTCAGTGTCAGTAAAGGCTCATTCACCACTCTTGTATGTAACTTACTTTCTTACTTGCTCTTTTCTGAAGGTCCAGACATCTAACCCAGCTATCAGGACTACTTAGAGTTGACCAGATGAGCAAGACCACACCCACCCCTGAATGCTTGAGAATTTCTGGTGGATCTGATCCCGAGAAATGGAGAAAGGAATTTTCTCTGCATTATGTTACCATATGCTTCATGGGGTCAAGGTCACTGGCATGGCTAGACTTTGGAGGTTGCCTGGGCTTATGTGTGAACTCATTTATTAAATCCCATGGTCAGTTCCAAACCTACAAATGGCTGGTTAGACCTGACACTGTTCTTGGGGTTAGGACTAAGAACACATAGTCTGAGGATATCAGGGGAGGCCACATAGCATAGGTTCCCAATGCAGCTGGTTGTATGGAAACTAATTAGCTAGCTAACTAACTAACTCTCTCTTTCTCTACACCACCTCTTTCATTTAAGACCTTTTTTATATACATGTCTTTGGCTCCTCACAGTTTCATTCTCCACACATCATTATCACATATTTTCTCGAATGATGTAATTATAAGTAACTGAGAAGTCATGCCAATTAGTGAGGCAGCAGCCATTGACCTTTTAGGACTTTACTTTTGCTGTATACTGTAGTTTAACTTTAGGGTGAAAGGGTTAAGCTACAATTCTCAGATGCAGAGATCTGAAGCTGTCTTGGCTCCTCTCTTGGCCACAGCCTCAAGTAGCCAGACCATCTGGATGCTAACATTACTATAGTTAAACTAATCACAAATTATTTTTTCTCATCAACAACTTGAAGTTCTTTTCCCCCTTTAATGACTGAAATATTTTACGAGTTCTTAAGTCACTTTATTCGGAAGAAAATGATCATTTCCTCAATTTTCTTGAATGTTTTAAATTTTTTATTCATGTGAGGTTCCTTAAATTTAACAATGCTTTTACAAAAAATACATTTAACTGTACCCTAGACGGGTTCAGGGTACACCCCTCTAAGGAACGCACATGGCCCTTTGGACGTCTACCCCACCTCAGGCTTTCATGGACAGAGCTGATGAACATTTGGATCCAGAAGGCAGCAGGACTCTGTGAAAGGTAAAACCAAATCTGACACTTACTGAGTTTGCTGCTTCTACATCTTACCCATTTCCTTCCCAACAATAAAGCGCTTTGAAAATACGCTGCTTTGGGTATCCTTTTACTTTTATTATGTATGATGTCACGGTTAGTTTATGAGCTGACTCTTAAAACTTGGTGGCAGAGGCCACCATCTAACAGGTTCAGGGGTCTGTCCTTGGGAAGATTTGCTAGGACATCCAAATAGTTAAAGAAAATTATTATTCAGGTAATTAAAAAACTGGAGCAATTGGCTGGTCGAGACCAAAGTCTTGGTTCAGGACCACAGTGCTCTGCCAGATGCCAAAAGTGCTTGCCTCCCTTGGGGTGCCGATTTGGTAGGTCCAGAACCCTCCAGTTCTCCACCACCAACACCCCAGCAAATTCCATCCCCTTCTGGTTCTCTGGAAAATGTCTGGCAATAACAAGAAATTATTTTTTTTTGTTATGGCACTATGGGTAATAAAATGCAAAAAAAAAAATGACCTGTTGGCCTTTCTTTTGGACTGTGACATTATTCATTTATGTGAGACCTAGATTTGAGAAAAGCAATTATCTCATGCAGACAGTTTCAGGCCTCTTAAAGAAGAAGTCAGTCTGTGGAGCAAGGGAATACTCTGGATAGGAACAAAAGGCAACTGGTGCTGCAGACACGGGTAACAGTGGAGGCTTGATTCTCAGGAACTAGCAGCAAGTAAGAAGGCCATGCTTCAGTCTTGATTTGGCTCTCCAGGAAGACTGGCCCAGCAAGGCTCAGCACACCCTTACTCAGAAGAGCTGCTTTTGATCTCTACTCCACCTGCTAAGTGACACTGCTGATGAGAATCTCCACCTAGAACAGACAAGACTCCGCTACCATTCCACCCTCAGTGACCTGGGTCAGAAGACCACATCCTAGGCATGTTCCACCTATCGGTTCTAGAATGTTCTTCATAAACTGCCTTAAAAACAAACAAATAAAACAAAACAAGACCTAGTTCTGGTAACTTCAGGACTCTTATTTTAAACATGTAATATTAACAGTAACTCATTAATCTCATCTTCTTTTGGTCTGAAAGTGATAGCAAGCTATTCAGATACAACATGGACATGAAGGGGCATGCTATTGAGCTATTCAGATACAACATGGACATGAAGGGGCAAGATACAGCCAGTGAAGATTGGTGTCGGACACCCCCAGAGCTCAAATCTTTGCACACGTGTTAGAAATCCGGCTTTGAAAGCATTTAGAGTCAATGATTAGGCCAAATCTCCTCTGAGCCTCAAGTGATCCTTGCCAATGAGATCACAAGTTAAACCACATTTCTTATCAAAGAAAATGCTTACACACTGCAGTAATTAGTACCATTCCCTTGGCTTCTGGTCAAGAGGAAAAAGGAGCTAAGATTCATCTGAAAAATGTTTACACACCTTTGACAAAATGCTGTCCATGATGTTATCACTGCCTGTTTTACAAAGAGTCAGGGGATACAATACTCTTATTGTGTAGTGGCAGGAACAATCTGGTCTCTGATAATAAACTGGTTTGCTTCCTAGTATCATACAACCCCAACAACATAACCTGTTGTCTCTCTTTTTGTTAAAGCTACCAGGAAACTCCAAGTAAAATGATCCTCAGTCTACACACACAGGTACCTTCTGTAGTTTCAGGGTTCTAACCAGACTCCCCAGGCCAGGGATGCTGCTACATACATGACTTGTCACTATGCCCTGTAGATGCTTTCTGGAACCTGGCAGGATAGTTAATCAAGACAGCCAATTCCTCGATCAATAGGCTGCTGTTCTTACTAAGGTTTCTCAACTTTGGCCCCACAGTGTGCTAATGCCCTGGGGACAGATATGATAATTTGGGGATCTTAGAGTTCAGTCTTCATTTATAGGATTTTTTAAAAATCTCTATCTAGAACATTTCAAAGCTTAGAAAATAAGCCCTCATTATTAAGTACTTTAAAAATTTTCTCCTCTAATTTTCTTAAAAATACAATGAGTTGAAAGGCTATATTATTTATTTTGTCCACTCCTTGCAAAGGCAGAGGACAGCTCACTGTTTCTCTTCTCCTGCCATGCTCACACCAGAGCCGAAACTCAGGTCATAGGGCTTGGGAGCAGGCATCTCGTCAGCACCATAGAAGACTCTATGGTTTTGAGAGCCAGGTCAAAAGCACCTTTCTGATTCTTCTCTGGACTATGTCGAATCTTTCTCCTTTGTTTCTGTTGCTAGAGACTGAACCAGGGCCTTGCATGTGTAGGCAAGTGCCTCACCACTAAGTTATTTATTTATTCATTCATTCATTCATTCATTCATTCATTCATTCACTCACTCATTCATTCATTCATTCATTCATTCATTCATTCATGCAGAGTCTTGCTTATATGACCTAGGCTGGGCTCTACCAATCTTCCTGCCTTAGCTTCACAAGTGCTGGAATTATAGCTTTACCATGTCTGGTTCACTTAAATTTTTCTTTTCTTGGTGACATTTACCTAAGATTTATTACTAGAAATCCAATACAAGAAATTAGGATGTTTTATTCTTAATACATACAGGATTATGTATTAATACAAGGAGTGTTTTTGAAGAAAAATCCTTTTAGTGAGGACCACTCAAGTTCAAAAATGCTGTCATGAAGCAAGATTAAAACACCTCTTTAAGCCGGGCAGTGGTGGCGCACGCCTTTAATCCCAGCACTCGGAGGCAGAGCCAGGCGGATCTCTGTGAGTTCGAGGCCAGCCTGGGCTACCAAGTAAAAAGCGCAAAGCTACACAGAGAAACCCTGTCTCGAAAAATCAAAAAACAACAAAACAACAACAACAACAACAAAACCACCTCTTTAAAATGTAACTACCCACGATTCATTAGATGAAAGAAACTATAGCAAATCAAAAACTGGTGCTGGTATATAGACTCTATAAAATACCCCTCAATTCAACAAAAGAAAATTTAAAAACTGATAAAGGACTTAAAGAGACATTTCTCCAACCACAACAACAAAAATGTACAATGGCCAGCAAACACATGTAAAGATCCTGAGAATAATTAAATATGGGGAAAATGCCATGCTCTTAGCATGTGTTTATTTTATATGATACTCCAATTCTACTGTCATGCCCCATTAAAGGCAGTGTCTCAACAATTTGTTGTTGTTGTTAGATCCATGATCAGAGCATCCTTTTAATAGGAGCCACCCATGTATCAAGAGATGAATAAAAAAAAGTAATAAATAATACAAGCGTATTATCAGCCTTTAGGAAAGAAATGTGGATCTGTGCTACTGTATGGATAAAGCCTGAGGATCTTAAACTAAATGGAACAAGTCACAAAGAGACAAGTTTTATATGAGGTACATAGAGTAGACAAATCCATAGAGAGAAAATGGAAGATGGTGGGGGGGTAGTGAAGGGAGGGGGAGATAATGGGGAAAGGAACATCAGGGCAGTGTTTTAAATTTTCAAGATGGAAAAATGTGGTGGTATTCTAATTGTACTGAAATGTGATTTTGATTGTATGTTAATAAATAAAGTTACCTGGGGGTCAGAGCTATTAGAGCCATAGACAGAGTGTGGCGGTGGTGGCACACACCTTTAATCCCATAGATCTCTGTGTGTTCAGGGATACAGCCAGCATTGGAGACATATGCCTTTAAGACCTAGGGGGCTGTACATTCAGACAGTGACGAGGCAGTCACGTGTTTGGGTTTACAACCAATGAGAAGGCAGAATGATTGGAAAATCGACTTACAGACAGGAAGTAGCTTTTTTTCGGGAAGCTGGGACACCGCAGGCGGAAGGGTGAGATTTTAGCTCTGAGCTCTGACCTCTCGGCTTTCTCCTTTACATTGTTTCTGTGTTTCTTATTTAATAAGACGGTTAGTTACATCAACAGAAAAACATGTGGGGATTAGTTGTACGACAAGATGACTTAAGTACTAATGGACACTATACTTAATAGGGTTTACGTTATAAACGCTTCATAATTACAAGGAAAGTCAGTGGTTGGGTAAGTATCTACAGAGAATCTATATGTCCAGGAAGCTGAAGAGGAAAGCCCAAGAAGGTTTTGCTCTTATTTGGGATGTCACTGTGCTTATTCCAGCCACAATTAAAATTCCAAGAGGGAAACAACTCTGATCAGGAGAAATCTTGAGTGGACAGCGTAGGAAAGGTATGTCAGAGCTTTGAAACACGTCCATTTAGCTAGCTTTGAACAGAAAGCCTGACATAGAGGTTGCCTTCAAAAATATTAGTGGAATAAACAAACAGATGGGTGAGGTCAGAAGTACCAACAATAACCCTGAGATTTGCAACTAGGTGTCCAGATGAATGACTTCACTACAGAGAGACATTGTGCAGGCCCTACTAATGGTTGAAGGTGATGAAAAGCTGTTTTAGACAAGCAGATGTTTACATGACATAGGCATTTATAGTTACAAATATAGGGTCATGACGCAAACTAAAGGTCTAAGTTAAAAGAGAAGTACGAAGACTATGAGGGGTTCAATGAAAGGTGGATGAACCCAATAAAAAGTGAATCAAAAAGCTGAGACTGAATCCAAAGGGACCTAGGGACCTGATGGAGTAAAGAATAGTATCACTGACAGGTGGATGCATATAATTAGATGGTGAATTTCCAAGGAAGCCCCCTCAAGGTCCTTGGCAAACCCTATACATCTTTCAGGAATTAACTGGGCCAGAGGCAAATCTATGTTTTCTCTGGGGCAGCTGTATTTTTCTCAGGCCGAGTGGCAAATGTGCATGCTCTGGAAAAAGTGTGGATAGACTCACAGGGAAGAATGGCCTGTCAATCCTGGCATGTCCTGGGAAGAGGGAGGGCCAAGCAAAGGCAGCTGGGTTTGATAAGACCCTTTCGAGAGGAGAGGGCAGTCTGAATAAGGAGGCCACTGCTGAGGACAGATGGAAGGGGACTGCTGAGGAACTGGGCAAAGGAAGTAGAGGAAGCAGGTGTGGGCCACATACTAGAGACTTCTGACCCAGAAAGGAAGGAAGAAATTTGGACAGTAACCAGTGGAATTAGCTGGGTCAAGGGGAAAGATAATTTACTCACATTTTACAAAATGAGAGCCATTGGAAGGTGGGCAGAAAGATGTTTAATGAATATGAGAAAATGAAGAAACTCTGAGAAGTTGACAGGTGGAGTCATGTCATGGAAGAGGTAGAAGAATGCAGGAAAAAAGTTTTTTAACGGGCTTTAAGGTTTAAAGAGAGCTTGTATCATGGGCTTTGGAACTAGATGTCGTCTCTCAGCCCAGTTTATCTCATGTTAGCTGTGCCTCCATTTCCTCACCTGTTTTTACAGGTGGGAAATATTATCTCATAGTTGCTGTGGAACTGAGCTATCTGAACTCTCAGAATGAATCCAGTATACTTAGAATGTAAGTGCCCATTATTCCATTCTGCAGAAATTAAGGGACAGCATGGGAAATCGGGGACACTTAAAAAGGTGAGGATTTGGAATCAGAAGCAGAGAAGGTAAATGTGGTCTTTGAAGCAGAGACTAGGGAATGGGGTGGAACTCATCCTGGAGTCCTGCAGGAGAATCCATCCATAGCCAACCGCAGCAGCCTCTAAGCCAGAGGCAGCAAGGGCTACAGAAGACAACTTGATGAATGTCAAAGTCATACAAATGTAGAGAGGTTATTCAGGGTGGCTTCAGTTGATTATAATACAGCTTCTGTCCTTTCCTATGGTAGATTTTGGAGAAACAGTCTTATTCTGAATGTGGCCTTCTTTTGAAGGCTTTATGTTGTAAGTTCAAATTGTCAGAGAGCAGGCCTTTAGAAACAGGTGAAGTAAATTGTTTTTAAAATGAGTGGATATTCTATAAAAATCAAACTATACAGAATCATCCAAATTGATTTCTCTTTGGCACTTTATATGAACACCTGGATATCCATGGTAAAAGCCTGGCAACCTTCAGAATACAGGTAATAGTTGGGAATTAAAAATGTCCACACTGTATTTCTATGTCAGTGTTCTGTTTCTCACCCTTTGCTGATGGTCCACTGTGGGTCCATGTTAAAGAATGGGAGCAACTGAAGACTATATAGGTCAGGAATATAGGCTGGTATCTGAGATATTCAGTCAACGACAAACTGACCAAGTGAGCAGTTCACAGCTGACCTAGTCCCTGCTTATTCCTGTTAATGCTTCTACATGCACACTCTGTAGTGCTGAAATGAGGCCATCTTATAAATATTTATACATTAAAATATTACTGGGCTGGGAAGTGACTGGGTGGGTAAAGTATAAGTGCGAGGACCAGAGGTGATATTCCCAGCACTCCTGTAAATGTGGGGAGCAGTTGATGGCACACCTGTAACCCTAGCTTCAAGAGGGGGTTGACCTTGGGGGTATAGTCTAGCTAGGCAGACTAGCCAGATCAGTGAGCTCTGGGTTCAATAAAGACCCTGCCTTAATTTATAAGGTGAAGACCAATCAGGAAATATATCTGGGGTCTGGAGAGATGGCTCAACAGTTAAGAGCACTTGCTCCTCTTCCAGAAGTCCTGAATTCAATTCCCAGAACCTACATCAAGTAGCTCACAACTTCCTGTAACTCCAGCTCTAGAAGGACCCAAGGCCTCTGACGTTCAAGGGTACAAGTGAGCACTTGCTTGCATGCATTCTTACATTCTCATTCTCTCTCTCTCTCTCTCTCTCTCTCTCTCTCTCTCTCTCTCTCTCTCTCTCACACACACACACACACACACACACACACACTCGCCCCTCCCAGCACTTTAAAATAACAAAAATACCTGTCACTTGGGAGGTAAAGGTAGGCAGAGCTCTATGAATTTGAGGCAGTTTGGTCACACAGTGAATTCCAGCCAGCCAAGGCTGCATAGTGAGACCTTGTCACACTCCCACACCCCAATAATGAAAACAAACTTTTTAACAAGAAAGATATCCAACGTCTACCTATGGCTTCCATAGGCACGCATGCACGCGCGCGTGTACACACACACTCACACTCACCCCTCCCAGCACTTTAAAATAACAAAAATACCTATCACTTGGGAGGTAAAGGTAAGCAACCCCCCTTTACTAATTTAAAAATGATAGAAATGATTGAGAGCATCTTGAGCTCAGTTTAGACATGCTTCAGTTGAGACAGTTCAGACATTCTCTTAGTGAATAAAATACAAGGGCCAGTTTCCAAGCTTACTTGGCTCCACTGAGATAGGAACAGTAAAGGGATCTGTTCTACTCAGCACACGGCACTCTGAGCATGAACATGAGCTATTGGAATTAGTTACATAAAACCTTTCTTAGGCATTTTAGCTCTCAGTGTTTTCAAGGCAAGCATTTTGCAGTTGCAGAGTTTAAGGAAGGGTTGCTTTGTGAGAAATCCCAAACATGAGGGGTATGGTTATTCTCTCATGAACGGGTTTTTTCACTTTACATTTCCTGGTAGGCACTGTAGTTCTGTTACTTCTATTTCACACCTGGTCCCTGAAAAGGGATCATTCAGCAGTTTAACCAAGAAGTCCCTGACAATATTTGCTTTAAAACTCTAGTCTTTTGATACAATAGGCGTTATGGAAAATAATAAAACAACATAGAGGTATTATTCAGATATATTAACTCTGATTTTGAAACAATGCTCAAAACTTGTTTTACTACACATACTGAGAAACACACTTGGAAATTGGAAGGGCATCAGAGAATCCTGTGGCTCCACCCCAAAGACCAGGTAATTATTTTTCCTTCTGTTGGAATCGGAGACTGAGGGGGCTAAAACACACACTCCTTCACCCAGCTGGGGCCAGTGAGATTGCTCAGTTGGTTACCACAGGACTGCTGACCTGGGTCCAATCCCTGGGACTCACATGGTTGAAGGAGCGATGCACCCTCCTCCAAAATAAAGAAACGTAATGAAAAATTCACCCAGATAGCCAGTCTAGGGAATGGGTTAAACCCAGGTCTCTTTACCTCCAGAACAAAGACTAGTGAGGATTCTGTGAAACCCATTTCTGTAATATCCCAACAAACTTTAGATTTTACCTTCCCATCAGTTATGTGTTTTTTCTTTCTGCTTTAAGATTTCATTTCCATAACATCTTACATTCATCCTTTCTTTTCCAATATGTTACTACCCCTACACCTTATCAATCTTTGATGGATTTATGGCAAATTGTGAGGTTTCTTCTTCTACACATATTTTTAGAGCAACTCTGGCTGATTTTCAAGTAAAATAATACAGCTTAAAAGCATCTTACTGAAGATGACAGGAGGGGCCTGGTTTTCAGCAAGGTTATTCTTCAGCAGGAACATTTTTAGGTGGCGTTAAAAATACTACCGATTCAGCCAACTTACAGTTGCCGTCCCCAAATCACCAAATTAGTAATTAATGTCTCTAACTTTTAAAGGAACCATCAGAAGATCATCTAATTTCTCCCAGATCCTTAAAAAGTTCCCTGATTTTTTTCATGGAAATCAACAACTTTCTGTTGTTTCTGTGTCTACTTGCTTTCATCATCTGTGATATCATTACCCTGAGGACAATCTTTATCCTAACAATCAACAGGTAAAACTAAGTTTGTCCCAAGATAATGAGAAAAGAAGGGTGGAAATGAATACATGAATAATGATGACTGGTTTGCTCTCCAGTCTTTTAAGTAAAAATGACATTTGGTTGTAATGTGGGGGCAGAGGTAGTTTTGAAGATGAATTCATGGACATCAAAAGAAAAATGCATGCTGCCTCTTAAAAGACGGTATAGTGCTCATGAAGAATTCCAGGCACAGGACAATGCTATCCTCAAGAACAAAGGGGAACAGACAATGTCATTTTCACTGAGGCAAGGATTCAGAACCTGTTTGTTATCCTGCAATGATGGCAAAAGACAGACTGAACCCTGAAGAGGCAGGGAGAGTTAGTTACCTGGCATCAAGGTCCAGTGCCAGCCTGCTGCTTCATGGGGCATCTGACAGCTTTTCTCAGGCCAGGTCTCTTATTTGCTATAGACCATCTAATTTTACTTCCATGTTAGAATTTCTCATCGTACTAAATTATCGTCAGCCTCAACCACTGGCAATAGTCTATGTTTCTGAAATAACAGCAGACTTGCATGACAAAAGAATGTGCCCTAGCCTTACCAATTGATTCTGTGTTATCTGAAGCATAAACACAAAGAATACCCTTTTACTTAAAGTGCACCCATGACAGCTTTTTAAAGATTCTGGCAGAAACCTGTACAATCCACTCATAATTCTGGACCCCAGACACTGCAATGTTTATGATAGAAGACAGGACTTCATATATGCTTTATTCTAGTATGAACACATTTCATGTGAAATCCTCTGGGGTTGACCAGTTACCCTGCAAAGAAATGGGACAGCAGGTTAAGGGGAGTGATAATCAAATGCCAATGAAGTCTGGAAGAGGTCTGACTGGAGGGGAATCCACGCCTGGAGTGGGAGGTGTGAATCCCACAGCTCAGGTGGACAGTACTTTTTCCACAGAGGCGCAGGAGCTCTGGGAATAGCAGGTGTTCTGCAGAACAAGGAGAGGGAAGAAGTGTCGTCGTATGAACGGAGGAGAAGACAGTGCGTAGAAACAGGAGGCTGTGAGCTGCCCAGTACGTCCCAGTTCTTACTGCCACCTGGGGTGCCCACTGTTACAGTCCTGCTGCTGCCAGGCCTCTGGGCCACAGGTGCTTCTGAATTGATGTTTCCTCAAATAGTCACTCTAGCCAGCCTCACCTCATGCTTTTTACATACTCATGTTATCATCAGCTACTGGTATTTTCAGCCCCAAACAAAATCCTGACACAATGAACAATCTGCAAACACCTACCAATGCTTTGACAGTATTTTCTACTTGAGGTACACAGGTAATTCAGCCTAATTTCATATCACACTCCCTTTCCTTTCTGCTCTGCTCAGATTTCACTGTCTGTCTAGAACCTCAGTAGGACCCAATCCTATGTGTGATGTTTTTCTAATGTACAAATCAGTAGTCAAGTTTGACCTGTAAATAAGGCACAGTAACAAATTAATAATAATAAAATGGAACAATCATAAGAAAGCACCATAATGAGACTTTAGTGACTCTTGGAATATTGATTTCTGGAGTTTTCCATGTAATGCTTTTGAACTGAGATTGCCTATAGGTGACTGAGGTCACAAGACGTGAATTGATGGGCAAGAAGAGTTTCCTGCATTGCACACACTGGCCTTGTGCTCTGCCCCTTCTGAAGTTCTAGGAGTGACAGGAAAGTGTTAGTCCCTCGACTTTCTCTGGCAGATGACCATTGCGGGCAAGAGTTGACTGCAGACAGGACATCTCTATGCACTGATTTTCTTAGGTGCCATAGCTAACAGCTGTCAAAGAGATGCCCTGTACTGCAGAACTAGATGACAAAGGTTGGATCTTGGTCTGAGACAGGTGCCTTGGCCATGGCCTGGGTTCCTGGACACTACAGTCACCATGAGGGACAGATTTTAACATCATAAAGTCTTCTTGCAAGCAAGTTACTCACTAAAGGATCTTTTCCAGGGAATTAGTATATTTCTTAAAAAAAAAAAAAGCTTTGCTTCCCAAACTCTGAAATTTAATTTTTATTTATTTATGTGTGTTGGGGTATGGTCGTGGGGGGCTGTGCTAATGTAACATGTGAGTGGAGGGCAGAGGACAACTGAGGGCATTTGTTTTCTCCTTTCAAAATGTGGGTCCTGGGGACTGAACTCAGCTTGTCAGGATTGGTACCAAGTACCCTTTCCTGCTAAGTCATCTCTCTGTCCCTGAAATTTAATTATTTATAAGCTTTTAAAAATTATTAGATTTACTTATTTTGTGTGCAAATATTTTGTTTGTATGTATGTAAGTGCAGCCCATGCATGCTTGGTACCCGTGGAGTTAGAAGAGGGTCAAAGGCACAAATTATAAGGACTATTACTTTTAAAAAAAATCTGTGTTGTAAGAGTCAAGAGACCAAATGTCCCATTCAAAACGTGAGCCTGGGCCTGAACAGAGAGTTTTTAAAAGAAAAAAAAAAGGCTGAGAAATATGTAAAAAAAAAAAAAAAAAAAATTCATTTTCCCTAGCAATTAGGGAATGCAAATCAAAACAACCAGGAGATTTCGTCTCACCCCAGTAAGAGTGGCAAAGATCAGCAAAACAACTGGCAACAAACGCTGCTCAGGCACTGGAGAAAAGGGGATTCTCACTCATTGCTGACAGGATTGCTCACTGGTGTCGCCTCGGTGCAAAGCAAAAAGCCAAACCCAAATCTACCATACGACCCAGCTAGACCACTCCATCCTCCTCCACAGACACTTGCTTGGCCATGTTCACTGCTGCTCTGCTCACAATAGCTAGGAAAGGGAAACAACCTCAATGTCCTCCAACCAATGCATGGATGGTGAAAATTCAAATAGGTTATGGAATGTTATTCAGCTATGAAGAAAAATGAGATCATGAACCATGCAGATAAATGGATGGAACTAGAAAAGATCTTACTGAGCGAGGTAATCCAGACCCACACATTCTCTCTCATCAGAGACTCCTAGCTCCAAATCTCCTGATGTGAGTACATATCCTGGAGGAACTGCAGAAACCAGGAAAGTAAAGAAGGACCAATGCCAGGGTGGGGGAGTAGGGAAGCAGTCGATAAAGGAGTAGCAGGGAACAAATGATCTGATCAGAGAAATGGGAGGAAAGGAGCAGGGGGCGCTAATTACGGAGGGGGGGGGAGACAAGAACAGAAGACGGAGGGCAATAGAACAGCAAGGATGCCCTCACAAAGAGCCATGCTATTGACTGTTTACTTAAAAAAACTACAATATAAGTTAAGTCTGTGTATAAATATACACATATAGTTTAAATGAAATGTTCTCATCTAGGCTGACAATGCTCCCTCCAAGAGCTAAAGACCCCATAAGAAGCCCCCAACATCAGGCGTGAGAAGCCTGCTTTTGAGTTGTTGTTCAGGGTTGTCCAAGTGATCCCCAAACATTACAGGCTCCTGCTATGGCACTTGGTCACTCCCAAGAGGTGGAACATGAGTCCCTATCCTGAAGACACCATGCATTTCAAACACATGGCCCAGAGGCTCCTGAGTTATAACTGACCCGAAAGCCTCCTCCCCAAGGATTAGCTTTCAGGGTGCCAGAAAGTGCATGCAAATTTCAAAAGGAGCAAGAAACCAACAGCTCTATTCAGCCATGATGCCTACGAACCACAAGAATAACCATCACAACACGATAACCCTAAGGGTGTAGTGTAGTAGTGGCAGGCAATACCTTGGCCTTACCCAACAGTTCTCTAATTGGACCTATGAACTCTTCAACTGGAGGGAAACCATGCCTGGTACTGGAACCAAGCCAACTACCCAGGGCTAGTGAAGTCATGGATTTCGGAGGAAAATTCACAACCTTCCCTTTACTAAATAAGAATAGTCTCTAACTACATTCTAAATATGTGTCCTTAAACTCCAGATAAGCATAGTCCTCACCCCTAAACAAGGAAACTTCTTCTGCAATAGATGGAGACCATTATATATATACACGACAACCAGTCCAAACACAGTTGGGAAGTGCAGTCTGACTGACATACCTGTAACACATATACCACAACTCCTGCAGCCGGGTCTCAGGGAGCCCTGCAGAAGAGGGGTGGAAAGATCCGGAGAGCCAGAGGATCAGGAAGTTTGCTGAGACTGGGTCTCCTAATAGTGTCAGAAACGAAACCCACAGCCTCGCCAACATGACTGCTTAAACATGAGCCGAACAAAGGCAACAACAGACATTCCAAAGTGGACAGAGTAAAGGCTTCAACCCTAGACTAAGAACTACAGGCCACCACAGAACACTGAGAGCAGGAGAAACAGTCTTCCCCAGAGAAGAACACACCAACTGGTTATCCGATACAAAATGGTCAGCCCTGAAAACCTATCTACGCGTAATATTCTATACACTGAGATGGTGATATTTATGTATTTAGGAATATATATGCATATATGTATATAACAATAATTAATGAAAAAAGAGGTCATGAATTTGAAGAAGAAGGATATATAGGAGAGTTTGTAGGGAGGGAAGGGAGAATGATGTAATTATAATCTCAAAAAAAAATACCCAAAAGAAATTATTAAAAAAATCTGCTTTGTAATCATAACTGTCAGGTTTAAGTATATTAAGTAACTATCAATTAAATGATGTAAGATGATAAATTCTTTGTTATTACTAGACACCAACAGCTGGAAGCCACTGCTATGGGCATTTGAAGGCTGTCTGTCTTCATTCGGGAAATACTGAACTGTACACATTCTCCTCTCATAATTTTTTTTTGTTTTTGCTGAGTGCCAACAGAATAGGACAGAATTGAAATTAAGAATAACTAAAAATCTACCAACCAAACATAAACATTTTAGAGATAAAGGGTTTAACCAACATATCTGATTCCGAGATGACTACTTGCACTGTTCTGGTAACTAGTTAAGTCAGGGCTGCTCTAACTTTTAAATTATGATTTCATTAGTTGCAACAGCAGGCTCTTTAGTGAAATAAGCCTTCATTACAGGGCTACTATGTAATCCAAGTCATGGGTTAAAAAATGCCTTCTCTGCCTGGAAACCTAATGGCAATGACTGCTGATGTGCCCCTGACTGATGATGTGAAATCATTAAACCGGAATCCAGTCATGAGATCTTACTTTTAAAATAATATAGCCCCGTTTTGCTCAGCTTTGAAAGCAGCCTTGTGGGTGTTGAAGCATATAACCAAAGTTCTGACATGCTCTGGGAATCCACGCTGACCAGAAATGGAAGCCATACGCAGGATCCCAGCCTGCCGCCTTCGAGCCCTACGATCTAGCTCAAAGCCTGTTTTCCCATCCCTTCGCCATCTCCTGGCAAAGAGCCTCGTTCCCTGCCACTTGCCACTTGTTCTGAGCTATTTTAACTCTGGACAAGTTGTGGTAGTAGGCTATATTTAAATTGGCCTGCGCCGTGAAGAAACAGCTAATGCACGTGGCACCTTTTCCCTTTTTGACATAATCCAATTGTGCTTTGGCTGCAAATCAAACTGTGAGATTCTGTATCTTATACCCCACTATCCTACAAACCACCTCCACTCCCACTCCTGGCTCCCTAGGCATTTGCCCCTCAAATGGGGGCCGTGGGAGTCTCCTGGAAAGATGAGCAGGTACCCACAGAGCAGTCACCAGCTGCTTCCAAGAGTAAACAGAGAAACACGGGTAATAATGAACGGGAAAGCAAAGACCCACTGGCTCCAGGCTGAGTGGCTGGAACGTCAGCAGAATTCTTTTCCAAGGACCCTGTTCCAGACACGGATTTCATGAAATACAATGAGTCCATTGGGAGTACCTTCAAGGACAGGGCACACATATGCAAAGCCAGCTTTCTCAAGTACCCGAGCCTTGAGAAGTGGCCATAATAAGGAGCACGGTTTCTAGCCTGGTCCTCTGTGCCTGTCCCTTCACATTCGGTCAGACTAGAGGTCAGACTTCCACACTAGACAGGAGCTGGGAGGTCTCATCTGGAGTCACACTGTGGCTTTACAGAGGGAAAACACTTTGGGAATGTCGTCAAATAATGAAAAATTAAAGAACATGTAAAATAGAACACCTCTGTGTGGAGCAGACCTTCAGTTTCATTCCATGCTAGCCTAAATTCAGACTCAAGACTCCATCCTGGGGAATCAGAAGGCAAGTTAATTTTTCAGAAGTATTTCACAGACCTCAAATAAAGGATGCTGGCACTGATACATCCATTTGCTTGGCAGTAGGTGTAAATCCAGGTGAGGTATATCATCAGATTCCCTGACAGGTCTAGAGGCACTTCAGCTGAGACCAGGGTTTATGTCTATTTACTTTGGCACTAATTACTTGGACTGCTTGGGCTATGAGAATTTCCCTACTGTAAATCAAGTTCCTACCTGGTTAGCCTTGCTGAATAAACTTTACAATCAAACTGGGATAGAGCTTGGTGGCAGAGCTCTTGTCTGGCATGGACAATGCCTGGGTACAATCTTCAGTATGGCCTCCCCATACACACACACACACACACACACACACACACACACACACACACACACACACACACACACACCACTCTACTACCCAAACAGGTAGTGAACATTAGTCTCCTGGAATAAGCAGGAAAACCACTTTAGAAATGCTGTATGTTAAAACAGTGTTCATCCACATAGTCTCATCAATTAACTTGAAACCACTTTTAACTGTCCTTAACAAAGGAAGAGACATTAGCAGACTATTTGGTTACCCGTAGTCAGGGATACAGACTTTCATATTTATCTCTGCAGTGGCAAAACAGAGACGAAGAGAACGGATCAAAACAGAGGTATCTGTTTTTACTGGAAGGCACGCAAGTGCCCCAAATATAATTAGGATTTGAATATCAGCAAGACACAACTCAATACTATCCTCTGTGCTCTGAGCTTTTAGACAGCTAATTCCAAATGTGAACAGATAAGATGCTGTATCTTCTTCCTGAGTGCATTTCTAGTAAGAGCATGAGCACTTGTTCGTTTTGCTCTTCTTTCTCTAAGGTACTATGCGGGCCTTTGCTCCCCTCGCTGGTGAGAGCTGGTGAGAAAACCCAGACTCACAGTGCTCGCCAGGCAGCTGCCTACTTCTGAGCCACGTACCCACACACCCAGCCCCAGGCTTATTATTTAAGGCAGTATGACAATGAAAAACATGTGGGACTCTTCCAGGGAACTGCAAGTAGCATTTGGTATCTAGATCAAGTCACACATTTAAAGTCTGGACCCAGAACTAGCCATGGAGGTGCTAACGGGAGATAACTGTGGCCACGTCACAACAGAGGACAGGAGCGTAACAGCCCTAACGGGACCTCGAATGCTTCAAAGCATCAACAGGCATCAGGCTTTCTTCAGAAAGCAAGATGTAAGAGACTCCCTCAATCTTTTCTAAGAAAAGGTCTCAGGGACTTTAAAAAAAAGGGACATAATCAAGTATGAAACAGATGGAGACTAATTCTAGTCTAGAACAAAAAACCTGGAATGATTACCATTAGAAGATATTTATATATGTGTGTAGACATCTCTCAATTGATTCTAATAACTTCTTAGCTCAATTGTCTTTATGTCCATCCTTGTATGCACTAACGCACATACACGTGTTGGTGATGATGATGTCGGTTAACTTTTTTTTTAAAATAACACTTGTATTTTACATGCAGTATCTCTTGCCATCTACTTGTTCCCTCAGTTGGTGGCTGATAGGCGTGGGTGTGAAGAAACCGTTTTCACTTCATACCCACACCCACTATCTTGGTCAGGCTGTCCATCTTTCTTTCCACTCTACCTGTTGGCACTCGAGTTTCTGTATCATCTGAGTTATGAGATGAACATTCTCTTCTAGGTACGATATTTAAGTTTTTTTCTTAAACTAGTATAGCCGTGATTATTACTGTATGAGTTGATTCTTTCACATAATGACCTTTCAGCGATAAGCAATTTTCAGTTTAAGTGAAAATTCCAAGAGATAGACAGCGTCGAGAAGTGAGTGACTATTTTTTCTTCACAGGGCGTTATGTTGGGGTGAGGAGCTCAGTGGCTGAAGCACCTCCCTTTGGCCTCACGAGATGCTGTCAGCTTGGATTTCTTTTCTCCCACTGGAGTCAGCAGATGACACTTGCCAAAGAGTCTGCAGCAGATACTCCATGCTCTTGGGGTGGTATATGCAGCCTTGTGCCTGCCAGGCCACCCTGAGGCCACACTTGAACTCCATCCTGGTCCCCGAAGTGCTCAGGCCATCTGGAGGCTCCTCCCGTCCCCTCCCACAGACTGCCTTGGGCATAGCCTCAGGTGTCTCTGCACTTGTTAAATATGGCACTGAAAACCTAAGCTACTTAAAGCCACAGCATATTGTCACAACCACAGCATAAAGATAATCCTAGGGCTAGATTCCCACAGTGGGAATTCCACAGCCTTTCTGGGCTTGCTCTGTAGATGCAGACACATTATTTAGGATTCACAGACTTCAAAAACAGGCTAAAAATACCTCTTATACTGGAACACATCCAGAGCCGAGCTTCTTACAGTTTGCCTGATCCATTCCTATAGTTCTGTCTGATGGGAATTTAGTTCTCACCATTTAACTAGCCTTTAGCCAAGGTTAGTTCCTCAGCTTCAGTGGGTCTCCGATTCTTCATCTGGCGATGTAAACGGCAGTAGAATCTGACTTTCAAATTTTTACAAGGATCACAGATGTTATGTGTAAAGCCTTAGCAGACCACACAGACAAAGCTAGGTAGAGAATAAGTCCCAATATCTCATACAGAGGATGCACCTCTTGATCAACCAATATAAAAATAAAGTTTCTATATAAGTAACAAATTACTTACTGCATCGTTCAAGAATGTATTAAAAAAACAAACAAACCCAGGATGGATATATTCACTATTACTTGCCTAGCCACAGCTAATCAGTGTTGGAATCAGAAAACGGTGAACAAGCTAAGGTAATATATCGTGACACAAATGACCCGTTCACCTTTCCAAAGGATGACAGTTGACAGGGTCAACTGGGAAGTGATGAAGTTGGGGTACTGAATAGGAAATCTGGATGTGGATCTTGCCTCGCCCTTTGCGAGCTGGGTAACACTGAGTAGGTTATTTATGACTTAGAGGTATGAAATTGGTATTGCCAATCTATTGTCTGTGGGGATATAATAAAGTATGTGTGCCTGTGCATATACACGGCACTACCAGTTAGAAGTTATATAACCCACAAGACCATCTTTCTCCTCAAGATACACCAATATTAGATGGGAACTGCAGATTCATGACTCAGTAGTTGGCTCCCTAAAAGATATTTGGGGATACAAACATCACAGGGTCTACGTTTCCTTGAGCAACAAAGACTTGGACTACCGTTCTCTCTGTGCCTAGGTCAACCGTGTTCAGTATTTCAATGTAGGTTCAGTTTTGTTGGAAACTTGTTAGGTTTTATCTGACTTTAGCTAAGGTATGAGAATAAACCAAAGGTAAAGAACAGATGGTAAAGCAGATTTTACCAAAGACTTTCGGGCAGCCCTGGTCAGAGTCTAGGGGAAACTCTGCTCGGGGCTTTGAGAGGTTTAGATGAGGGTTCTTCCCGTCACTCATACCTTCTATTTACTATGGGAGACCTTTCACCTGTGATGTGTTATTCTGCAACTGAAAAATGTAGTGTCAAGAATCAGAACAATTCTAATTTCCTTCTTGTGAATTTAACATAGAAGCTGCCCTCAGTGTAAAAGCAGACACTAGTGTGGCTCACAAATACCTCTCTACCCCTCCACTTTCACCCTGCTTCCTCCTGGCAATTGTCGATATACCTGGAAGCTCCAGGAAGGCACTTTGAAAACTACTACATAGCACTTGGAAGGAGTGCCACACAAATATTGAGGATGAAGCCACCCAAGTTAGACGAGCAGAGGCAACTTTATTTCATCACCGTGGGATACCAGGACTTCTAACTAGTTAGGGCCATGGGAGACCCCAAACAGAGGGAGTAGCCCCTTTTTAACCATAAGTAGGGGGCGTCAGGGATGATACAAGAAAGAATTTTTACAATTTGAGGTTGTCTTGGGTGACGGTACCTTCGGGGAATTTACAACTTGTGATAACATTTTACACCTAGTAGTATAATTTGTGATAACAAGGTGTTTGTACAAGCTTAATGGGGGTTTGTAAAAGCTTGTTTACACACGTCTGTGGTTATCTTAACACAGCCCTTGACACAGATGGGGTCTCGTCTTAATTTTTAACCAACCGTTCTCGTAACCGCAGAGAATATGGGACAAGGGTCACCCAACAGAAGAAATGGGGTAGGTGGCTTATATTTTTGAATTATCGTGGACTCCGCAAGAGGAAGCAGGAGGCCAAGAGTTCAAGGTTGATTTTGGCTATCCAGGGAGTTAAAGCCCAGCCTGAGCTACTTTAGACCCTATTTCCAAAACACATGCACGCACACTTATGCACACCAAAACCAAACCATCAGAACACCAAAAAAGCACTGGAAATCCCTTTATTTTTAGGGAAAATGATTTATTATATAAACACAAACTAGACACCTCCCTTTAAGGGATTATCTTCCTACTAAATGAGATGAGTTATTTTACTTTGGTAAATAATGTAAGAGGCATTTTAGGTAGTGAAAGGCAAATATACATTCTAATTGAAACGTCCCTATTATCTGAATAAAAAGCCAACAAGGGGCCCCCAAACAAATAACCAAATAATGTGGTAAATAAAAATGAAGTTATATAAATTTTATAACTAGAGCAAAAGCTTCACAACAGATGTTTTTGTATATGAACACTATATTAGAAAAATCACAGCCCATTATTTGAATAAGTATGTCTTTGATAGTAGCCCAAGTCTTTATCTTGCAACCTTCAGATTAAACCAGTATTATTAATAAACATAGTCTATAAAATCTGGAGACCAAGGAAGAGCTCAGAAATATTTAGTTCCAGTTCATTATGTAGTCCAGGAAGCTGAGGCCTAGAACAGCTAAGTTTACAGTCTCCCTGGCGTACATCAGTAGTGTCTTCATGACACACAGATGGTCTGTCCTTCCATACAGGCATTGCAGCTCCAGCATCCATAGACAGCATGGTGGGAGCATTACAACAGAGCCACACGGGATACAAAGTACAAAGATCCCCAGTGGGCTGGGCAAAAGGTACCACTTCCTCAGCCACTGGTGTGAAAACTTGGGGAGATCTGCTCTCCCTACGCAAGCTCACACACCAAGGACAGCCAGGCATATGACTACCAAGACCTGGGCTACTCTTCAGCACACAAGTGCTTTCCAAATATTTGTTTTTGTATTTCAACTCTATTAATAATGTATTCACCTTTCTTGTCACTGATAGCACATATGCAGATGAGAAGAAGGGAAAGGCTCAGTCTACAAGGGAAAAAAAGGATGATGGGAAATGGAGTGGGAGGGGCAGAGATACATTTTGTCTCCTGTGAGTGCAACATGGATAAGGGCACCAACCTCGGAAAACATGGTTAGGCTTAACAATGAAAAACTGTCTGGGGACCACAGCACATGAAGATCAAAAATTTAATATTTATATAGTAATATAACATGCACAAAGTCACAATATTCTAATAGTATAGGGACATAAGAATACTACACTATCTTAGGCATCAATTCTGAAGTCTCTGTTAACACCTTATGAACAAATTATTGTGGTAAACACTCACAATGGTACCTCTGTTATTTTTCCATTTCGTGTGTGTGGAAACATGCTCCGGTAGGCAGTGGTGTACAGAAGAACCAGGACTGAATTCACATGCTTCACACAAGGCCCATCCTTTTCTCACCACATTAGCCTATCAGCTAGAGGGAATTAGAATGTTCTGGAATAAATCCCATTTGCTTACAGAGGCTTTTGTATTTAAGTCTTAAACATCTTGAGCTTTTGTCTTTAGGTCTTACAATTCCAATAAAAAGAGCTTCCATTATGCTGATTACTCGGATAAAGAGGATTTGAATCAATTCTAAGAGTCTTAGATGAAAATTGACTAGCATTTTAAAACTCTGCTTGCCAGACCCTCCCTGGATAAGAATGTCTCCAGTAGCTACTTGGGCATGTAAGGCTTGCCTTAATATAGTAGGAGCAAAAACCCCACTGATCACCCAGTTGGCCAATTTGGTTAAGAGAGCTGAAAATACTAAGTGGGCAGATGTGTTTGCCTGATTATTCCGGTCAAACAGACCCGCCCTTAGCACCCAACGCAATGAAGTGAAGCCCACAGACTCTGGAAGTGTCTACTGACAACTTTCTAACTGAAGCTTGCTCAGAATGTTCTGTTGTCACTGCTGAGAATCAAGCAGAGCCCTGGATCAAAGCATCGTGTTCAGATTTGTTCACATCTGCCCTCTGCGGTGGTGGGAGCTATCCCAACCCTGCCCCAGCTCATTCCACACTTAGCCCCTCACATCCACACTTCTGTGCTCTTAGGTCATAGGATAAATCTTGGATTTCCCCTTCCCACACCCTGCCCTTTTCAGATCACCACTGGTACCACCCACTCCCAGCCTCCTCCTTCCAGCCACTAGCACTAACCATCAGGACTATTAGGAGGGGCAGCACTGAGCCAACCAAGCTGACTTCAGAACTAGGCTTGGGAGGCCATCCAACCAAGGTTAGGGGACTTCTCTAATACTCTACGGTTGCTGCCTTCGAAGGCTCATGATGTGACCGGTGCTACTCAAGATCCATCTCATTTCCTACCATGAGGGCTCTTAGAAGTATCTTAATGTTACTGCTGAAGACACCAAGGCCAAGGGAGGTTTAAATCACTTGCCCAAGGTGGGATCAATACTTTTATTTCAAAGCATACATTCTTCTTTGTCCTACTACCTTGAATCACAGAGTGCGCCTCAGATCTCTCCTTACTTGTCTATCAGCCTAGAAATCATCCACCAAGTTTTCCCAAACTATGATTAGGGAAGAAGTGTGAATATTTGATTCTAAAACAGAACACTCAGGAACCATCTGTCCAACCATAGAATACATTTTATACTCTCTTAGAATGTTTAAATATCTCTTTGTATCCTGGGGACAGAAACCTTAAGAACATCTGTGAGTGCCAGTAGTCCACTGGGGGAAAACATTTTTAAATTAAGAAATTTGCAGTGTATATATTTGCTGTAAACAGCTTACAAAAGGCATTTTAATGAATAGCATCTTCATTTTTAAAAGATATATGCAGTGGTTACTATGTACTTCTTGGGCTAGAGGAATATTTGGGAACTTGTGGGTCCACTGAAAGTAAACATGTTAAATGAACATGCTGTATATCAATTTTTAGTATGTGACAGGCAAGATCAAAGGATCAGGAGTACACATGGGACGATGGATAAATCTTAAAACACATTGTAGAGAACACACATGTATGTGTACAGGCACAAACATACAAAAAGTTATTGAAATATTTTTTACATTACAATCAAAGTGAGCTGGATAGCATGGCACTGTGCATTTTTATAAATTAAACAAAATAGAGACTGCCACTATCATCATACCAAGGAACCATAACAGACACCGACTACTGCTTGGAGCACTTATAGAGAGGAAAGGAATAGGCTCTAAATTGATGGCTGCACACAGAGGTTAGGAACTGAGGGCTGTGAATCTTTACCCTCCCACAGGGAAGGTGAAGAAAAGAGAAAGCGGGAGGAAGCCAGAGAGGGGCGCAATGTATGTACACGGACAATGGAGGATGAACATACGCTACAAAGCTGGCCCTGAGCGTGGACGCACACATTCATTTTCATTGTTAGCTCTATCTGTACTTAGGAGTGGTCCAATAGAAACCTTACTTCCAGAAACTTCTTTCCCAGCATCCCCAGGATCATACAGCTCTTCTTCTCCCTCCCGAGGCCTGCCTGGAAGTTCAGGTTGTAGCTCCCATATTGCCATGAGAATGGTTCTGGTTGACAAGAGAACCAAAGCCTTAGATTTCACGCGATACAAACTGCTCTACTTTCTTTTCATAAATACAAATGTGCAGCAGAGAGGTGGAGGAAATGAAGAGCAGTGCATGAGTGACAGGCTGGGAGTGACCATTTGTGTTTTCTTTGTCTTCAGTCCATGTCCTCTTCCCCCCATGCCCAGTGACTCCAGTGGGTGGCAGTGATGGCAAATTTCCTTCCCTTAACCTCAAGGCAGCTGGGGAGCACGGTGGTGGGGGTAGGGAGGACTTCATGAGCCAGGGCTGGTGAATGAACTCCTAAACAAACTCTCCACTGACACATCACTAAAAATAAGTATGCTTACATGCAGAACACATTTTTGGAACACTAAACTGAACTCTCTCCTTTATCCCCTCTAGGGACTTAGGTGCCGTTCTTATTCAACTCTATATAAAATGCAGATGCAACAACCCAAAGTGTTGGAGGCAGTCAGTTGGGATGTGACAAACCTCTGTTAAGACGTGAAGGAAGCGCGGAGACAGTGGACAGGCACGGTGTATCAG
Organism: Peromyscus maniculatus bairdii; assembly: GCF_049852395.1. Lineage (NCBI taxonomy): Eukaryota > Metazoa > Chordata > Mammalia > Rodentia > Cricetidae > Peromyscus > Peromyscus maniculatus. The sequence continues at coordinate 10,336,841 of NC_134853.1, forward strand.
CTGCTCCCCGGATTCCGGTCAAATGCTGATAAGGCTCACTGGGGCATTGCCTTATTTAGTCAGACTGCCGTGCCCAACACCGGAGGAGCAGGGTGACAACTGCGCATGCTGTGACAAGTCCTGCTCCTTCCAGCCATCTGCTGACACACCAATTAGAAAGAGCGTCTCCACGGTCCAAGCAGCCTACCGCCTCTCTGGCGGCAGCTTTCCCACCAACCTGGGTATGCTGCTTGGCACTGGAATCCTCACGATGAGCAGTAATTCCATTTAAGCTCTAGTTCTTAAGGCTTCCCCCAACAAGTTAACATATTAAACAGTTTCTTTTTTGGTACCAGTTCTGGGGATGGAACCCAGAGTTTGTGCATGCCGGACATGTGTCCCTAGCCCCTGGTGAGTCAGGTTCAATTGTTTCTAGACTTGTGAAACTGTTTACGTATTGATATTAGACGAACTGCATTATAGACTGTTAAACAACAACAACAAAACCAGAATGCAGACGGTGTTTACTCTGAACTACCATCCTTCAGCTGTAGTTCTAAACTATAAAAACCAAATTGCCATAGGCATTTAGTGCCAAAATTTCACAGCAACACCCGAATGCAACTGGCATGAAGGTGTTTATGGTTCTTTTTTATTCCACTTAGTGTGACTCTAAATTTCCATGGAGAATAAATGAATGTGTGATTTCCTGGCAATAATTACCACCCCCGCCCCCAACAGCAGGAATTCATGCTATATGCTCCACAATGTATTTTGAAAGGCCAGGAAGTGCAGTATCTAGAACACAGCGTTACTCTGAAGATTTGCTCATTTATGGCCCAGTAATGGGGATTTAATCTAGGACCCCGTGACTGCCAGGTAAGCAAGCACTCTACCACTGAGCTATATCCCCAGATCTTTCCTTTTAAACTGACCTCCTTTTTCATTTTTATTATTGTATAAAATGTTCATACAAGTATACATTGTACTAGGTATTTGATTTGGATACAAGTCCAGGTAGGCTGAGGAATCCCTATATTCCTGCCTCAGCCTAGGATGACTGGTTGGCACCTCTCCAAAAGTTCTGGATCGTAATTGTGGACTTAATGTATGCTGTTATTTGTCTAAAGGGGGATAAAAATACATACATTAGGTATGAATACCAGGAACAAAACATACAAGATTACTAACAACATTTGCTGCTTTGGGGAGAGCACTCCGTCAGCTGGAGTCAGCAGCCCAGAGGACATTCACCCTTGATCTATGCCATCTGGTAACTATGAGACTGGGAATCAAGAACATTACTCATCTTCAAAAAACAAAGAAAAGTTAAGCTCCAAGTGCCACCACTTCCACACATATGGCCAGAGCCTCACCTACTTATCATGTACTGTGCTAGAAGTTTCTGTAGGCAAGGCTGCGCTTCCACAGCTAGAGACAGCTCTGGCCAGCCATTCCAAATCAACTAAACTCCAGTGTCTCTTGATTTTCTTTAAGCCAGAGTCTGTCAGCCACCCTCCCTCCCGTTAAGTAAGGCACCACCCACAGTCCATTTCTTTAGTGAGGCTTTTGGGTCCCTAACCTCCCTGAGGTCACTTCAACTCTGGCTGTAACTCTTTATGGTGGCCCGTCAGATGCATGCTTATTCATTCGTTCCATCTTTTTAGAAGCAGGGATGAATAGCTTGCCTTTAAGATTTCCATTTGTTACAGTTTTTTCTTACATTGCCAGTTTATTATGTTACATGTGTATCTGGTTTTCTATAATAAGCCCTCCCAAATAGTGATAGTTGCTAAAATGAATCAAGCTTATAAAAACATAACCACTGCCCACAAAAGCTTCAAAATAGAATAAAATGGAAAAAATAATCAAGCCAGCCTTTTGAAGACTCAACTGCCACCTGTTATTACAAATGCACACATAGAAGATGAGCCCAGGTGGAGAGGGAGCTGCTTTGAGCCCATAAGCCTAAGTGCTAATACCTGTGCTTTCAGTGAAGAAAATCCAATTACATTCTGGAGCACCTGAGCACGTGAACAAGCCTAGTTAAGTTACTATGACTTAAAAACTGAATTTGTTCCCTGGAATAGTGAAGAAAATCAGCAATCCTATAATTGTTATCAAGAGTCCAGAGGAACTTAAACTAAGAGTCAAATCTTTCAAAAATCTTGAGCTAGGCTGTTCACAAACAAACTAGAATCTTTACTGTCTTAGAACCCTTGAACACACCCCCAAAATGATTTCAGAAAGCTCACCAAGTTGCATTAGTATGCACATGCAAATTAACAGTTAAGAATCTAATTATAACAGCATGCATGTGTAAATTTAATATTTGTGCAATGTATGCTTCAGTCTACATATTCAAGTTCACAAATTTCTGAGCGAGTGTGTTTGTTTAAGGCAAGAACCAGAGATGTTTGAAGCGGGATGAAATTCTATGTGGCACAGTAGAATTTTTCTGACTATATGTTTCGTTTTAGTTCACTGTTTTGGTTTTTGTCCAACAACAACAACAAAACAAACAAAAAACCCTTGTATTCAAAACCACCCGACATAAACAAAAAACAAGCTATATTTTCTTGTAGAGATAAATTCCACCCAAGAGTTGCACATTAAAACCCTGACTTTGTAAAAACAAAAGAAACATAACACTTCAATATAGCTTGCAATACAAGGATGTAGTTGGTTTAGCTGCTATGTTTGTTTTTTAGCCAGAAAATTTGTAGAAACAACTTGAAATCATTGTTTTTACTTTACAGGTGAGAAAACCAGAGAAATCCACTCATTGGCTGTGCTGTTGGGGAGATGTCCAAGTATGAAAAGAACTGGCAGGATTTACTCAAAGAACAACATTCAGTACTAGGAAACCAAAAGTCCATTCCAAATATTAGAGAAGGAAGATGTGGGTGCTGGAGCAGACAGAGCACTGCTTAGTTCCACGTCCCACCTCCCTGGCTCTGCAGAATTTCAGGTGCACCACCACTTACGCCCATTTCTTGAACAATATCTGTAAGCTGGTACTGAACACCTATTACATGAGCCCATTGATGCAATGACTTTATAATAAAAAATAGTCACAGTAGAACTGGACATTTGGAGCACAGAGAACAGTGGATGGAAATCAGGCAAAGTATGGAAAATGGAGGCAAGGGAGGTAGATTGGGAGGAGACCAAGGAAAAGAGGATCCCATGAACAGCCAAGGCCATTTGTGTAAGGTGAAGCTGAAAGGAAGTTTCTCACTTGGACAATGTCTTAGGACAGGTGAAACTGTGCACCATCATTGGAGAATACCAAGTAAGTATGGGGTAGGTCACCAAAGACTGACATAATTTTATTATCTGTGTGTTTGTGCGCATGCTTGAGCCTGCGTGTGTGTTCATGTGCACACCAGTAGTACATGGAGACTGGAGGCCAACTTTGGGTCTCTTCTTCCATCACTCTCCTGTTCTTCCTTATGTTATGATACAAAGTCTCTCATTGAACTTGCTGTTTATTGAACTTGCTGTTCACTCTTTCAGCTAGATTGGCCAATCAGCAAGCCCCAGGGATGCATCTGCCTCTACTTGCTCCCACCAATGCTGTGGTTACAGTGGGGGTTACAGAAGGGCCCTGCCACATTTTAATTTTTATCTGAGTGCCAGGGATCTGAACTCAGGTCCTCATGGTTGGATGTTAAGCCCATTTATCCAATGAGACATCATCCTAGTTCAATTTACTTTTGCGCATGAAACAAAAAGCTTTCCATGAGAGTTCACTACTGGGCAAACATGGACTAGCCCATACCATATGTAGAGTGGAAATGGACAGATTCCAGCAAATGAGGCCAAAGAAACATGCATCTACAGTAAAGCTTAGGACCATTTGATAATGGACCTGCCCTAAAAGGAAAGGAGATTTCTTCTTGCAGAATCTTTTTGTCAGAGAAAATGGAACGAAACATTTGATCTGATTTTATTTTATTTTTTTTTAAGATTGAAAAGCAGCAACTTTGGTGGTTTAACCTAAATGTTGCTCAGCCTCCCGTGGTACCATAGAAGTGGGGATGCTCCAAGACAGTCCCCAGGATCCCTTTGGACTACCTTATGCCCCACACCTGCTGTGTGTCCTTTCTATTTGGAATAGGTTCTCCTCCATGTGTCTGTCCAAATCTTCCTCTGGCTCAAGACCTGACACTTGTGTTCTTTCCCCAGGAGACCTCCATGTTCTCACCATCTCCCACCCCTGACACATCTCTTTGCTCATTTAAACTTTAGCACTTCAAACATTCTGAAAGCCACAACATTCTACCCTGTCCTGTACTCCTCCCCTAGCATCACAGAGATGCACAACATCCCACAACCGGCATGATGGAGCTCACCTGGAGTCCTTGAACACTCAGCAGTGTTTACTCATGGAAGCACCAGAAAAACTGAGTAACAGTGCAGGGTCTTGGGCTTCTCTGAACTGTTGTAATACATAACAAAGGGACTCTACTACTGACCTCTACCTCCTGATTTTTAAGTGAAAATTTCTGCTGTCATTTTGTGGATTGCAAGCTTATCCAATGATATGTCAAATAGTTTTAGTTACTGGTTACAAAGCCTAAGCTCATACATTTGGGAAAAAAAGATGTTTTAATAATCTGAAGACAGATAATTTGTGTTCATTTAAAAAAATAGAAAAGCAGTATAAGGAGAATTTCTTCACACTTTAAAGTTCACCTATTTCTTGAGCAGGATGAGTAACAATATATGAGGCAGGAACACAGACAGGCAGATGTGTAAGTGGGCAAGGTCTAATCGAGTCTTGCTGAGCCAGGTAAGAGCTAGGACAAAGACACAGGTGTGCTCCGTTCAAAGCTGTTTAAATACCCATAGCAGATGGCTTGCAGCGGCAAATCAGGCTGGCCCAAGTTTTAAAAAAGAAACCTGCATCACAAGAAGATGTCTATATAACCACAGTTTGCACACACCCTGGAGCAGCCTTTAGGAACTTTCAAACAGAGGTGTGGCCACACATACAGCAGGCTAGGGCTTTTGTTTATACTTGCATGCAATGAATTAGGAGAAAATAATTTATCCCAGACAGGATTTGGGTGGGAATATCCTCAGTTTTCCTTCTAGAGACCTATGAGTGCTAAGAAAGTCCTGTTAGCCCCCGGCATTGAATACACGTCTTACCCAAACACCATAGAAGCCTTGTGTAAAGCCTCAGAGGCATCATCAGATGCCAAGACATGTTCAGCATTGGGGCAAATTTGACCCAGAATATCTTGATATGTCCATGACTGGAGTAAGAGCTCACACAGAATAACCACATTCGAACTACCTCACACACATCAACCTAGTGAACTGTTCCCTAGCTCCGTGAGGTTCTACCGATTAGTACTCTATGGTACAGAGGAAGGAAAAAAGCTTGGCGAAGTCAACTACTTGAGCTCACTCTGCTCACAGGTGACAGTGTCAGTAACTGAAGTTGTTCTGGCTTCCGAGTCTTCTCTTTCCCACTGCTACATATTACAGGAAGACATTAAAATAACCCCCTAAGTCTCTCTGAACAGAATGTAGGTTGCCATATTGAAGATACTTCACCTTTTCTGCCTTTCTCAATGTCTTGGTGACGAGGCCCAAGTTTACATCCTCCTGTATTTCAGCATCCATAAATAACCTAGAGTTGACGATCTCTTCCGAGACCAGAGTGACAAAAAACAGCAAGGACTTTATCAGTGTTGAGACTGTGGAATGGTGCCAGAGGCATTTCTGAAAGAACGAGGACAGTTTGGACCCCACGGCCTGAGGATCTTGGTGACTAGCAGACACTCGCTCTGAAGTCCCTGGAGGAGGTGCCCTTGAAACCCAAGGGACCAGGAACTGCTGGGGATCCTGAGCCCCATCTCAGACCGGAAGTTGGTAAAGCCACTGAAACCCACAGCAACTAAGCAGAGACAGCATGGTAAGCTAGCAGGGAAATACCAAGAATGAGCCCCCAAACCCAGGGCCCACGGACCTCTCTGAAGATCAAGTTCTCTAGCTTTTGCTATCGGCTCCTGCATGCTATGCTCCTGTCTTTGGCTGCTAGGCAAACAGACAGACAGCACACTTACCCTGTTCTCCTCCCAGCCTCAGATCCAAAGGAGCCATGTGAACATATCCAGGTGGTTGGACAGGAGCCAAGATTAGGTTGGCCACAGGGATGGAAAGATGGCCAAGAGCAGGTCTGGATGGACCTTCCTGAATCCCACATAATGAAGCCAAAATGAACACCAAGCAAAAATTCTGCCCTCAACTCCCTTCTCCCAGAATCCCTCTTCCGTGGAAGGAAGCCCTCTGGGGATGGTCCTACACTGGCCTGACATCCACGTCGCTCGGTTTCATGCTGCATTGCTATGTGTTTCCATCTCCGTCGCTGCCACCTGACCTCACAGTTTTCTTTTGGAGTCTTACCGAGGCACTTGCTCTGCTCTTCCTTTCCATGAAGAGGCACTTGGGAAATGTTGGCTGAAGTGATTCTAAAATTCACTCCAGTGCAAACATTTAGCATCCACTTTCTGCTTTAAGTTATTAGCTCTTTTGACCTATGCAATGCTCCACTAAGCAGCTCTCTCTCTCCTCCCAATCTGAAGATGATGCACTGGGAAATATGCAAAGGTTAAGCCATGCCCCAGGCTCAGCCTCACAGCATTAGCAGGACCAGGATCTGCGCTCACTGCCAGACTGCAGCCTGTGGTGTGTGTGTGTGTGTGTTCCTAGCTGGGCACTCCACAGAGAGGTGAGTGACAACAAATGGCACCTTTACTTTTTCAGGAAAAACAATCTCTTTATCTTTCAGACTCTGCCAACATGGGTGCCTTTGCTTGGAAGTCTCTTCTGCTCCTTTCTGCTTTTGGCAAAGCTTGTTTCCTCAAGACCATACCTGAGACTGTCTCCTGAAAGTCTCTCAGGCTCTTCTCGCTGGCTAGGGACCATGTGCTAGGCTCCTAGATATACCAACTTTTGTTCCAACTCAGCTCTCACCATCACAGACCACCTGCTAGCTTTTTTCCTCAAGCTCTTGACTCAGAACATGAAGTCTCCGGGATCAAGGCCTTCTTTCCATGACACTTAGCCTAGACACACTCAACAACTCTTTGCTTAGCACTTTGGTGAGCAATGATGCCTGCTGCTCACTGAAAGGACATTTACATACACTTAATATCATAGAATTCTCCTGACCTCCCCCAAGCTATGGGTCAGCTTGCTCTATTTCTTACATGGTGTGGTAGTTAGTTTGAATGTAATTGGCCCCCAAAGCTCATAGAGAGCGGCACTATTGGGAGGTGTGGCTTTGTTGGATAGGTGTGGCCTTGTTGTAGGAAGTATGTCAATGTGGGGGCAGGCTTTGAGGTCTCTTTTGCTCAAGGTTTCCTCAGTGTGACTATCAATCTGCTTCCTGTTGCTGCAAGATGTAGAACTCTCAGCTACCTCTCCAGCACCATGTCTGCCTGCATGCTGCCATCTCCTAACTGCCATGCTCCCCACCATGATGATAAAGGACTGAACCTGTAAGTGAGCCCCCCTCAAATGAAATGTTCTCCTTGTAAGAGTTGCCATGATCATGGTGCTTCTTGATCATTTTGATTCACAGCAATAGAAACCCTAACTAAGACACATAGCTACAAACTATGACCGAATAGGTCCCATGTTAACTCAGTCAAGTATAGTCACCCTGGCACCCTTGTTCCCAGACAAGACCAGTACTCCAGGGAAGATCAGGATGCTCTTACGTAGTTTGCCTGCAAGTGAGCCTCTGGGCTCCTGTTCCTGAGACCTGTGAAGGGAGTGGGTACAGTTCTGGCGTCAGAGCTCTCCCACCTGCCCATCTCATGTTACTCAAGGGTCACATGTGCTGAGTGTCCAGGGAAATCAGTGTCACTGACCACTAATGGACCCAGGGATGAATAGTTTCTACCACCAAACTGATCAACTTTTCTGCAGCAGCCTCAATAAGGAGATTTAAAAAATACCTGTAACACATGTAGTGCTGGACTGATGCCCTGTGAACTGTCAGAAGCTCATTAGATCTTAGCGTCATGCTGAATATTCTACACCTCTAAAGACCAGTCACTTGAAGAAGTTAAATCAATTAAAAGCCAAGTATTTAAAGGGCCCCAAATGTCCTGCCGTTTGTGTTAGGGTCCATGTAAGATACAAAGAAGACTTCTTGCTGGCTTATAGTACATACTAATAAACACAAAGTAGACCCCTGAAGAAGCAATGGTCTATCATGATTATCACTTTCTTTTCCAGCACTGTAGAAGCAAATATGTTATTCTGCAGACAGTCCTCACTGCGCACTAGGAGGGAACTTTCAGAATCTCTATCTGGTTTAATGGTACATTACCGCCGTATTAACCCAGACTTCTAAAAACTACCCAGAACTTACATGAACAGAATCTGAAAACAATGGACGGAAGGAAAAGAAAAAGTATATGAAACGTCCAGAGAAATTCCAGTTCTATAGAGCCCACTTGAAATTTCTGCAGTTCTTCTTATCTGTTTGGAATATAACCTGCAGGTACAGCAATTCTCAAGCACAAAGTTTCACTTATTCTCAACCAAAAATACCCCCTCACCCTTAGAACTTTATTCAACTATAATTTCCAAATGAAAACCGTGTATATTTATAGGTAAAGCATTTTCTTATCTGTGCAAATTGTGGAATGATTAAGCCAAATTAAATAATCTGAGAAACCCCTTCTTAACCTCCGTGGATTAAAAACAAATTTCTACATTTTTGGATGATTCAACGTTCTCATATAAACGAAATGTACAAGATGTGACTTGATGCAATCCATGATTTTGCAAGAGTAACTCGTATCTGGGGAGTCTGATTAAAAACAGTAATATTCTGACTTATTTGTTCATGTTTTGTGAACTTTTCAAAATACTGTTGTTGGACTAGAGACCATTTTACAATTAGTGTCCTCCTGACAAAACCATTTAGGATGCCTGAAGGAGGCCTCTGTCCTCTCCTAGCACTTGCCTGCTTCCATGAAGCAGTCAGGCTGCTCAAGCAGGGACTTGCTAGTACCCAGGAGCTGGGGGAAGGTGTCTGCCAGGCTGGCTCTCAGAGCCTGCAGGCTTCTCTATCTTTGGCTAGGGAGGGAGGTCAAAGCAAGAGAGTTCTCACTGGGCTAGAGAAGGGATGCCAATATGGACTCTAGAAAGATGCTAGGCTCCCCTTGGTTTGGCTCCCAAGCTGAACCCAAGTGTTCTGTGCAGAACTCCTAACTCATTGTCCATCCCACCTACTCTATGCAGTTACCATACGTCAGGACATTCTTCAGAGGTTCAGTCCTAGGCTGTAGGGTTAGGGGTCTGCATTAGCTAATCAATATTTCCTTCTTCATTTAACTGTAAGACAGTTCCTGTATGTAAGCATGGAACTACTCTCTGAAGAAAGGCCTATTGCATGGAAACCACAGTTGTTAATTTTATTCCTTTCTATAGATTCTTAGTCAAAAGACCAGGCAACATGAAGATTCAAGCTTAGAGGGCCACTGTACTTATGCTTTACAGGAAAAGGAAATGCAGATTTGATTAACTTTTAGGTGGAATTATATAAATAAATTACATTTACCACTACAAATTTTTTGACACTTGCTTTAGTATACATTAATTTCCTATTTCATTCTATCTGCCTCTGAAATTTCCCTTCTGAGGCAGAACCCTCTACAGACTTTCCAAACAAATGTTTATTATGTCAACATGATTCTTTGATTTTGATGTTTTCATTTCTTTAGGAAACTCCTCAATGTTCAGGCCTCAAAGTTTCATTGTCACATGATTGCCCAGTCATGCTCCATTGTGAATGCCCAGGCACTATACGGTGAGTCTGCATCCTATCCATTGTGAATGCCCAGGCCTCCTAAGATGAGTTTGCATCCTATCCATTGTGAATGCCCAGGCATTTCTAAGAAGAGTTTGCATCCTATCCATTGTGAATGCCCAGGCCTTCTAAGGTGAGTCTGCATCCTATCCATTGTGAATGCCCAGGCATTTCTAAGAAGAGTTTGCATCCTATCCATTGTGAATGCCCACGCATTCTAAGGTGAGTTTGCATCCTATCCACTGTGAATGCCCAGGCACTATAAGATGAGTTTGCATCCTATCTATTGTGAATGCCCAGGCCTTCTAAGATGAGTCTGCATCCTATCCATTGTGAATGCCCAGGCACTATAAGATGAGTTTGCATCCTATCTATTGTGAATGCCCAGGCATTTCTAAGATGAGTTTGTATCCTACTGTCCCAGCATCACACACAGTGCCACGTGCTCCTGCGCACTCTACTTACACCCTTAGTATTGTCTACGACTGGCTCTATCTGACTTTCTCCCTTTGGGTTTTAGGGATCTACTTCTTTTTGCCTGAACTGATTCCTGTCTGATTCAGCTCAGTGTGTGCACAGCAGCTAACTGCATTCTCCTGAGACACTGCTTGGCTAATGTCACCAGCTTCTTGAAAGCCTGTGTGCTGTAAGGGGCCTGATGGGTGCCCTTATGACCTTTACACCTAGCTGACACCCTGGACACAACCAACCGCCCCCCTCATCACTGAGGGTGTGCTCTACACCACAGCAGAGCAAAACAGAGTACTGGATTGTATGTGCTCATGAGGATGCAGAATCAAGAAGGGTTTGGTGCCTTACTCTGAAGTTTCTGTTTTTCAAACATTGACCTGTGTGTATGTGGGCACACATGTGGAGGTCAGAGAATAACTTGTGGGAATTGGCTCTTTCCTTTTACACCACTGGGCTCTGGGGACTGAACTCATGTCATCAGGCTTTGGTAGCAAGCATCTTTAACTTATGGGCCATCTTGCCAGCTCCCTGGAAGTGCATTTTTGTATGTACATTGTGACTCAGCCTTTTCAAATGAGGACGAAGTCTAAATATTACAGTAAGGCTGTATCTAGTATTTCTAGCCTAATTCTCTATTTCAAATCAAAACAGTCTTTACTACACACCAACAACACAGATATTTCAGAAGTTTTCAAAGTAGTTCTGCTAGTCTCCAAATACGTGGGAACTTACTGGATCATGTTTCCTGGTGATAGGTAGGATAAGGGCAGGAGGAAGGTGTGCATTTAGGAGAAAATCCTTGTTTTCAGATGCTATTGGCAGCGAGAGCCACAAAGAAGTGTTAACACAGCACTAAGAAAGCACGAACTTGTGAAGCTAAGATGCAGAGCTATTCCATAGCTAAGGCACACAGGAGAGCTCATGGCTTTTGAGTGTGCCCCTTCTCTCCATGAACCATCAGGTCCACTACTGCTTCCCTCCCTGGCAGAACCTCCATCAGTTCTGGTAATTCATGCCTCAACTTCCCTCTAAAATGTTGCTCCCTGATCAACTTCTTTTTTCTCTGAGTCTGGGTCTTAATAACATAGCCCAGGCTGGCCTTGAACTTAGGATCCTCCTTCTGCCTTCTGAATACTGGGATTACAAGGCATGTACCATTCACTCTGTCCTGACCAAATTCTTTATGACATCATGACCAATCAATCCTACTTGGCCCCAGATAAGGTTATTGTGCTAAATTTCCCAGTCTTCCCAGCGCTTTACTGGTCATTTCTTTGGGGTTAGTGTCTACCCACCGTGGTGTAGGAGGGCGTCTGTCTTCATCTTCCCTTGGGTGGTTTATCCCGTTTCCCTTGAAACATGTTTACGATGTGCACTGAAACGTCAACAAGTATGACAAACACAGAAGCTGCAATTTAGACAAAACTCTTCAACATTAAAGCTTACTACCTGAACTTGAAAACCCAAAATCATACACAGCATTGAAGATGCTGAAACAACTAACCAACCAACAAAACCAAACACACACAAAAAACCCCACTTACACCAATTCCCAGGTATGATGTTCACTTTTGTGTTTACTTGTAGAATTAAATATTAGTGATTATTCCCTTGATAATCCGATTTTAGTAACTTCAATAACAGGTTGAAAGTTACTGTACTCTCCTGAAGAGTCGACTGGCTAAGGATGTAGTCAGCCGTAGAGCACTTGTCTAGCATGCTTGGGCCCTAGATTTCATCCCTAGCACTCCAAGAAAAAAAAGCTTTATTGTCAAGTTCATATTATAATGTGAAATAACTAGGCTATATAGCCGAGTAAAAGGAGCCACTGGAATGGCCTTAAAGACAAATCAGTCTACTCACTTTTAATTCCCGTGAGAGCCATCGATTTGACATTTATGCCAACTGTCTTGGGACTCTTGTAGAATGAGGTAGAACAGTGATCAGCCTGTGCTGGATGAACTGCTTTCGGGTGAGCTGTGCTAACTCCAAGCTTGTGGTGGTGGGAGTCATGCTGGCATCCCCGCTTTCCCTGAGGTCTAACACAACAGGGGATGTGCAAGTATTTAATAATACTTCTGAGTTGAACAAATGACTAGTTTTGGACTCATGCTTCTGTACTTCAAAAACAGGTTTTAGTTTTGATACCTCTAATTATAGTCCTGATCCCAAGAGTTTATACAAATGTGGGATGCTGTTCCCTGGTTCAGAATGTCTTACCCAGGCTATCCCTCCACAGGCTACCCACCTTTCCCTCCATATACTCCTTCAGGTCAGGAGTCATCTTTCCCTCAGTATCCATTCCCTAATGGCTTTCTACCAATGGGAGGAGGTGCTTACCCACCAGCTAGTGGTGGCTACCCAGGAGCTGGAGGCTACCCTATACCTGGAGGTTACCCAGTCCCTTGGGTCCATCCTGGAGCCCCAAAGCCAGGGAATGCTCCAGCCTATCTTGGAGGCCAAGGCTTTGGGGCCCCACCTGGTGCAGCAGGCTTTTCTGGCTATCCAGAGCCACCTGCAGTCTTATAGTGGTGGATCAGCCCCGAAATCAATACCAGGTAGCTTTCCTGGAGGAACAGATACCTTCTCAGGACCCTGGAGGGCAAACTCCTTACTCTAGCCAGCCTGCTATGATGATTCAGGGGACCCAAGGGACAATCCAACCAGCCTCTAACTTTGATACAATGAGAGATGCAGAAACTCTCCTCAAAGCAATGAAGGGGCTCAGGACCGACAAGCAAGCAATTGTGGATGTTGTATCCAAGTGTTCCAATGAGCAGGGTCAGCTTGTAAGACCACGTAGGACAAGGATTTAATTAAAGATCTCGTCATAGTTGAGTGGAAATATGAAAGAATCAATCCTTGCCCTGTTCATGTCTTCCATATATTATGATGCCTGAAGTTCAGACAGCAATGCAGGGGGCAGGAACTCAGGAACAGGTACTCACAGAGATTTTGTAAGCCGGAGACATTGTTAGAGTCTACCAATTAGAATTTGGACGAGACCTGGGGAAGGACATTAGATCAGGAGCCTCAGAACATTTTGAATGTCTCTTCATGTGCATGTGCCCGGGAAACCGTGATGAGAAGCACAGTGCAAGCCAGGCAGACACAGTGGTTCAGGAAGACACTCAGCACCTTTATCAGGCTGGTGAGGGGAGGCTACGCACAGATGAGTGCTGCTTCAACATGGTCCTTGGCACAAGAAGCTTCCCTCAACTGAAAGCTACCACAGAGGCCTATTCCAGGATGGCTAATCGTGATTCCTTAAGGAGTGTGAGCCGAGAGTTTTGTGGATATGTTGAAAGTGGTTTGAAGACCATCTTGCTGCATGCCCTAAACCAACCCTGCCTTCTTTGCTGAGCGAATCGATTGGTCCATGAAAGGCGCTGGTACAGATGACTCTACCTGGTCTCAACTGCAGATACTTGAAGCCAGGGTGACCAGGTTCAGATAAACAGATATTCACCCAGATGTATCAGAAGACCCTAAGCATAATGGATGCCAACTGACGTGAATGGAGATTACAGAAAGCTGCTTCTGGCCATTGTTGGCCAGTGACAGGGATTTCTTTTTTCTTTAGTGAATGGAGCTATTTAGAGCTTATTCTTCCAAGCAATGAGACCTGTATGCAGCAGTAACAAACATCACACCTAACCAGAGTAGCTTTGTACTAAGGACTGCATCAGGGGTGACATGCTTGGTTTGCACATTTTGTTACTGTCTTACATCTCATGTAATTTTTTCCTATACCCAATCAGTGTAAAAGCCATATCAATGATGCAGTCATTTTGCAATATTTGTCTTGCTTCTTTCTCACTGCTTTTATTTTGGTCAGGATTTCAAGCTGAATAAAAATCACAATAATCTCTCTCAAAAAAAAGTTTAAACAACTTTCACCCCACCAACTTTGACTGAAGACAAGTCTGGAGTTAGAAAGCAGAATGCCATAATGTTTTACTCTGCTTATTGAGTGATCTCCCTAAGAAATGTCAAGTCTGGTTCAAAATCAGACAAAGGAGGGGGATCCACTTTTCAGCAGAGAGTTAAGACAAGTTTTCTCTAGCAATCTTGTTCATGTTGACAGGAAAAAGAATCAGGAAGAAGAGCTGTTTGAAATAAGCCACACATACCCTGGGAATCTTTCTGCTAACCCAACAGAGGCATTAGAATATCAGACACACATCTTACTTCTGTTACTCTGTTTCTTCTGTTTCTCGCTCAGTACTTCTGGCTTACCAAGTCTTGCTAATCTTATCCTGCATCTTTACCATCCATCCCCTTGACCAGAATGTTTATCAAAATCTCCACAAATACATAAATATGTCACGAAGTAAAAGTGTGTGTGGGAGGGGACAGGATAGGGAAGGAAGAGTTCCAAAGGAATAGAAAGCAAAAAGAGAGGGTTATGAGGACTGGAGACAAAAGCCAATCCCAGTCTCAGTCTCAGTCTCAATCTCTCTCTCTCTCTCTCTCTACACACACACACACACACACACACACACACACACACACACACACACACACACACACGACATAGGACAGTATTTGGGGGGAAGAAAGATCGGGGGCTAGTGATTAAGAGATATATTCAAGGTACAATGACGTGTGTGAAAACAAAAAAAAAATGTACTCTAAAACACCAAAAATATAAACATAAACACAAAATACTATTTTTTAAAAGAAAAAATATCCCAAATCTCCTCCACAGATAAGGCTCTACTTGAATCTCTCCATCTTTCCTGTGTCAGTAAGACCACCCATCTCATAGGCTCTGCTTAAAGCCCTTCAAAGACTTCCCATAGTCCACAAACCTTCCAAATAACATCTCTCAATATAACCCAACCTCTACTTCCCAAACTTCAGGATGCCTTGAAATACCCTAGGCAGTTTAAAAAGTGCAAATTTCTATCCATGCCCCATCTCAAGAAGTGCTCATTGTGTACCCAGGAGAAGAGGAAAACCTGTAGCATGAATCTTAAATGGTTTTTATTAATAAAAACAAACCTGAAGCCAGGTATTGGGGTGAATGCCAGAAGATCAGAGAAGCAGAACAAGCCACAGCCACCTCACGTCGCAGTTCCTCAGCTGATCCTGTTTCCTCAGACTGGAAACCTCTGAGTCCTCTTCCAAATGGATCTCAGCTGAACTGTTGCTCAAAAGCCTAAAGCTTAACCAACCTAGTTCCTGGTCCTCACGACTTATATACCTTTCTGCTTTCTGTCATTACTTCCTGGGATTAAAGGCGTGAGTCACCATACCTGGGTATTTCCAGTGTGGCCTTGACCTCACAGAGATCCAGAGGGATTTCTTGTCTTGTTTCTTGCCAGCTTTCCTTAAATTAACCCGTCTACCTTTTGCCTCTAGGCTTTTCCCATTCTCTTACTTCTGTAAATCTTACTCTTACTCCATGGTTTGCTGTGTAGCTGGATGGCTGGCCCCGGAGTCCTCTCCCTCCTCCTCCGGCTCCTAGCTCTCGCCTCTCCTCCCAGATTTCTCCTTCTATATATTCTTTCTGCCTTCCAGCCCTGCCTTTCCTTTCTCCTGCCTTGCTATTGGCCGTTCAGTTCTTTATTGGACCATCAGGTGTTTTTACACAGGCACATTAGCCCGGCTTCACAGAGTTAAGCAAATGCAACATAAACAAAAGTAGCACACCTTAAAATAATATTCTACAACAGCAACCTATGAGTAAATATCAAGAACTAAGTTCCAAGGAAAAAGGGGGGAAAAAGTCCTAACTATGCTGAAGAATCTACAATGCAGACTGGGTGATTACTAGAACCTCCTGGTTATAGACTCTAGGAACAGTATAGATCCAGAATCAAATTATCTTAGGCTATCATAGTTCCCTTATTAGCCATTCATTGCTCACCTCTGTGTCTGTCATAACATCTTGACAACTGTTCAGTAAACTCTTTGAAAAGTACTCTTAGCAGGCCACTAGCTTCCACCAACCCAGAAGCCACAAATACCACCAGACAGCATCTGAAACCTGGGGCAGTTTTGCCACCACCTTCTTATCTGTAGTTTCCACTGATGTATTTGGTAAATGCTTTGTGACTCAGCCCCTTGTAATTAGTAGTTCATGGAACCACTTCCACAGTGGAACATGCCATGCAGGACAATCTGAATCTGAGTTTGTGGGCTATAGCCACTCATATTTGGCTCAGAATAAACGATCTCTTCTTCTCTTTGAGGTGAGATCTCTGTTTTGTAATGCAATACTATTGCTCCTGGCCAGGCCAGCAGCCTTTATAAACCCAAGGAGTGGACATGGTTTTAAGAGAAAAATATCTCCCCCAATTTTCAAAACGCAGAAGAGAAATACCTAGCTTCTGGTGTTACATTTTTGGGGCCTCAGCCTAGATCTATCACACACGTGTTTTGCGACCTTCTAATTCTCCATGTCCAACAGACATGGCTACTGTGAGGATTAGATGAGATGACAAATGTCAAGGTCATGCCACAGTCCAGGTACCAGGTAACCGCTCAAGACCCGTTGGCTCTTCCTATGGCCAAATGGTATTAACCACGCTATTATCCTCAGACCAAAGACAAAGATATGCATTAGTGCATCATGAGCTTAGGGGACATGTTTAGAGTTGTTCATTCTGCTTCATCTGGAAACAGTTCCCAAAATTAGTTTACAAATCAAACAGTTGACTTGGAAATCTCTGAATCCAAATATTGCTAAGAGGATCCCACTCTCAAAATTCTGTCTAATAGATTTCAAAAATAATTTAACTCAGTAAACTTTAAAAAATATTATTTTTTGAGAATTTCATAAGGCCCAGGGGAACTCTTGGAGGGGCGTGTGTATAAAAAGTCTGGGAGCCAGAGAACCAGAGTGCCGGCAGCAGCCAATGGACTCTCTTCCAAACATGACATGAAATTCTATTATCAAGATTATAATGATCAAGTTCACTTATTTTAAGAGACATTTTTAGTGCTGGACATAGAGGTGCACACTTTTAATGCAGCACTTGGGAAGCAGAGGCAGGGGGATCTCTGTGAGAGTGAGGCCAACCTGGTTTACATAGTGAGTTCTAGGACAGCCAGAGCTATATGGTGAAACCCTATCTCAACACCACCACCACTACCACCACACCCCAAAACCACAAGAATGAAGAGAGAGAAGGTATGTGTGGGTGAAGTTTTTAATTCAGTTTCTTCACTTAGCTATACCCCTATAGAATATAACTGCAAACATATAAGAGATGAAAGATGGTCTGATGTGAAGATACTGTGGCTAGAGAAAGCTGCCTGTGTAGAGTCCATGGCCAAGCGTCTGTGACAAGCTTGCTAAATCTGTGTCCCTCACCTCCTTGGAGGGCCTTCCTCTACCCTACTGCTCCGTGGCACCTGCCACATACACAGCAGTACTCTGCATTGGGCTGGGTATTTGCTTTTATGGACAGACTTATTTCTTATTCATCTTTGTAGTTTGAGGGCTTAGTGCCATATTTGGACAGAGCTTGCACTATTTAAATGTTTGCTCAATGTCATTTCTGTAGCATAATAATTTCCAAGAGTGATATTTTGTTCTAGGATGCTGCCAAGAAAAAAAAAATAGTCCAACAGCATAGATCTTGCTCACTGGGTAGGTCTGGGCGCAAATCTTAGAAAGCATAATTTCACAAATCCAAATACCTGAATTGCTTGTCACAAGGCAATAGATTTCTAGTCACCTAATGTGAGATTGTTCTACTTGTCCCTTTTAGAAAGAGCTGTGTCTAGTAACACATGCACAGAATTCCTCTTTTCTGCATGCCCTATAAATATCTTTGTTACTTAAAGTTGGGATCTGAGCTGTGGAATTACTGTGTAAATTTTTGTGGGTTCTTCCCCATTATTGATTAGAAATCTGAGAAGTCAAATTCCAAATTGAGCTAGGCCTGGTGGTGAATGACTGTAATCCTAGCCAACTTACGTGATAGAGGCAGGTGGAAAGGCCTTGTTTTTTTTTTTTTGTTTTTGTTTAAGAATGAATGAAAAAGATGAAATCCAATATTCTGAGTAAGCAGTGCCCTACCTAGCCAGCCTAACCAGGAACTCCAAGCTCTGCTCACTCTTCCCACACTTGCTCAATCACTTAAGATGATCCTGGTGGGTCTGCAATGGGCTTTTCTTGCCATCCCCCACTACCCCGAGTAGCCCAATGGTGGGCCCTTGTCTTGGGTAGCAGTTAGCAGGCAACCACGTTATCCGCTCCTGGTTCTACTGCCCCTGCCCCAGAGTAAGCTTTCTAAAGACGATCGTGTAAGTCTTCTGCTGAACATCTATTAAGAGTACTCCCCTAGCTGTAGAATAAGTCTCAGCTCATTCCCCACATAGCTCCCATCACATTCAGCTTTTTACCACACCCCCAATTAGTGCATTGTTGTGTCATGTGTCCTACTCCATGACTTCACCATCTGGGAAATACCCACTCATCCTGTGACTCTCAGGCCAGATGCTACCTGTAGAGGCCTGCTTCCAGTCTTATAAGAGAACAAAGCTCCTCCCACATGGTACCTAAGCTTACAGCAATACATCAATTATTCCATAGGTAATATATTTTAAATTTGCCCCAACTAAAGTCTCTTAGGAAAAATCTCAGAATTAATAGTACATTTACTTGAAAACTGATGGATTCAAAGAACGATTAAAATTCATATTTCACTAAGAATCAAGTGTCAGAAAATGGACTGGCTAATATGTGTTTTGGGCTGGTTAAGTTTTGTCAACAGCAAAACTAGGGTAACCTGAGAAAAGGGAACCTCAACTGAAGAGCTTCAAACTGGCCCATGTGCATGTTTGTGGGCATTTTCTTGATTCATGATTGATACAGGAGGGCCCAGGCCACTGGGTAGGTGGTCCTAGGTTGTATAAAAACCAGGCTGACAAGCCTTGGGGATGGAGACAGTCAATACTCCTCCATGGTCTTCTGCTTCAGTTCCTGCCTCTAGGCTCCTGCCCTGACTTCACTCAAGTAAAGGACTAGGGACCTGGGAGTTGTAAGATGAAATAAACCCTTTCTTCCCCAAGTTGGCTTTGGTCAGTCTTTGACTAGCTCCCATTGCATGGCATGCTTTCATTCTCACCTGAGCCCCGAACTGCTGGCTTCAGTAGTCTATCTCTTCCATGTATTCTGACAACAAAACTCCTCACATATATCACATAAGCCTCTAATACATGAAAACTAAAGTATGAAATCTTGAAATTACAAAACCAAATTAAGAAATATTTCATACTAATGCAGAAAAATATATAAAAAAGACTCCCAACAACTGAAACCAAATTTGATCATTTGATACCATTAAATTTGTAAAAATTTTAACCTTTAGTCAGCAAAAATTAGCAGAAATCAAATGAAAATTGTTTATTATTCTCTGGTATTGTTTAAAAAGTGCTAGAAAGTGACTGGATATATAATATAATATGTATATTTATATATACATAATATATATTTCAGTTGCCTTTAATATGTTTCTCCTGGCCCCCACGGAACTCCTAAGGAGATTGTCTTCAAAAGAGTACAACACTTGGAAGCCAATCTTGACTCCTTACATATTAATTAAATTTCTCAGAAAGCAGCTTAGTTCGAACTTAGCATATTATACAACAAATATGAAACACCAACTAAAACAGAAGGTCAAAATTCTGAAAAGCTGATTTGATTTTATTCTCAGGAGGCTGTTGTACTAAAGCTGAATGACTTACATAAATACCTTTGGCATTTGCTGGATCCTGTTCCTAAACACAATGTTCATATTTCATCTATAATAAGAAAAGCATCTCAAAGATTTGCAAGGCACTAGTCTTGCAAGCGTCCAGTTTGGTGTCTTGAGTGAAGGGAGATTGGCAGAGTCAGCTTAATCCATAATGGAAAGTTGTGCGTGGGGAGCTTGGGCTGCTGGCAGCTGCCGCTGGGAGGGGTCCACAGCTGTACTCACTTGCACATGGGATTCTGCCACTTGCCCAAAGACAGAGCATCTCTGCCTCAGAGCTGAGGTCAGAGTATATATAGGACAGGGTTGTGAATGCCATCCCAATTCTGAGGGGCTTCCCAGGGAACATAATAGTCCTATGGCTTTCATTATAAATACAGCTGTACTTAAAAGATATTGTTGCTTCACTTCTTCATATTTAGAGTAGCAGGAACGTGTTCTATTTCACACTAAGTGAGACAGAATTTGCTGAAATTTGTACAAAGTGAACTTCAACTACTACAGTTGAAAGTCAGTCAACATCTGACCTCAAACCTAGCTAATGACTGCAGACTTGCAGCTTTTTTCCCCTCCTGTTTTCAAAGCCAGTTCTCACCACACAAATCTCTGCAGGATTAAATGTTGCCTCAAATCCCATCCATACCACAGAAAACATCTTCTCCTTGCCTTCCTTCTTTAGTCAGATTGAGAGCCACGCCTGTATGACTTGAGCTTTAAAAACAATGTTTGTGATAATCTGACAGGCTAACAGTGCAGCACTGACTGCAACCTAACATTAATTTTCACTAAATTTGTATTTGGTTACATCTGCTTCATCAAAACACATGCCCACCTCATGGTCTGAGTTTCCTAATGAGCCCAGATTTGGGAGGTTGAGAAAGAGGGTTTGAAAGAAGGGTCCTTGGAAGCCAGCCAGCCTAATGAAGGTATGAGAAGGCTCTCCTAACAATGTGTTCCTGAGTTGTGTGCGATGGCCTGTTAAATAGTAGGTGAGTGATGGAACATCAGGGCTGAGGGACAGACTGCCACAGTAGTTTCTCTGTGTCCCTGAGTTAGGCCTCCCAGTTCTCTAGCAGCCAAGCCTCACTCCTGGCTTGGGGGCAGGACAGAACTGTCCCTGGGAGGTCATCTTTCTAGCTCCAGCTGTTCTCTCTGCATGCCCACAGAGGATCCTAGGGACAGCTTCAGGGCCCTGATATGGAGAAGTCATGTCTGTCATTAAATACTTCATAGACAACTAAGTGGAAAGAAGTTTGGGCAGGCTCCCTGTTTGCTCCCACAGGAAGGGGCATTCTCTGTAGAGGAGAAATACATCTTTTTAAATTGCTTATTTTCCTTGCCTCTTAAAAATATAATTGCCTATGGATCCTGCACTGACTCCACACAGATGAGAGGCCAGAAATGGGGTCCTATGTGTGTGACGCTGAGGATCAAACCCATAACCTCATGCATGCTATACAAGTACTCTACACTGAGCCACATCCTCAGCTTCATGGAGCAGGGTGGCACTCATAACTGTGCACACAGAGGGTCCAGCTTGGTGGAGAGCGCACAGTATGATGATGTAAAGAACACCAGCAGCCAGGCAAGGATAATAACCCATGCTCTGCTCAGTGGGACATGTCTGTGTGTTATCTGTTGAGTAGGCTCCTCGGTAAATTAGTCTCTAAGGCATTAGAAAGACTTCATCACAGGCAGTGGTGGGCACACGCCTTTAATCCCAGCACTCAGGAGGCAGAGCCAGGCGGATCTCTGTGAGTTCCAGGCCAGCCTGGTCTACAGAGCGAGATCCAGGACAGGCGCCAAAAAAAGAGTTCATCTTCACGCAAAAACTACTGTGCTGAACCAGGGCTACGAGTTGGACCACCCCAACATCCATTCCATTTATGAGCTGTCGGAGCGTGTGAAGGGGACAAATGTACAGATCCAAAACAGCAGGATCCCCATGACACATGGCAATGACAGATATCTGGGAGAAGCCCCAGGGAGAGCCCATTATGGGTAGTGTGGCAGAGACTAGAGGCCTTGAGCCAGACCAAAGATTCACAGCAATGAACACTTGCAAGTAAAGATGTACGAACTAAAGGGTAAACTGTGTCTCAACAGGCCACACTACAGCTTCCACAAGATTCTTTTCTTTCTTTCTTTTTTGTTTCTTTGTTTTGTTTTGGGGGAAGGTTACAAGGGCAGAGGGCAGATGCGAGAGGGCAGGGAGATAAGCAGGATTGGAATGCATGATGTGAAATTCACAAAGAATAAATAAAAGTAAAAACAAAACACAAAACAAAATCCCAAAAATCTACTGTGCTCACACCTAAGAACTGACTAGATCCTCCCAGTGGTAGAATAACAGCAACAACAAAAACTCATATAAAAAGTAACATGAAATTGCTTTTAAAATTACTTAAAAATACGACATGAGACTGTGTAGCCTGTCATGCTAAGATTCTGCAGGCTGAGACAGGAGGATTACTAGTTTAAGTCCTGTGTGGGCAAGACAAAAGCAAGGCTGTCTCAATAACACTAAGTAAACAAAAGCCACTAAAACAGCAGAAAAAGCCAATAAGCAGAATACAAACTTTTCATTTTGACTCTCAAGAGAAAGAATATTCTTCTTCTAATAGAATTTGAGAATTTCAATGACTTGACTTTCCACAGCTCAGCATAGAATGAAGAATCCTCTCATCTCAATCTCCTCCCCCAGCTAAAATCAGTAGTAATCAGTTTATTTTGGATCCATAGCATGCATTGACTCACAGGGGACTTTGGATTTTAATTACCCACAAATGAAGTGTGAATTAAATGAAGTATTTTTATAAAGGACTGATCTATCTATCCTAGCCAACTTCCTATGTTAGGTTCAGTTATTGATTCAGTTTAAGAAAACGGCCCTGAGAAAGAGGCAGAACAAGAGAAAGTTTCAGAAAAAATAAAATAAAGACAGTTGAATATTCAGGAACCTTTGACTCTTAGGAGACAATAGGCTCTCTTGCTCTGGCTCACTCATACTTCACTGCTGTCAAATGCACAGAATGAATCAATGTTATCATAATAATTATGGAATGAATTCCTGCAGGTTCCTAATCTGTACAGGAATTACTGTTTATTATTGGACCCGTTCAACTCCCACTGAGAATGGAGACACCTTGTCAACTTACAGCTCTGTCCCCTAGTTGTACCCCTAGCCCTGTTGGTTTCATGAGGAAGAGGGGTACCTGTGATACTTACTTCTGCATTTTCTATACTTCCTTGACTATCAAATTATGCCACAACAAATTATTAGCACTACATTTTCTTCCTTCAAACTATGGTTCATAAATGCAGTGCAAAACCATCTGAAGCCCTGGCAGTATTCAAACCTCGAGTGATGAGAATTTAATTCACTATCCACTGACTATCACCCAATCGAAGTTCATGCTGGGGACACAAAAGGGAACAGAGCCACCAGGAGGGTCAGCTCCTCCCAATCCAGCTGGGAAGAGAGAGTCAGCATATGACTTAATCTATACTGAGGAGGGTGGAATGGAGTGGACAGAATGGGGTCCTATGTACCTTCCTTGTGGACATATACTGACATCTGAATGAGGACTCAAGAGCTGGCCATGGGGAGCCAAATGTAAGGATCACTTCTCACTTGCTCTTTCAACCAAATGCTTTCTCTTCCTTATAATATTTTTGCCAAGTAGTAGGAGTCTCCTTGAACATCTTACCTAAGGAATTATTGAAGCCACAATGGAGTAAATGGTGACTGAATGAAAAACAGTATTTAAAGGACAAAGGTGACTGAAGGAACTTCTGGAGAAAGAGGTAAGACAATGGTCACTGAGTGTGGGTGGTAGGTCAATCACATGGTCAATAGGAAATCTTGGATAGAGCCTCATTTCTATCTCTGAATATGAAGGGAGTGTATCAGATCATATCTCATAGCCATTCAAGTTCTGGAACTGTGCCCTTTAGTCTTCCTTACCAAAACTGATTTCTATTAAGCAAGCACAATGTTATAAGGGATCCATTCTTAGGTATAATGCTCTAAATACTTCAGTGAGTCTAAAAGTGAGCCCAGCTGGTCAGGTCCCAACAAAGGGTAAACACGGGTCAAGGAAAGACAGGGGGCCTGGGTTGAGGTGTTGGCATATTCTACCTGGTTTGAAAGTCTCCCAGAGAGTATGCCATCTACATAGCAGGAGGCTGAGGCCAGCCATTGGCATGGAAGCTTAGGGGTGGCTAGGCATGCTTCCTTCTTGAAATAACCGCAGCTGCTCTCCTAAGATTTCTTAAGCAACAAAACTGAGACCCATGTTAGTCACTGATGATGAATTTTACGCCAGTCAAGACAAGAAGGGAAGAAAAAAAAGACATTTTTATAATACTTTTTGAATCAGAGCAGAAATCCAAGGAAAAGT
The DNA here is from genome assembly GCF_049852395.1 of Peromyscus maniculatus bairdii. NCBI lineage: Eukaryota > Metazoa > Chordata > Mammalia > Rodentia > Cricetidae > Peromyscus > Peromyscus maniculatus. Next base: position 10,361,254 of record NC_134853.1, read on the forward strand.
TCTATGGGTCAACAAATTATCAGAATCCCTTATAGTTTTATTTCATTTACCTATGTGTGCACATGTAGGCATGTGTCTGATCAGAAGACAGCCTGCAAAAGTCGGTTCTTTCTTTTCCCTGTGTAGGTCTGAGGGATCATACTCAGGTCATCTGGCTTAGTGATCAATTCCTTTACCCACTGAGTGTTCTCCCAGGCTTTAATTTTGACTTTTTAAAGGACTAATCTGCTAAGCCATCTATCTACACATTGTATATTCACCCTGTGATGTTTAATATCTACTCACAGCACGAACTCTAAACTCAACTGTTTCATGGGCAACGTCAGTCCATCAGCTCCTTTCTGCAAAACTCAAGTCAAAACTATATTAAAATATCTATTGCATCAGGGGCACTGGGAAAGAAGGCATAAAAGTTTAGTTGAGTGTTTTTAGTTTTAATTTTTTTGTCTGTTTTGTCATCTGAATACTACCTTCATATTGTGGAAAAACAAAACCACCTCACACAACTCCAGCCCTCTTGAAAACAAATGAAACGCATAGTCCAATACTGTGAACTACAGGCACGGTGCTGCACGGATCTCTCAGACTTACACATTTCATACTTCCTTGACTGCAAACCCACAGGCAGGGACTACTCAGGCCACCTATTCCCCGGCAGCTGCCATCTTGCTCTCTGCTTTTTAGTTTGGCCATTTTAGATGACCCATTTAAGAAGGACCGAATAGTATCTGTCCTGTCATTAGTTTATTTCACTTAGCATAATGCATTGAGTATTTTTCAGTTGCTTAATGAAATCTCAGCTGCTGAAAGCCTAAGGTCTGAAGATGTCTGGACTATTAACTATGATTGACTGTGACACAGTATATTCACATATGACACAATGTCCCCAAACCACATGCTACTCTGTCCAAAGAATATGGCTCTGATTTGGGAAAACGTTTGATGATGCTAGTATAACCAGAGATTGTCTCCGAGCCACAAGTATGCCCTTCAGTGAGGTGGTTTCCTCTCATTTAAACAAATAGTTAGAATATGTCACTTGTAAGAGTGTCCTGCATGGGTTTATTTCCCCACTAATTCTGAACTTGCCTGTAGTGTGTCACTAACTTGTAAGAAGAGCATGGAATGGAAGATTCCAGGAGTGCATTTAAAATTAGAGACTGGGGCCTAGCAAGCAAAGGATGCAGCGTCAGCTCTCAAAGGGAGCTGAGGGCCAGGAAAACCAGTGAGACTGCATGAGCCAAGTACCCTGAAATGCATGCAGACCTAGCGCTTAGCAGAGAAAACTGTTATACCAGAGGCTGCTTGGGAAAGAGGGCAGGAGAAATCCTGCATGGAAGCTTGGGTTGAGGAAAACTGAGGGCTAAAATACAAAAAAGTGACCCTTCTCACTTTCCAATTACTGCTTCACATACAACAGCACTAAAACAGGAGCACTCAACAAAAACAAAACGAATCTAGAATTCTTGAAGTATTAAATTGGACAGTTATGAAGTTACCACCTTTTGTGTATTAAAAGTTCAAACACTGGGGCTGGGGAAATGACTCAGTGGTTGAGAGCCAGTGCTGCTCTTGTGGAGGACCAAGGTTTGGTTCCGAGCACCCACCCTATCACTCCAGCTCCAGGGAACCTGACTTCCTCTTCTGACCTTGAGGGGACCCAGCGTGTGGTAATATGACCTCACGCAGGCACCTACACATAAATAATAAATCTTTAAAAAAATGTTCAAGTACTGTAAATTTCCTACGGACCAACCTAAAGGGGTGGGGTTACTCACTGATTCAGTACTAAGAATAAAAACCCAAAGGCATGCTAGTATTTTGTGGTTTCAGAGGAAGGTTTACTCGGGCAGGTGAGTATTACTGAAGCAGACACAGGATTTAAGTATTCTATGCCAAATTCATGCCCGAAGTCACACATAACTATGGCCAGTCCTTAACCCCTAAAACTAAAACCTCCAAGCAAAACAGCCCTGTCTAACAGACGGTGCCTACCCTTAATAAAACTCTATCCCTAACAGGTGTCCCCATCCCTCGTGCTGAACCACGGAGCTTAGTTTCTAGAGTAAAACCTCAGAACTTCCCCATGCCCATACACATCCCTTTGTCAATCTCTCACGGACCCATTTTCTCCTGCTTCTGCCAGCCCTCCTCTCGAATGCTCCACTTTTCTTCCAATCCTGGCACGGTAAGAATCCCATCTGTCCACCTCAAGTTCTCTCCACCCCTTCCTTTTAATACCCCAGTGATCTAATCTCTCCTTCCCAGCCTTGGCACCCTGGTCTGTTCCTGTGGAGGATCTCTAGCTTTTTGAACAATGCACGCTAGATTTCATCCTCTCACTGTTTGCCTTTGCTTCGCCTAGACCTCTGTGTCTTTCTCAAAGCTGATTTCACCTAGAAAGCCTCAGTGGACAGAATTTTGACTCCATAAGCTAGAATACTATAACGTATTGGGAAGTTGTAAATATGTTCAACTTAATATTGTAATAAAGGTTTATAATTTATATTGTAGGTTTCTACACAAAGGGATATTTTCCTTTTAACACACAAAGTAGTGACAGTATTTCAGAGGCACTTTTAAAAATATTAACTTTCTGGACTTAGAAGGATGTCTGAATGAATTCCATCAGGTTGTTAAATACTAGGAGCATAATTTAGAAGAAAAAGCTTGTCCCATGTGCCTTCTAAAGGTTTTGAAAATGGTTTCTCACTTCCATTTTGTTGGAGTCAATCATTTTTAGTCCCCCCCCCCCAAGTGTACTGGGAACCTATTTGGCGATACCATCAGCAGACAGAGAGAAAACTGCAGTGTACTGAAGAACCTCCATCACTGCCTTAAGGCAAACCACCCACCCTGTATTTACATACCTTGAGTTTGCTATTTCCACCTTGGTTCTGGCCATGGCGGCAGCCCTTTGCGCGCCTTCAATCGCTCTATCCACCTTCTCCCTAGTTTTTGTATTTCTTATTGGTATAAGCTGCTTCCTTATTCCACGGACTAGGATATTATTTTTGTACTTTCCCTCTTCCTTGGAGCCATCGGGAAACACGGTGCAGCCGTACCCATGCCTCTTGTTATTGGCCCACTCGCCTTCGTACTTCATGCCATTGGAGCGCTCGCTGACACCGAAGCCATTGCGCTTATCATTCTTCCACTCGCCCATGTAGGTTTCCGTGGTGGTGGCATCCACATGATCTTCCACAGGGCAAAAATCACAGTCGACATCACCGAAGCTGATGGTGGAGTTGGCATCACTGGAACTGATTCTGCTCATGGCTGCATCGCTGCGGACCGAGCTGCGCTTGCTGGAGATGGAAGACTTGGATTCGGACTTGCGGAGTTTCATGCTGCCAAGGAGGGACCCCCGTCGAAAGAGGCCGCCCTTCTTCTTGCCCAGCTCCGTGTCCGCGTGGAAGTTGAGCACGAAGCCGCCTCTGGTGCCAGCTGGGTTGTCTGCAGCAGCGGCAGCAGCATCGTGCAGAACGCTACCATTGCTCTGCTCACTGCGCAGTGAGGCCAGCGAGGTGCGGAGCGGGGAGCGGATCACCGTGGCCATGCCGTATGGCACGCTCTGGCGCACGCCGTAGCCGTGCCGCATGCCTCCAGCCCACTGGCCCTGGTAGGTACCTTCAAGAGAGCAGATCGGCAGAGTGTATGAGTTTTGGGGGAGGGCATCTGGCCACCGAGAGAACATACCCTGGGCAGGAAGAGCCAGGGTCAAATTCAACACACTTCTTGGGGCAACCCTGGTAACACTTTTCATCCGCCTGTGAATGTCTATCTGGTAACTTTGACTCTTAATGGCTTTGATGTATAAACTTTTCTGATAGCCAGACTTCTGTTTTTCATTTAAAAATTTTATGAGTGGTAGGCATGCAAAGAAACCACTGTTTGGTGTGCGCATTTCTCCGGAAATTGAACCTAAGACCTTATACATACTAAGCTAATGCTCCATCAGTGAGCTACACACTCAGGGCCATGAACCATATTGCCCCTAATACAAAAAAAGTGATCATTGGGAATCACCTTTTCCCTCCTGAAAGCATCAAAGACCTTAGTGAGGCAGTGTCAAAGCAGAAAAAATATGTATTCTAGTCATGGTTTCAAATGCAGTTTTACTAATCTAGTTGAAAAATGGCTTTGAGATCTATGCCCATTCTAAAGCACAAAGATTTAACATTAGTAACAGTGCTCACAATACTTGGGACATGGGTTGTCTAACAAGCTGTCTTGGCTTTTCTACTATGTGAAACATCCTACGCTCAGGGAAGAGCAAGCTGTTGAGTCCTGAGTATTGATAGGAGTGTGTGAGGGTGGGGTGGGCTGGGGTGTATGTGCACAGTAGCATATTACTTGCTAAATCTGTTTTCTCCTGGCCATTCTCTGTATGGATCTCCCTAGTCTCTGCCAAAGCATTGACAGTCTCACCACATACTGCAAATACCTGGGGGCAAGAAATGATTCTCAAAGGAAGGCAAATGTTTCAAACTCATTCATGGCTAATGTGTCATGTGGTCTCTGGCTGTCTGGAGACTATGTTTACAGAGCTTGAAAGAACTGATGGGGTGAAAGAAACTTTTAAAGAATCTTTGAGGAATACTTGACAGTGTCCATTAAAACTTTATTGATCCAGACCACTTTTTCAATGAGTATTATACTTTAAAAAGTGTAATAATATAAATACATATAGCATAATAGAAATATAAATACAAAAAGGAATAAGCTGTAAAAATATTTTCAATGAGTTTTTCTATTTAATAACCAAAGATAAGTTTAAAAAATAACCTGGTAGGGGTTTTTAAATACTCTTTGGAGGAAATGAAGGGTAAATTAAGGAGCTTAGAATTTTCAAAGTCAAGGCCATTTCCTTTAATTAAAGGCAAATTTTGCATCCTTAGTATGACCCCAGAACAGCTATCTGGAAGAAATTTTAAATGTAATTACTTTGGTGTTATTCATAATTCCCAATGTCACAGAAAATAAATCATGATTATAGTCTGTGTTGATCTTGTTCTGTTTCTGATTATACTTTGTATTTTACATAACCTTGCAGTTTTCCAGTGATTGGGATACATTTATTTTTTTTTAATGCAACAAGTGATAATTTCATTTGGGGTACTGTTATTTCTTAAGATGTGTCTTAGTATGTAGTTCAGGTTGGCCTAGAACTCTCAATTCTCCTGCCTTAGCCTCCTAAATGCAGGGATTACAAGTGCAGGGCATGTCACCACGCTTGTCCAAGCTGGTGGTTTTGTATCACTGTGTAAATAGGAACTGTTCCCCAGTCAAAGGTTCGGACCGATTTCAACACCATCTTTTCTCTCTTCTCATGCTGATGTATTTACATCATATAAACCTTGAACAGCAGGGCAACAATGAGATACTCAGGGGTCTGGTACTAAGACTGCCATAGTTTAGGTAGACGTGAAGTCTGAACTTCATGCCTATGAACTTCTGAGGGAGTGGGGGCACAGCTCTCAAAACAGGGTAAGACTGTTATATACAACCACTTCAGAAGCGGGGTATGGGAACACACGCTGGCAGTGCCAGCGCTTGGAAGGCTGAGGTAGGAGGTTCATGTGTTCCAGGTCAGTCTGGGCTACACAGCTGGACCCTGTCTAAAAAAGGTTGGTGGGTCCCCCCCATGACAATGAGCTTCCTACTGAATAAGAGCTATCTCCAAACACTGCTGCTCCCACAGGAAAAGACAACGAATTATTAGAAACTTTCAACTTTGACTTTTCCTAGATAAAATCTAAATAGTAGGATGAAAGTTATACAGCTTTATACACACACTAAAACAAACTACCGTATTTAACATTGCCTCTGTTAAAATGCCAATATTCTATATCATTCTAACTTTTCTACAGAGTAAGTCTGCTAAAATGATTTGTAAAGATGCTATGTGGTGTAAGTATTTATGTTTTTAAAACACAATCATTCCATCTTTGCAGATCCTCAACAACGATGGAAAACTAATGGCCACTTCCCTCCAAATGACAGCTCCAACATAAACCAGTATTTAGACTTTCAAGGGTCTGCTTCCAAATTCAGGCTGTTTAAAGAACAGCAATAATGAGAAAGTTTAAATAGCTTTGGAACTATCAAATAGGGCAGGGGCCGGCAACAAAGGTATCAGTCACCTTCCCTTCTGTGTAGTTATAATATCACAGTATGGGAGAGAATTCCTCCAGGACATCCACAGCACCACTAGAAACCAGTTTGTTCACATTCTAAGTAGCTGATCTGAAGTTTTTAAAGAGGTTTGGTTTAGTCAGTGAACCTGGAAAGCAGAACCTATTTCTTTATAAAGCAGGTGGTCTCTAAGTTCTTTTGTTCAAAAGGAGTTGTGATTTACTAATCTCCATCCCTAAATTCCAGTGCATATTTAACATGAAAACAAATGATATTTTTTCAGGTTTTGTTTTAAGATGTGTTCATTTGGGAGCTGATTTTGAAAGATCTGTCCATCTTAACTGCACAACATTGTAATAAATGGCATCCAGATTGGAATGAATTTTAGTCAAACTTGGGCTGCTGTGTGCCAAACTTCAGTATATGCTTCAAAAGGCTATATGCAACAATAATTATATTAAAAAAGGAAAATAAAAACACATGGGTGAGGTTGGAGATGTAGTTCTGTTGGTAGTGTGTTTGTTGGGCATGACTGAAGCCTGGATTCCATCCCCACCTGGTCCTGGAGAGGTAGAGGAAGAATGTTTATAGTTCAAGGTCATCCTCAGCATGAAGCTAGACTGGGCTACAAGTGACCTCAAATGCATAAATATAGTCTTTCTAGATATCTCCCATAGTTCTATAGCAGGTTAGAAAAAGTATAGCATATCAGAATTTTTACAAAAGAACCTGAGAATCTAGACTTGGATTTCATGAATATGATGCATTTAGTTCTTAATATTTAGGAAGTTTTAATTTCAGCAACACTTTACACAGAAATCTCTAGTGAAATAAAGTGATACTTCTCACATGGAATTACCACTTCCTTCTCTGTCACCAGAAATACATGGGAATGGAGGCAGAATTAAGTTAACTCCTGGAAATATAGAAGCTGATACTCCCAGTTGGGCTAAAACCTCTGTATGAATTAAATTGTAGCAATATAGCTCCGTTTAGGCCAATTATTAAAATTATGGACTTTCTAATAAAATGTAGTGACATAAGAAAAACCAGGTAATTGACTAGGACACAGTAGACATTTAAAAGTGATCTGCGTGTTTAATTTCTTTTTCTGATTACAGCACACCAGTTTTTGTTGTTGTTGTTTCGGTTTGGTAGAAAAAGAAACCCAGTGTTATCATGATGCCAAATTTTGTCTTTTTAAACTTTCAAAGTTGGTCTAAACAGAAGGCAGATTATTAATAGTCATCGGAGGTGTATTTGGCCTTCTATAAACAACACTGGCACACAGACCGCTTTTACTGGGCTCTGTACGTTTTGATTACTAGGCATTACGAATACTCTAAATCTCCAGGTTTCATCTAATGAGTTTTAACTTTTAAAAAGAAGCCTACATTGTAATTAATAATCTTTAAAATGAGGGCTATACAGGTTCACATTAAAAAACAACACAGTTTCCATTGTTGAGCACAGTATTTTGTTATATCAAAGCTAGGGCTTAAAATAAAATCCAGTTACAGACAAACATTCATAAGGCTGTCAACCGAGGTATTTTCTGCTGGTTCTGAACATTTAAGGCTCCCTGTTAACTACCATGGCACTCAGGGCTCGGCCTATAGAAAAGTATTAAGGTTCCCCCCCCCCCCCTTTAATCCACGAGAACCATAGCCTTTATTTATATTGTAGGGTAAAATGATGTCTTTTTAAAAAAAACCAATCCTACCATTCTGCTGTTTTGCATTTGAAACACGGCCCAAGTGTTCTGAGCAAGTGAAGTGTACAAATTGTATAAGCTTTTATGTAAGCAATCACATAACGGGATTGCAGTGGGCTGGAGAAACTTTTAATTGGATCCCTTTAATATCCTCCAACTCCGAAGCGGCTTAATTCCAAAGGTGACATAGCCTCCTGCAATCCTTTTCAATTAAATATGATTATGTTTATTATCAGAAAATGTACTTTGCCAAAGCATAACCCATTCGTCTCCCTCGGCTTTGTTTTCAAAGAAATTAATCAAGTTTCGACACCTGTTTCACTAATGTACGCTCTTCCTGGGGAGAAAAATGAACCCTGTCCTATAATGTATACAGATTATATGGCAAACGCTGTTAAATCGCATCCAGGTACGTCTAGGCCACGCCCTTTAGTGTATATCAGGGATATAGCATTCTCTACATTCTTTTTAACTTTTTTCTTTTTTAATGGCAACTCCATCGCTTTTTCCTAAAGTATTTTCCCAGCGATTTGCCCAAAGATCTCCAGGACAGCAAAGATTACAGTTCTGCTGATTCAAAGTACTTTAAGGAGCCAAGTGAAACTTAAGGAGAAAATTAGGAATTTCACCTGCTCCGGGTGGTCTCTCCGGTGCCCATAACTAGGACGCTTCAAAATACACCCTCAATAAGGTCCAACTCCCCAATATCCTACTTAAGGGGTTCTGGCTTCTATCTTTAGGCTAACAAGAGGACCAGAAGCGAAATACGAGACTCCACGTGAAACCAAACCGCGGGGCGGTCAGCACCGACCGGCAGCCGCGCAGCCCAAGGCGTCCGTCTAACTCCACCGGAGTGGCGATTTCAAACCCGGCCCGGAGAGGGAGGGATCAGGAACGTAATGTGACGGGCTCAAGTGACAGCGTCCTCTCTCCTGCCCAACCCTCCCGGTGGCAGCGCGGCGCTGGCCCCCGCCAGGTACAAGCACGCCTAACTCTCCGGGTGCGGACACCCCGCTCGCCCGGGGAACCGGGTCGGAGCAGACCCTCGAGCCCCAGTCGGGTACCCACGCACTCTTCCCGGGGGATGGGAGTGGGAGGGGTGGGAACCTCCCCAGGTGTTTTGGCGGGTTTCCGGACACATGCGCCTCGCGTCCTCCCCACGTCCCCGCAGCCCGGGAGAGTCCACCGCGCTAGCCCGCGGAACCGCCCGCGACGTCGCTCACCTCCGTCCCCGTAGGTCTCCACGCCGTACCCGTCCTGCAGCCCGTTACTCCAGGTACCCTCGTAGCGGGCGGGGGTGCACAGGCTCTGCCGGACCCCGTAGCGCCCCTTGAAACCATGTGACCACTCCCCCCGGTACATCCACTTGCCCTTCGTCTCCACCCCCAGCCCGTGCCGCTTGCCCTGCGCCCAGTAGCCCTGGTAGGTGTTGCCGCTGGGCCAGGTGTAGCCTCCGACCACCTCGAAGCCGTGCGACCAGGAGCCAGAGTACTCGCCCTGGCCCTTGGGCCCCGTGCAGATGCCATGCCCGTGCGCCTTGCCCTCCTCCCAGCCGCCGCAGTAGGTGCCGCCATCGTCGAAGTCGAACCTTCCGCCCGTCATTCGGGGGGCAGCCCCGGCGCGCTCCCCGCGGGGGCACGGACGCGGGCAGAGCTGGGCACGGCAGGGTGTAGCTTAGGGGTGGGGGCCCGGCGGGCGAGCTCACGACTGCGCCCCGGGCAGCTCGCACCGCCGATCGGCTCCAGTCCGACGCCGCCCCCGTCCTCCCCTCCTCTTTCGCCGCCGCCACCGCCGCCTCTCGCCGCCGCCTCCTCCTCCTCCGCCGCCGCCGCCCCGGCCAGCGCCGCGCGCGAGAGGACAGCCCAGGCTCCCGAGCGGACCTTCAGCTGCTCCCGCCCGCCCACGTGAGCCGGGCGCCGCCCCGCGCCCGCCCCTCGTCCCCTCCCTGGGCGCCGAGGCCCGGCCCCACGACGCGCCCGCCCGCCGGGCCCTGCCCCCAGCCCCACCGGAGCCGGCGGGCGCGCGAGCTCTGGACGCACGTGTGTCCGCGGGGTGGGACGGGGGTGGGAGGGCGAGTGTACTCGGGGACGTGCGACCGTCCAGCCTGTGCGGATGAAAGCGCGCGGCTGCCGGTGTTGGGGGGCAAGCTGTCGGCTGCGGGAACCTCCCGTGTTTGGGGCTTTTCAATTGTGTGAAATCTCTGTAAGTGAGGCCACGTGTATGATGAGGGGAAAACTCGTATATGTGTGTGTGTCTGCATGGGGTTTGTAGTTGCATTTTTTTTCTTCTCTCCAGCATTCCAACTTGGGCACTGTTGGATTTGCCATGCGCAGCTGTCATCATGAATTAATATGCTCCAAATATATGTCTGCATGTGATAAATCTGTGGCAGCCTAGATATAATTGTGCAGAATGTTCTTTTACACCTACCCATCCCAGGGCACATGTGTTTGCATTTCTTTAATGAAGATTCTGAGAGTGAGCAATGCAGTTTGAAAAAAGCATGGTGTAAGTTGGTTAGTTTTTATTTGTAACGATGATGGATTTTATATCTGGCTTTGCAGGAGCATAGGGCATTTCATTGCCTTTTACATTCCAGCCCGTTCCCTCAGCTGTTCTCAACTTCAGAAATTCTTCAGCCTGGAGCTGTGGACCCAAACAGGCTCAGTCTGTGTGTATTGTTGGAGTGCCTGAAATGTACCCATGGGACCTCTCCACTGGTGCCCACGGTTTAAGAAAGTAAACAGACGTTTTCAAAGAGGAATAGGGTAAGTAAAACACCCCTCTAAAGGTACAGGAAGCTGTGACCCACTGAACCTGGGGCAGGTGACAACTGGTCCACTCTCCTGCGGTACCCCTGCCTTGTTGAACTCACTTCAGAAACCTCTAGACCTTTCAGCCCTTTCAACATTTTCTGAATGCAAGTACCAGGACTGCCCTTCACTGTGTTAGGTAATGACCTGGTATATAGTGATGGTGGTACCCGGTGAAGAATTCAAGAATTAGCAACGGGACAATTGACTCCCTTAGTAAAGCCTCTCCTTGGAGTCGCATTGGTCCCCCCTCACCTTTACAGTGTCAGTGAGGGATGTCTTCTCTGGTCACAAGCAGGGTGTGTGTGTGTGTGTGTGTGTGTGTGTGTGTGTGTGTGTGTGTGTCTCAGACGGCCTCTCAGAGAAATAGCTCTGCTGAACATTTCTGCTGTTCTCAGGCTGAGAGGCCGCTGCCTGACCAGGTGAACACATACGACTCTCACTAGGTAGCTGATGATCAGATCAAAATGCAAGGGAAGGTGTCAAAAGGAAGGCAAGGGAAAAAACGAGCCCTTCCTGAAGAGAATTATCTCTCTCAGCATCGGGGCCTCTCCTGCCCATCTGTCTGAAAGACCAACAGAAAAAAAAAAATCTCTGTTTACACCGGAGCCAAATCACCAAAGAGAATTAGAACCCCTCCTCCATGGTGCCGCCTGCAGATGCCAGGAATAGAGCTTACCCTGGTGGCCTGAAATAATTAGGCATCTTGCTCAGCATCTTGTCCTGGACTGGGGATTGATTTAGGCCACTGGGAAAATGAGGACCCAGGGCTTTGCAGCTGAGCTACAACTCCCCTTCTCTAGTGTGAGAATAGGGCCTCACACAGAGCGACCGAGCCCCACCTGTCCTGAGGTTCAGTTTGGTAGGAAAGGAGGTAGGGTTGCTCGAACTGATCCTTCTTTTCTTGGTCTTTCAGTGGGCTTTCTTCCCGGAGTAAGCATTCATGTTTTGGGTTTTGTTGGGTTTTGGCTTAGGACCTGCCTCTATGTGTTAGGATCCATGTGTTCTTTGCCAGCTTTTTATTTATTTATTTTTTCTTGAAGTACTTTTTCCCCCAATTCTCAAAAATGAAGACTTTCATGGAGTGTCCTGGACATCACAATTTTCTGGCTTCTGCTGTAACTATGTAGTCATTCCTGGTACAGGGGAAAATAATGGTAAATCCACACAGACACTGCTGTTTACTTCTTAATCTGTTCTTGTAGCTCACCTTCCTTACAAAGAACCTTAAGTAAAAAGGAGACCCTTGGACTAGATATGAGCTGTTAAATTTCAATGAAATTTTTACTGTCTTCCAAACAGGTTTTCCACCAACTCAGTGCATAGGCCATGTTTCCATTTTCCTGCTTGCACCACAGAGAAGTGTGTCTGCCTCACACAGTTGTGTAGAGAAAGTGTTGGGGGCTTCGATGGCCCTGGCAGGAGAACATGGAGGGAGGGGAGGAGGTGCAGAGCAAGCGTTTCCTAGCAGGGGATACTGCTGCAGTTTCGGAGTCAGGGTTCCTAATGTCCTTATGTCCCCTCTCTCTGAACCTTTGCCCTGGATAAGGGGGAGTTGAATTTAGCTTTAAGAGCGGATTAGTAAGAAGAGAATGTGAATGTTGGTGTGACAGGTGGGATGGGGGAGGTCTGTGAAGCCCAGGGCCAGCAGCTACCACTCTTAGCGGCCACTTTTCTTTGGTGCACAAAGCCCAGCCGGTACAAGTTTCTCTTCTAAAAATTACGTATAACAAACCGTAAGCTGCTTTGGTGCATGTCCAGTTCCTAATGTTGGTAAGGATGTTTTGTTTAGACTTCAATAATGCAGTTACTTTTTACTTAGTGACTTGATTTCATTAGAATTATTGAGAATTTTAATAAAAAGTTTACAGATGACAAAAGGGTTAAAGTATGGGTGTTTATTGTTTAAGGAATGTGAATTAAAGTGTATAAAGAAGTATATAGAATTAAAATGACTTATGTAATTCTAAGTGAATGTTAGCTTGATTTATAAATCAAGCAACCCAAATAATTTATTTGTAATAAGTGTTCCTAAAAATTTAAATTGTGCTTAATAAATAAAAAGAATTAGGAAATATAAGCTTCCAAACAGCATGAAATCAGAAGAATTCCAAAGTTAATGATCTTCAGATTTTTTAGGGTAATTACTGCATACCAGATCTTGTGCTAAGGCTTTTCAGATCTTATTTTTTTCTATAGTGGGATTGAACCCAGGGCTTGAGGTATGCTAGGCAAGCACTCTACCACTGAATATATTCCCAGCCCCTTTTTATTATTTTTTTGAAAGAAGGTATTGCTGTTTTGTCCTGGAACATTCGATTCTCCTGCTCTACACCCCCCACCCCCACCCCAAGTTTGTGGATTACAGGCTTGTGCCAGCACTGTGGCTTCAGGTCGTCTTTTATTACTGATTTTTATTGGAGAGCACATTGAGAGCCCTCAGTGGGAGGAGGAAACAGCTTGGATGTGAAGTAAGGGTGGATGGTAGAGATGATTTTTATTTTTTGTTTGGCTAAATGATTTATGGTGCTACTATCTGGAATTTGAAGGACAAATTAAAGATGAGTGAATTAGAGGAGCTGGTTGTGGAAGGATGTGCTCCTGTAGGAGAGCATGATCCTCAAATCATGCAAATACACCACAGCTGAGGTAGCTCACGGGCCGGCTGCTTGCCTAGCATACAGGAGCCTCTGGGTTCAATCTCCTGCATTGCAAACAAAACCAAAAACATACAGCAGGAGATTAGCAGGCAGTTGAGTAATAGGGGCAAAAAAACCCTGACAGTATTTTTTTCTCCTTTGAGTAGTGCTTCCTTTTGAGACGTGAGCTCTCTGCACATGACTTCAGAGGTCCACTCCTGTCAGCATCGGTAGTCACTGCTCCGTGCTCTCAGAAGACGGCCGGCAGTTCCGCTCCTCATCACCTGTGTGCTATCCCTCGTCATCATCCCACACAGCATCGCCCTGGCCTCTGGGTGGCTTTCACATTTGGCAGCATTGTGACCTTCATCTTAAGAGTGCACATTTTCAGGCACAGCCGTAGACCCAACGTTGACCTAGATGTAGGCCAGTTCTGGTAACGGGAACGTGACAGGTTCCCTCCGCGACAGCATTCCTTTATCTTTCCCACTACTCCTTAAGAAACCAGGGACTCTTATCCAAGTCCCCCCTCCTTCAGTCCTGTCTGCCTAGAAGCCTTTGTAATCCTTTCTGCCTCACTGTCCCTGGCACTCAGTTACCTTTTCACAGTGGCTTCTGGTACATCTGTCCGTCCATTCTTAATCCTGAGCTCCATTTTCTATCCCTTGTTCTTGGAAGCCCCTTGTAGACACAGTCACAAAACTTAATTATTGCCACCATATATTGTGACTGTCAGTCTTATGCAGAAACCTCGTGCCTGGTGGCAGATACATTCCTGGCCAGCTCCAGATGTTTGTCACTGACCTCCAGCCCCTGTCAGCCACTGCCTTTTCCTTTACAAAGGAAAAGGGTGACGAGTCTCTGGGACTTAGCACCTGTGTTAGCTTTCTGTTAGTTTTGGTCCGTGCGTGCTTGGCCCCTCTTGCCTGTGTGCCTGTGGTGAGGAAGTACATGATAGGAGAGGGAAACCTGCGATATCATGGGAAGCTGAGAAGCAAAGAGAGAAGGGCCAGGATCTCATTATCCCCCTTTGGGGCCCTAACTGACTCCCCATACACCATCTAGACACAGAAAAGTGATTCTTTTCCTTCTCCAAGACATCGGCCAATGTCCTTTCTCCTCTCCATTTGCTCTAGCTTCTTCCTCTTAGCCAGAAGACATTTCTCTGGTCCCCTCCATATCTTGGATTTTTCCTCTTCAAGTCCTCTGTGTCTTTTCTCAAAACTTCCGACTTTCTTGGAGTGTGTCACAGTCCAGTGTTTATCTGCCCATCTGTGATTCTCGTATCACTTGATTTCAGTTGTGACCTCGTTAGTCTATTGAAGTGTAACTAGCTAGCAGTTGTTTCATAGATGCGATGCTGTGTCTTTAGTCCTCTAGTGACAGCTACAAACGTGGCTGTAAGGACTCATCTCCTCGGCTTCTGTAGATCCCACCCTCCTTGTGCCTCTCCCCTTTCCTCTCCCCCCACTTCAGCCATCTCATTCCCTGTTTCACTTCCATCCTTTTCTGACCTCCCTGGTTTTTGGCTAGTTGCGGTGTTCCAACCTTAAACATCATGGTTCCAGAATTTTAGCGCAGTTGCTGGGTCCTTGTTGGCTAGTATCTAGCAGTCCTGCCCTAGAGGCTAAGTCTAATTTAGAAACAGTCTTAATTCCTACGTAAAAACACCAGCTGAGCCACGTGTAAATCTCAAGGGCAGTGCTTTGGTTTCTTCCCATGACTTGTCCCCGTGGCCCTCTGCCTGTTCTTCCTAATGGGGAAAACTACATGGAGACCTACCTAGCAGCATCTGTGTCCAACAGCAAAGCTCACGGTGGGTTTCAGGAACAGTCTAGTATTGAAAAAGGTAACGATAGAGCGAGAAACATAATGAGCGAGGGTAGTAAGCTTGAAGATCTGAGGTCTATTTTGAAGACCAGAAGCAGCTGGGTGTGATTGTGTACTCCCGAAGCAGAGGCAAGAGGATTCCTGTAAGCTTGAGGACAGCCTGGATACTTGCTGGCTGGTATAGCCTGGCAGTCCTGCTGGAGAGGCTGTGTAATTTAGAAAGTCTGGTTGCTCCATAAAAACAACAGTTGAGTCTTATGGAAATGGCAAGAGCAGAAATTTATATCGTAAATTGTACATATGATAGCCAGGACAGCACAAGGCTACTTTGCCTCAAACAAGCAAGTAAACAAGTCATATGAAGACCTGAATTAAATCATAAAATGAGTGTGTGTGTGAGTGTGTGTGTGTGTGTGTGCGCACGCGTATCTGTGCTAGCTGCCTTAGATTTGGAGACATGTATGGCTCAGAGTTGGATCTTAAGATCTTTGGAAAATATCTCCAAAGATACAGGAGATAAAAAGAAACATAATAAAGCACACAGGAAACAGCTGCAAGTAGCCAAGAAGAGCCACATACCCTAAGATTTCAGAGAACAGAGTGATCTTGTGGACTGCTGTGGTTGAACTTATTTTGGGGAATCATGGCGCATTGTTTAGCTTTTGGATATTGCAAAGTTCATCCTTCCAGACACTAGTGGAATGAACTTCTGAAACAGAGACACCCTACCAAGTAAGGAATGAGAGGAATCTATGTCTGAGATTGTGAGGAAAGAGACCTGCTGGGAAAGGGGGTGCTTTGCCTTCATCTCTCACACACAGCACACAGAATCAGAGCTGGTTCTGAAAACGCTTCAGAAAGGGAACACAATGACGTGAAATACCACAACTGGGTATGGTAAAGGAATAGAGCAGTGTATTTGGGAGTGTTGGCATTAAGACTAAAATTAGTGAAAACTGATGTGATAACCTTTTCATAAAGCAGCTGACTAAAGAAGGGAGGCATGCAGTATTGTGGAAGGTACAACTCAGTCGTAAGTCTGCGAAATGACTCAGAGCTGAAGGAAAGAAAAAAAATCAATTATTAAGGCAGTAAAAGAAATGTAAATTATAAATGAGGAATGAATGGCTCTGAGAGCTTTGGGATGAGATCTGAAACAAGGGGTGAGCATAGAGAAAGCTTTCCTGCAGCGGAATGACAAGGGGCTGTTTTTGTTCATCAGGTGTTGTGGCTTCACCTGTCTCCTCAGCATGTGCACCCCGGAGCCCACACGGGGCTCTTCAGGCAGGTAGAAAGCCTGTGTTCCTTTTCCTCGTCTCCATCACGCTCTAGCATTTTTGTTATCTCTTGGGTTTCACTTGCCACTTTCATTTGGCAAATGCTTATTTTTGTTTTAAACTGCATTTTTAAAGCTCACACAGAGTTCAGAACGGTCTGTGTCGCCTTGGTGGCTCATTGCTCAGATGTCCCTTCGAGAGAGCCTTCGGTGGGTGAGGAGAACACTAGCAGACAGCCTTCGACTGCCATGATGCTCGATCTGCTGAAGTGCTTACATCAAGGCGGTGCTCCACCCACAGCATCTCCTCAGTAAAAAAGGGAACTTGGTGCATCTTTGGTCCCTTAACACGTAAAGGACGCCGAGCACCGGGCAAGCTTCTCGGGCTTTGGATCCACACTTAGATGCTGCTCCAGCTTTAGTGATAAGTGACATGGAGGGAACTCTCTAGCCTTGAAAGGACTCAGGAAGGACAGGATTTTATCTGGGACAACCTGAGGCCCAGTCTGTGATTCAAACTGCTCTGCCTCTTAGGACACATGCTCACTCAAATTCAGAGGTGTTGGATATATTGGTGATGTTAAACATACATTGACATACATGTAGCAAGTCCCAATGTGTCACAGCGTAGGGGGTGGGATGGGGTGGGATCTAAAGCACGACCAGATCTTCTGCAGCAGAGAATTGCATATCTTTTGAGAAACAGTTCTTGGTAAGTTATTTGAAGGAACATTTGACCAGATATATGACTTAATGCCATTCTTACAATTAGGATCTTGTTGAAGCTGTTACAAAAAAGTTCTATGGACTCCAAGCAATCTGTTTTAAGTTTCATTTAGTAAATCCAATATCAAGCTGAGAGGACCAAAGGGCAAAAGAAGCTGGCAGAACCGATGGCCCAGACCTTCTTGTCCCCTCTGGGGTTGTTCTAGTGCTCTTTCTTCAGCTTCTCCTGTGCCTAGATTAGGATTCCGTACTGTGAGCTAAAGCAAGAAGGAAGGCTGCATTTGGCTGATGGACAGATGGGTGTGGTGTATGTGAGAAGCTGCAAACGAATGGAGGTGTGCTGTAGTGTGAAAATCTAGACAGAGAAAAGGATCCAGTGGACAGAGCTGAGATGGCAGTGGATATGAGATCACTATATGTTTTGTGTGAGTGGAAAAATGGCCCAATGTCCAAATATATGTATATTTCTGGGAAGTGGCCAGCAGCCTGGCCATCTGGTTAGGGACCTTGAAGGAGAAGAACTGGAAGGTGGAGTCATGAAAGCATAAGGCAGCGATATGTGGATGGATGATGGCTATGTGGTTGTGAACACTCTGAAGAGATCTGTTTGTGGCTGTTGTTTTTCCCTAATGTTGATGCTCTCCATTCAAGAGCCATTGAAATCCCAAGTAGACTCTGGGGCTGGGACAGTTAATGTTAGCCGCCTTTATCAGCCACAGCAGATCTGGAACAAGGAGCCCATGAAGTTCAGCTTGGTTACTGCTGCCTCTCTCGATCCAGCTTGCCAGCAACAGAGGCTCTCCCTGAGAGTCACCTACTTGGTGGCATATTGGTGAAATTATTAAGGCCACTCCATGTAGTTAAAAGGGAGGTTTGTTTTGTGGGGTAACTAACAAGTGAAGGGATAGTTTACAGGGTCTGGAAAAGGTGTGGCTCAGTCCGGTGGTGTTCTCTGGAGAACTCTGCTCAGTCTACCTCCAGCGTCCAGGGTCCAGGAACCAAGAGAGCCAGTGCATCCGTGGATCTTGGGTCTTCAGCGTCCTCTCTCAGCCCCACCTTGTAGGCATGACCATTACCGAAGCCTCAATGGGGGTTGGAACTTCCAGGTCAAAGCTGGAATGGCTACCCACTACAGTGGCAAGTTGACTTCCCTGGTTGCTTCCAGCCTGGAAGCAGGAATGGTTCATCATGACTGGGATAGACAATTATTCTAGGCATAGGTTTGATTTTCCTACTCAACACTCTACAAAACTAGACAGGGGGCTTATGGAATGGCTAATCCACAGGCATGACATTTCATGTGTGTTCAACTAGGGCCACTGCATAGTGAAGAAGGTTCTAGAATGGTCCCTGGTTGTGAGTTTCACTGGCCTTATCACATACTATAGTATCACATACCTATATTATCTATGAAGAGCCGAGGATGGAATGGTTTTCTGAACTCACAACTAAAGTTCAGGTTGATGGTAATAACCTGCAGAGATGTCATGTCCTTTTGGATGCTGTGCTGTATGTACCTAAATCAAACTACATTTTGGGGTCATTGCTAATAACAACAACATGTACACCGAGGAACCAAGAGGTGGAACAACAGCATTCCACTTACTATCAGATTCAGTGAGTTGCTCAGGATTATTCTTTTAACAGGTCCTCACACATGATAAGCAAGCAGTCTATCACTGAACTTTGATAGTTCTAGAACTTTGGGCTCCCCCAAAGGGGAAGCATTCTTGGCACAGGATAAAGGAAGAATACTGTTGAGCTTCAGACACTGGCTGCTGCCTGGAAATCCCCCTTGCCTTGTGCCCTCAGGTCAGCATATGAAAGAGCAGTCACTGTTCTGGGATGGTCAAACCTTGTGAGCAGGAGAGGGCTTTTATACAAGGAAGACAGAAGAATGTGTGAGAACGGAGGTGGTATGTAAGGGTGCTTTGAGCATCCCCCTAACCCTTTGTAAATCTGGGTGCATACATGTAGCTAACCTAGTCTGAGAAAGGTAAAGCTTCCAAAGGGGTCTGACTCCAGAAACCACCAGATAAACCACCAGAACCTAGTGATGTAGTAGCTAAGGAGGGAGAAGATGAAAACCATTTGAACTTCAAGAGCAATGGGGAGTCAGGGTCTGTTGCTGTCCCATTAAGTCCCCCTTTCAAAGCCTCCATGAGAGCTGCTCTGAATGTGCAGAGAAGATCTTTGTGATGTAAGAGAAGCTTTTGGTCATGGACAGACACCACTTAGATCTTCAAGAGTCAACAGTGGGGAGGAGAGGGAATAGCTTCTCACTCTTGCTACTCGACCCTAACAGTATTTATAACCAAAAACATATGCCTCCAAAGCTGTAGCCAGCTCATCAATGAGCACAGTGGGGTTATAAAGAAGTTAGGCCATTCCATTTCAACATAGGCCTTCTTATGAGTGGTAGTTTCTGTGTCCCATTGGTCTAGCTGAAACTTTATAAGGGCTGCTGTGGCCTGAGACTCCTCTACACAGTTCTTTCTTTACATGCATCAGGAAGCAAGGCCTTCCTTACCTACTTTTGCTTCCTGTGGCCCTTGTGCTTGCCCTGTGTTCCTTCTGGTAAATCTCCTGTATGTCTAATTCTGCCCTGCTGTCTGCTTTTGGAGGCCTGGATGGAGATACCATGTGATTTGGAACACACACGCACACACACGCACATGCACATGCACATGCACACGCCTGCACACATTTATGGAACATCTTGGTCAAAATAACAGTGAAAAATCTAATCCAGAATTTTATAAAACCAAATTAAAATGAAATATTATGGTTATTGAAAAACAATAGGGAAGTTTTCTGAGTACTGGCATGGAAAAATCCCCCAGTTGTACTAAGTGGAAAAAGGAAGGTGGGAGACAATGCATATAGTGTGCAGTGTTTTACTGTATTTGTATGTGTGTGGAAACATTCAAAGAAGAGTCAGGGCGATGGGAACGGGAGCTTCTCCGAAGAGCAAATTGATCTGCTTTTATTTTGAACCTGGAATTATAGCGCTTATTACTAATTAAGTTGAAATGTGATCTTTAGCAGGTCAGCATTTTATTATTTTATCAATTTAAAGATCAATCCTGTATACAAGATTACATAGAACTGCCAGTCTGTAGATGATGCTGTAACATGGGTAAAGCCATGTGTAGGCATGGTGAATATCAGGACCTCCCCAAACTAACTGTCCCAAGTGGAAGAAGACTTCCCAGGCCATCCACAAGGCAGAAGTGGGTTGTGAGTCACCATTCTTAGACTGTGGACCTGCCTGTGACAGAAGTGGACACTTAGAATCCTTTAACTCTATGCTGACTTGAATGTCAGTCCAACTGTATTTCTGGGTTCAAATGGGTTTTGCTTTTTCTAGAAATAAGTATGAATCATCATGTCTAGATGGCAGCTCGAACCTCATTCTGAGAGACTCCTATGTGTTCCTAATGAGTTTTTCTGATAAATCATTACTTCTTTCCTAGCAGTGACCTGGGGCACTTGTTAAGTGTGCACATGCTTAGATTTGTCCTTTGATGAATTCTGGGTCTGTGGTTTTGTATTGGGCTCATGAACTGGTTTTAAATAAATATTCTTGAGTATACTTCAAGGAAACATTGCTGTATTTATTGTCTTATCATGATTTTATACACCGGTCAGATGCAATCCAATAGTCTCGTATGAATCCTAATTCAATTTCCTCATTTTAACATGAATTATCTCTGCAAGTACTTAGTGAATTTTAAACAGTATCTTCCTTCTTTTCATTTTGAAAGGAAAATTCAAAAGAGCTAGAACATGTCTCTTAGTAATAAATATACAATGGATGCCGAACATTTAAAAACAGAATAAAGCATTGATCAGGGAAACTTAAAAGCCAGCTATTAATAAAACCCTAAAACCAGTAGCTCGGTGGATGGACTTGTAAGGTCTTCATCTCTGGCCCAGAATCTAGAGTCTGACATCAAGTGTGTTGTCCCTTGGGACTGATAATCTTGAGATGTCTGTCTCTCTTACCCACTTTGAGGGAAGACCAGGACCTTGGCTAAGCCCAGAGAGGCTCTGCCCTTGGGTGACCATAGAACAACGTCTCCATGTCCAGCTCCTGGAACTCCAAGCCATTTGACAGGGGTAGCCTTGGCCTGGCTGGCAGATTCTCATGGCCATGCCCTTACTAGGTACTTGGTTTGCCAGGCACATTTGCCAGCCCTGTCCCTGACTGCCGACCAGCAGTTGGAAGAGCTGGTTTCCCTCCACCACTGCTACACGTTTGAGATAGTTTGGGCATAAGAGAAGCTCAGTTGTGAACACAGAAGAATAAGCATCCGAAGAACCCTGGTACCACTTCTTGTGCACACTTTTAAAGGTATTTTTAAAAATGATCTGGTAAAGGAAACAAGTCTGCTACTATTATGAGAAATTAGTTTGTTGACTAATCATATACACAAGAGCTGTTCTGTCTGAATGGTAACTGCTGCTTTTAAAAAGGCTTTAGTTTTTGAAGTAATTTTCCTTTTGATTATGGGCATGTTTTGTTGATGCTTTGTATCTAAGTGAGCTGTCTACAAGTGGTTTTATTTTATTTTTACTTTATTTTATTTTTGGAGACAGATTCTCATGTAGCCAAGACTGGCCTGAACTTGCTAGGTAGCCAAGGATGATCAGAACTTTTGTTCTTCCTGAATGCTAAGATTGCATGTGTGTGCCACCATGCCTAATTTTATGTAGTGGCGGCCATTGAACCCAGGGCTTTACCAACTGAGCCACATCTCCAGCCTGAAAATTATTGCATTAGTTTAATTTTCTCTCATCTTAATGGCTATATGTTACCTTTCCTCAAATTTTAGCTGCCTCCACACCGTTTATTTACTTTGTTCTCCCTCCTTCCATCTCTATGTGTGTGTACAGGCCATCATGTAGAGGTCAGAAGATAACTTGTGGGAGTCATTCTCTCCAGCTTGTGAGTTCTGGAGAATTGAACTTAGATCTCTAGGCTTGGTGGAAAGTACCTTTACCTGCTGAGACATCTCATCCCACCATTTGAAAATTTTTTTTAGATTGTTCCATATTAATGAACATTTTTAAAATGTTAAAAGAGGTTTTAAAATCTTGAGGTTTTCCTTTGTTAATTTGCTTGACACTGCTGTATATAGCAAGTATCTTCTAAGTGGTATGCCCTGTCGTGGGTAGAAGGTCTGTCCCCACAAAACTTACAGTCCACTGAGACAATCACCACCAAATTCAGCATATCACTGTAAACTGCTATGGTACATAGAATAAAGTAGTGTCATTAAAGAAAAGAAATCAAGGAGTATTTTTGTTAAATTGCTGGATTGGGAAAGGCCTTTCCATCCATCCATCCATCCATCCATCCATCCATCCATCCATCTATCCACCCACCATCCATCCATCCCTCTATCCGCCCACCATCCATCCATCCATCCATCCATCCATCCATCCACCATCTATCCATCCATCTATCCACTCACCATCCATCCATCCATTTATACATCCACTATCTACCATACATTCATCTGCCATTCATTATTCAACCATTTATATACTTCATTTCTTCTTTCCCTAGCTAACGCTCAAACAGCTTTTCTAAGAGCAGGACACTTAAGTAAAGCTTTGGAGGATGAGTAGACAATAGCCAGTAGCTAGACCAGCTGGAGCTGAACCAAATCTGCTGTGCCAAAGACCTCTGCACATTGAAGGGAGGGAGGAAGAGAACGTGTGTTCTGGCTCATTGAGCAGGGGAGAGGCAGTCTTGGTGAGGGATGATGCTAGGGTGGAAGGCAGAGATGAGGGCCTGTTTAGGGTTTTATTGTAAGATCTCAGTAAGAAACCTGATTAGTCACCTCCCCCATAGCTGGAAGTGGGGCACAGAAAACTAAAGAGGAAGAAGGCTAGTGTTAGAGAATCTGAGAAAGGTGTTGGATCCCATCTTCTTACCGAGTCTAACACAAACCCTGAAGCAAGCTGAGGCCCATTTCTCTAGAACAGGAGTAGCTTTGGAAGAAAACGATACATCTAGATTACTTTCTTATAGTGGTTTAAAGTTATTAATTTTGTTTCAAAATACAGTCACTGTGTACGTGCACCTCAACACATAAATAAAGTAAGGTTTACCTCTGTGTGCTTTTAGTTGATTGTCAATATAAAGCCAGACTAACTTGAAACATTGATATTAAAAGTAAGAACCCAAATTCAATGTGACAGATGATGTTTTGAATTTTCAAATGTTAGGGCACTACCCACGGAGGCACAGCTTCCAAGACCAGCACTTGAGTCCTTCTGGATGCCTGGGGACTCCAGCACATGGTCTTTCAGGAAGCCTTTGTTTTCACAGTGTTCCAGATCACTGTTTGTTTATGGCTTGGTGGAGATGTAGCAATTCATGTTAGGTCTGCCTCTCATTAGTTAGAAGTAATACAGACTCAGTGCTAAGGCCTGTTTGAGAATAAATACATAGTCAGTCCCTCAAACCAAGTAACAGCCCGTCCCAGGGAGGAATAATCTAGAGAGATTTACCTGGCCCCTTAAGGTCCTTGGATGAATTCCCATGGGAGACTAGACTCCTTTGTGGAAAACAATCCTAAATAAAGAGTGGATTATTTCCAGACTCCCTACAAGTAAAAAAGGAAACTATTTCTTGTCACTTAGCGCTATGGTGACAAGAAGATTTGTTTCTTCTAAAACTCTAAAAAGGATCATTAGAACTCAGAGTTTGGGAGGGTCAGGAGAGATTAAGTGTAAGGATAGACTGGGTGAGGTCACAAGTTCCTGTTGTTCTTGCCTCTGGTACCCAGGGCAGACAAGAGTAGAAGGGGATGGAGAGGGCTTGCCTCCCTGGCCAAATGGCTGGAAAGGGTGTTGACCACTGGCCTCCAGTGCCCTTCACAGATTTTTATAGAGTGTTAGGATTTCAGGGAAATCCAGGCTGTAACCTTAGGCACATACAGAACAATTCTTAAAGAAGATTTGGAAAACTCAGAGTTCTCAACACTTTATACAGTTGCAGAAAGCAGCCAGTAAAAGAAATGTGTATTTGTGACAAAAAAAAAATAATAAAAAAAACCACAATGGAGCCTGGGGAAGGGTATAGTCTATACCTGTACGCTGATCAGGTTAAGGTTAGCGCATTTGAAATGTCAAACAAAGGTGACGTTCAGTGTTCTAAATTAACACAACTCTTCTAGTCCTTCAACAGTGGTCATTGTTTAAGAGGGAGAACAAGACCATGTACAAAAGAGTGCATTTGAAAATAGATTTTATACTTGGAAGAAATGATACGCAAGAGATGAAGGCTAATATTCATCAGATTTAGGCTTTGTTAAAACAACAACAAAACAAAAAAAAAATATGGGTCCCTAAAGGCAATCACTTGGGAAATTGGAATGCAAGTGTTCACTGTGAAATGTGAGAGAGGACATGCCATCAGCACAGATTAGGACAGATTGAATATCGATATAAATGTCCAGATTTACACCTGGATATAGTAAGGGCTTGAGGACAGGAGTGTCTTAGTCATTTCCCTCCTGAACATCTGGAAGGGTGACATCAACCTCATAAAATAATCAGCACCAGCCCAGGGCAAAGAGGTCATAGACTCTGAGGTACCCCTCTAGTGGACCTAAAATACTACCTAAACCCCCTTCTCCATTGGGCACTGGTTTTTGTTTTTGTTTTAATTATGAAATTTCCTATAGAATCAGCTTTTTGGGCCTTGAGTGCGGGTCCACCCTGTGTCTCCTCACCACAGCTTCCTTTACTTGATTGTAGGAGGTATTGAGCAGAACACTTGCCCATAAACCTGTAAGCAAAGCTCATTCTGTGTCTAGGGGAGCATTAACTGCAGGGAGCCTCCGTGGGTCAGAGTCCTAGAGTTGAAATATGGCGAAGCCTGATGATAAAGTCTCCTGACCTAACATGGAAAAGAACGACAAGTTGGTAGCCTGTGGTGGTGCTGGTGTGTGAGGGAAGGCTGGAGGAAAGACATCCCTGTATTTCAGAGGCACAGAGCCAAGATTAAGTCAGCTTTGATGGGGCAGATTGGACAGCCACATGCTGACTGTACCTGACTGTGTCAGGAAGCGATCGTGGGTGACCCAGGGTAGAAATATTTCAGCCACAAGGCCACAGGTCAGATCTCACAGATTCAGCTGGATAAGGCACTAGAAAAGAGCCAGTGATAGGGCTGGAGAGATGGCTCAGAGGTTAAGAGCACTGGCTGTTCTTCCAGAGGTCCTGAGTTCAATTCCCAGCAACCACATGTTGGCTCACAACCATCTAGAATGAGATCTGGTGCCCTCTTCTGGTCTGAAGGGATATGTGCAAGCAGAAGCAGAACATTGTATACATAATAAATAAATCTTTCGAGGAAAAAGAAAAAAGAGCCAGTGATGACCAGAGGATTATTCCCAAAGCTGGTCCTCTCCCTTGAGACCAGAAAAATGCCACACCACCAGAAAGTTAGACCCATTCTTTGTCTTCTTTCATAACTTGGAGGTCAAGATGTGACTGAATATTTACCAGCCAACGGTGATTTGTATTATAGTGGAGGTGGCTGAACTATGTGGGCAACGCTGAGCCTTTTCATCTCAGCAGAAACTGGCCTCTGGAGTTAGAAGTTTGGCTTCTAGACACAAAACAATTAAATTTCTACACATATGAGATGTGATGAAACAGAAATACACATTTGAAAAGAGGATAAAGCAATCACAAATCATGGCAAACAAGCTTATACATGGCATCTCTAGTTACATGTGTATCACTTTAAGAGCCGGCACTATTGCTAGTGCTTCTGTTTAAATAATTCTATGGACTTCTTAGGTGAGAGTTAGTCAAGCTGTTGCTGGTAGTACACTTTGAATAATACTCTGGCAGCCAGAAATACCAGATCTGGAGTACCAGTATATATATTCCCTCGTGTGTGTGTATGTGGTATGTGTGTGTGTGTGTGTGTGTGTGTGTGTGTGTGTGTGTGTGTGTGTATGGTGTGTGGTGTGTATGGTGTGTGGTGTGTATGTGGTGTGTGTGTATATGTGGTGTGTATGTGGTGTGTGTGTGTATATGGTATGTGTGTGTATGTGGTGTGTGTGTGTATGTGTGTGTGTGTATGGTATGGTGTGTATGTGGTGTGTGTGTGTGTGTGTATGTGGTGTGTATGTGGTGTGGTGTGTGTGTGTGTATGTGGTGTGTATGTGTGTGTGTGTGTATGGTGTGTGGTGTGTATGTGTTGTGTGTTTGTGTGTGTGTATGTATGTATGTGTGAGGTATATGTGTGTGTGTGTGTGTGGTGTGGTGTGTGTGTGTGTGTATGTGGTGTGGTGTGTGTGTGTGTGTATGTATGTGTGAGGTATGTATGTGTGTGTGTGTGTGTGTGTGTGTGTGTGTGAGGTATGTATGTGTGTGTGTGTGTGTGTGTGTGTGTGTGTGTGTGTGAGGTATGTATGTGTGTGTGTGTGTGTGTGGTGTGGTGTGTGTATAGGGATTGAACCTAGGGTCTAGACAAATGCAGTACCGCTGAGCTGTGGCACCAGCCCTTGTATTGTCATTCTTTCTGAGTTGACAGACAGTTAAGGATGAATTAGAACTTCCATGTTCTAAAAAGGCAAACAAGTATTCTTTTTCTGCCCTTAATTTTCCAATTGTTTATACACATTTTTTCTCCATGTAGTTTCCCCAAGGAACCTACAAGGTAGTTGCTGTTACCGCTTCAACCTTGTAGAGACATGAAAGGGCAATATGACTACATCTGGACTGTGGCCTAGCAGGGATTCAAACCCACTGCTCTGTGTCCAGTTGAGTAGGATTTGTGAAAAGTAAAATATGTAGAAGCATTTAACTCTGCTGTGATGATCTACCAGGTGAGTCCAAGCACAGAGGCTTAAGAGTGATGATGAGAGACTTTTTTTCCCCAGCAGGTAGTGAGGAGGGCTAGTGGTTAAATCAGAATCACCTTCTTCTTGTGTATCACCGAGTACATGTTGTAACTGGTTATTATGTCTTAAGTTCTTCTTTTAGAAAACCTGTATATAGTTACTTTCCAGGAGCCGTCACCTGTACCCTGTATCCTTGTGCCCTTAGTTAGAGTGTCTATGGCTTGTTGGTGGGTCCCCTTCACATCATGGGAAGAGTGGAGAGATTGAGGTTACACATAGGTGAATGGAAAATCTCGAAGCCTTCTGGCAGCGTGCGAACATTCCCAGCACCCGGCAGTGCAAAAGTCAACATTTGCCTAATTCCTAAGCTGTGATGACCGATCGAGTTGTTTTTCCTTTCAGCCCTGTTTCCATTGCTTTCTGAAAATCCATGTCTAGGGCAATAGGGGGATGCTAACAGCGCACATTTTAAAAAAACAGGGTGGCGGCATTGAAAGCTTGGGTGACACAATGCACATTCGTTTGGTAATGCTTAGGCACATCTCATTTCAACTTCCCTCCTGATGGAATCTATTTGTATCTCTGGGTTTAGCCCTGTAGACTTGGAGGGAGTGGTGAAAGATGAACGGGCAGTGCTCAGCCACAAGGGGAGAAAAACGTCATCCAGCCCTTAGAATAGCAACAGCAATAAATATGGTCATGCAGTTCTTCTGCTGAGGCTGGAAAGGCAGGCCGGATCACATTCACACACCCAGTAGGCCGGCTTGGCTGCAATGGGTAGCTCAGGTTTGTCAGAACCTTGCACAAACGTAGATGGCTCCTTAGACGCTTGGTTTCTGAGCTGTGACTCAGCACAGAGAGAAAGAGGGCTCGGAGCACAGAGCCCACCAAGGAGCTAACGGGGACGCCGGCCCCCTTTCAACCCCAGAGGGACACTCTGAATTGACTTTGGGGACAGCTGGCTCTGGGCTGCCGAGAGCTGAGTCCAGAACTTCCTCGCACGTTGGTCTGAGAACTTGATGTTATCTGCAGCTGCCACAGCCGTCAGGGTACATCCGTAATGAGGAAGGTAGGGAAGAAGGCTCTTGTTGGTCATCAGTTATTTAAAGAAAGCCCATCGGATTTCAGCCGCTTGATTGAACAGAATCAGCACCTTTGCCCTGTGAGGTCCAGAAGGAGGATGTCTCCTTTGAAAGTCCCTCATCTTTCCTTTTCAACACTAGGCCAGCGGACACCAGCCATTTCTGGGACCTACGTGCTTCACCATCATGCACCCATTCTTATAGCCGTTCCACTTCCACATATGGCATGGCCGTTGGTGGTTGTGCTTTTGCCGGCTTCACCTTCTTTTGCCACTTGGAATTGTCAAGACCAGGCTCTCACATTTTCATCACCTGCACACAACAGGAGTCTAGGCTGCAGTTTTTAGGCTAAGCCTGGCAGCCGGTTCTCACCATGTGCTTCCAAAACCAAAGCGTCACCTGAATCTAACCTCTTCTTTTTTTTTCTGTTAAACATCGCTGCTCTGAAATGATCAAGCCAAGCTCCTTCTCTGTGTGATCTTTGCGGTTCATTGATCTCTCCAACCTCACCCCACAGGGGAGCGCTGGAAGCAGGCTCATCTTGACCACATGTCACCTGTTTTCCTTATGTAGCTTTAATAGGCACAGGCTGAACCCCAGGCTGTCATGTGCCTCAGTTATGTGCTGAGAATTTATGTTCATCTCTTCTCTATAGGTCACAATATTGTGTTTATTTGAAAAATGCTATATTTTAAAAACTTAAGGACAAAGTGCTTTGGATATAGGCTAAGCACAAAGTCAGCACTGCATTCTGTCGTCATGGTTAACTTAGTTTCTGCAGGATCGTTTTAAGACCCAGAAGATAGGTTGAGTAGGTTTTTATAGCGCCAGCTCCTGTGTTTATTCTGTCAACATCCCTGGTGACAGTAGGTGGCTAAGAAAAAAAATCATGCCAGTGTGTTCAAGTTCATGCCAAGGGAACAGAGATGACCATTTGATGCCCAGAATCTGCTCTGCCCACAATCTTATCTAGTCCTATTTTTATATTCACAAAGGAAAATCAGCAATGCTTGCAACATTAGCACTTTCCGTAAAGCTATGTCTTTGAATTGTGTGCCCCTTTCTCGTGTGCCTAGAGAAGGTGCAGACACAAATTAAGCTCTCCACTTCTATTTAGCAATGAAAAGAACAAACACCATGGACATTTGCAAAATAACTTCCATTGTATTATTGAATCCTCTAAATTTGAATTACAGAGACATGTACAAATGATCTTAAATCTCTGAAAAGATTTCTTTAAACATAAAAAAGGAAATGATAAAGTGCCTGGGAAGACTCCTGAATCACTCACTGGGAAATAGTAAGACAGAGGCACTTTCCAGGCGTTGTGTAGTTATGATGAAAGAATAGTTAAACTATGAATAAGCACATTTTAAATTAGTGGGAAAGCACTTTAGGAAACAACTAATTAAAAGCTACAGTTTAAAACATAGCCATTAAATAGTGTCTGTGGACTACACCTGTCCCAAGATTGTGTCTGACATACCCCAGAGAGTGTCATTTTGCCTTCACCTATGAATAGACCTCTGTACTCTCAATACACCAACAAAGGAAAGGTGGATGGATGAACTTACTTGCTTTATTACAATAGAACTCGGTAGAAAGAGACTCCTTTCTCCATGACCCTGATGTCTCTTATCTTCAGGATATAAATGACACTGCAGAATATTAACACAGCCACCAGAGGTGTTTGCTTAATAATCTACTAAACCAAGCATGAAGGAACTCACAAGGAACTATGAATAGCATTTAGGGATTTTTATCATTTGTTATCTGTTTTGTTAGAAACCTTAATACTATGTAGTGATTATGATTATTTCAACTGTACTTTTTAAAATTATAAATGGCAGAAATTTATTATGATAGTAATGTCTTTTTTTTTTTTTTTTTAGACAGTCTTGCTGTGTTTGGCCTTGAAGTTGTAGTGATTCTTCAGCCTCTGCTTTTATGACTACTGGGATTAAAAGTGTGTGCCACCATGCCCTGCTGTGGGATGGTCTGTATGTCAAATCTGTTGCTCTGATTGGTCAATAAATAAAACACTGATTGGCCAGTGGCTAGGCATGAAGTATAGGCGGGACTAAGAGAGGAGAAAAGAAAGAACAGGAAGGCAGAAGGAGTCACCACATGACAAGCTGCATGTGAAGATGCCGGTAAACCACGTGGCAAGGTATAGATTTATGGAAATGGATTAATTTAAGATATAAGAACAGTTAGCAAGAAGCCTGCCACGGCCATACAGTTTGTAAGCAATATAAGTCTCTGTGTTTACTTGGTTGGGTCTGAGCAGCTGTGGGACTGGCGGGTGGCAAAGATTTGTCCTGACTGTGGGCAAGGCAGGAAAACTCTAGCTACAATGCCCAGTCTAGAATTTGTAAATAGAAAGTTGCAAAGTATAGCCAAAGGGCATGATAGTTTTTACCACTAAAAAAATACTTACACAGGATATTTAAAATGTTCTTCTTACTATCATGTCATTATTGCTTATTATAATTTTATGCACTAAATATTTTGCTTAAAAAGCCAGAATTCTCTAAGTATCACAATGAAGGCATTATAAATTACTTTGTGTGGTGTGTGGGCAAGAAAGCTAAGTTCATGATCACAAAGCTGAGTGGTGGCATTAGAGTCTGAATTAAGTTAGGACTGTAGAGTCTAATGTTTTGTCTTCCATATCCTGACTAATATTGACGTAGAGTGGAGAGTTTACAGTGAAGTATGTACTAGGCCAGTGCACTCATTCAATATTGACAGTACCGACTCAACACACCCAAATACATCATTGTAAAGACAATTAAATGAACGGAAGTCAGACTGTTAGTGCCAGTATGTAAATGCAGACAGGGCGTTAAAGTTGTCCTCTACACTGCCAAGGGGAGTGGTATGTGACAATAAAGCTGTGGGCACTGGAAAATACATGTGGAATGTGGAACTGCAAGTCTTGTCTTTCCGTTCCAGCTATACCAATTACTAGCTGTGTTAAGTCCCTCAGTAACGACTCCTTAGCCGGAAGTGGAAAAGTGTTGTGATTATTCAGGGAACACTGTGTGTTCTGTGCAAAGTCCCTCCGTAAAGGTTTGGGAGGAGACCAGATTTTGAGTGATGGTACAACTTTATACTCGGCATCCATTTACTTTTAGGAGCACATTCTCTCTATCCTGCCCCTTTCAGCCTTTTCTATCAATGAAGATGTGTTGAACCAGAAAGTTGAAGTTAATTAGTGATGTAAGGTATCAGTAATATTTGTATATGAGACTAGGAAATTATGCCTGGTGACACTGGCCAGACCTCCCAGTGGTAAGAGTGAAATTTCTAGACCAGACTACTGAATTTAATTCCCAGTTTTACCACAAGGACTAATATTGTGAGGTTGCAAAGTTTACCCAACTTAACTGTGCCTCAGTAGTCTTACCGATAAAATGAGAATTTTTCTCTCCATCTCAAGGGATTTTTGCAAGTGTTACATAAGACACCCACACAAAACCCTTGAAGCACTTCTTGTTATTTGGTAAATATAACAAAATCATTAACAGCCAAGTAGTGCAAATATTTCCTTGTTTTATTTGCCTACGGTTCATATTCATGTGTTTATTCTGAGCATGTGCATCACATATTGTAGAAATGGAGAAAAGTAGGTGAGAGATGTCTTCATTAGAGTTTTTATTGCTGTGAAACACCACGACTAAAAGCAAATTGGGGAGGAAAGAGTTTAATTTCAGCTTACATGCCTGATCACAAATCACAGTCCATTATGAGAGAAGTCAGGGCAGGAACCAGGAGCTGTTCATAGGCCATGGAGGGGTGCTGCTTACTGACTTGCTCCCCATGGCTTGCTCACTGAGCTTGCTTCTCATACAATCCAGGACCACCTGTGGTTGTGGCACTACCTACAGTGAACTGGGTCTTCCCACATCAATCACGAGTTAAGACAGTACCCCCCTCCACTTGCCTACAGGCCAATCTGATGGAGGCATTTTCTCAGTTAAGATTCTTTCTTCTCAAATATGTCTAGGTTTGTGTCAAGTTGACAAATGACAACCACTGCAAGTGATACCCAGTCCTTCCCACCAGAAATGAAAGAGTGACTTTTCTACTTAAAAAAGGAAAAGTTAGTGAATTATTAACATGAATGGTTATTCTTTGGGAGACTGGGAAATTAGGTTGTTAGAAAAGAAGTAATCTCAGAACCAGAGCTTCTTGAATTAGTAAGCTGTACTTGGTGGTAAATATAATTGTTTGATCTGGACTCTTGAAAGAGGACAGTTTCTCAATTCCAAAGCAGAATTTACCAATCTTATTCTTCAGTTACTGTGGCTTTTGCTTCATTGGCAACTCTGTACCTTTCCGGGGAAAGCTGGTAGTCTGGCACCTAGAGCCCAAGAACTTTAACTGGTGATTGTGTACCATGAGGCTTTTTCCTGTCTGTTTTGAAATTGCTCCAAACTCTTGACTATTCTCTTCTGACTGGGATGAAGTCAGTCGTTTGACTTTCATGTGCTATTCTGCTGTACAAGTTCTGCTGATGAGGCAGGAAGCTGAGAATTGCCAGTCAAAGATACATTAAGTAGGTAGTTGTCAAATTTGATGTTTATTGGAGAAATCTGGAGGCTTGCTAAAGCACACATTGCTGGGTCTTGCCCCCAGAGATAAAGGCTCATTAAAATGTATACACATGTAACACAGTCCCAGATAGTGACGAACAGCTCATCAGAGGGACTGCTCTTTGAGAACTACTCTGAAAAACCAAATATGGAAGTCAGCCTACACGGAACCATTGAAGTTCTTCATGAAATCAATGCATTTAATAAGCCGTCTATCATCTTACTCAGTACTTAAGGAACTTCAAAAACAGATTTTCAAAAAATTAGTAATCTCTTATGTACATAGAAAATTGGAGTTGTCTCCACTTTCTCTTGATGGAAGCAGTATTATTAATATCAACTGAACACCCAGAACTGGGTTGCCTGCTTGGCTTTAACCCCTGTCAGTAATTTAGCCCATGTGAGTTATGTAAGATTTGTTAGTGGGGGGCCTCTCTAAACTATTTCCTCCAAGAGCAAATACTATTTACTCCCTACTACAGTTTATTAATTCAAGAGGCCCTAGTTTGAAGTTACTGTTAATATTTGTCATGTTCTAATTAATTTTCTGTTTTCCAGATATGATTAATAATGTGAATATGAAACTAACTTCTTTATATTAGTAGAGATAGGGTTTTGTAGACTGTCTAGTTGTGTTCACATTCAAGATAAATATTCTTAAAAAAAGTTTATAAATAAGCACCCTTCCTTTTCCCAGGGGTATACAGAAATCCGTCCTCTCCACTTGCCTAACTTCTACATACTGGTCACAGAGTCCCTTTGGTATAGAGCAGCTCTGCTATGGCACTAATCTTTGTGTACCTTGTTCACAGTGTGTGTGCCTTTGGTCACATCATGACTTGGTCTTGGTCATGTGGTACTTGCTTGTGCCTATCTCAATGCGAATGAATGATGCCTTCCTTTTTTCTATGTGTACTTCACTTACACATCCTTCACGATTCCCACAGTCTAGGCTCCTGACATGGCAACCCAGGTCCTGGGTGCCTAGTATTTATTAATGGTGCTACCCTCAAGAGAAAGTGGAAAGAATCCTATTTTCCTACATGTACAAAACATGTTTTTTTTTTAAATTTGGAAAATCTGCCTTTAATATTGTTTAATTAATTAAATATATTCTCTGGAAAATATCACTGTATCTGTTTTCTAACTTATCCAGAAAGAAAAATAGCAAGGAATGTTGTTTCCTTAAAAGCTAGAGACCTCTTGTGGTCATTCATAATAGTACTTTGAAAACAGAATTATTTGAATTTGTCAGATTTCCAAATTTCTGACTTAGGTGACATTCATTTAAAAATACAAGTATTACCTAAAACCTGCCAAAATACATCCCATTAGCAATAAGATTCTACACTCAGTAACACACACACACACACACACACACACACACACACACACTGAAATATATATATATATAGAAATATATATATATATTGAAATATATATATATTGAAATATATATATATTTCAATGATAGAACTACTATCTAACAAATTTAAACTTTATCAAGTCATCAAACATAGGAAAATGTATAAATCATAACTGTTTTGTTAAAGAACATTTCCAAACTCTATATATTTGTGCACCAGACTATCTGGTAAATTTTTATTATAATTTATAGGTAAGATGGCTAAAGCTCAGAGACATTGTATGTTGTGCTTTATTACAGTATCAAATTCATCTGGACTTCATGCACTAAGGATTACTTAAGTGGCTAGGAATTACAGACATAATTCAAAAGAGATTACCAGATTACAGGACTATGGTCCCCTCTCCCCCCCAAAAAAGGGCTTTTCTGTGTAGTTTTGGTGCCTGTCCTGGACCTTGCTCTGTAGACCAGGCTGACCTCAAACTCACAGAGATCCGCCTGCCTCTGCCTCCCGAGTGCTGGGATTAAAGGCATGCGCCACCACTGCCCAGCTAGGACTATGATTCTTAATTCACTTTTAAAAATATTTTTTCTGTTTTTATTATTTGAGAATTTCATATTGCCTGTAATTTGTTTGTTTTCATTATTGTTGTTCTGATTTTTTGAGACAGGGTCTCACCATATAACTCTGGCTGGCCTGGAAGTTGCTCTGTAGACCAGGCTGGACTCAAACTCACAGAGATCCTCCTGCCTCAGCCTACCTGCACACCACCGCCACTTCTTTGTTTTATAATTTAACACTTTGTTTGACTGGCTGGTCCAGTTCCTCTGCTTTGTCTGCCAGCCATGCTATTTTCTTTTCCATTTGATCCGTTCTGTTGATTTATCTGGGTCTGGCCTCTTTCCTCCAGCAGCCACAGTAATGATTACATTATTATGATGTACATTTTTACAACAACGTACACAGGCATGAATGATACAGTTAATAAAACTCTGAATAAATACGTGGATGGAAAAGAGATTTTATTACTCTGAACTGGCCTTTATTGTTCTGGAAAATAAAAGGAATTTTAGATCATAGAATTTAGAAACAGTAGTTTTTCTAATGCCTGTTATGATAAAAAACAGAACAAACCTCACCATTTTTCCTTATCATTTAATGATATTTTGTACTGTTTACTTTTTAAGAGGTAAAAACAACATTTATTATAGGATATTTAAGACATAAAAAGTTTAAAGAAATAATAAGGAGCTGGATGTGATGGTGCATGACTTTGATCCCAAATGAGGCAATTGGATTCCTATGAGTTCAAGGCCAGCCTGGTCTACATAGTGAATTCCAGGTCAGCCAAGGCTACATAAACTAAAACACTAAAGGGAGGGGAAGGAGAGGAGAGAAGGATAGAAGGAGAGATGGAGGGATGGAGAGAGAGAGAGAGAGAGAGAGAGAGAGAGAGAGAGAGAGAGAGAGAGAGAGAACCACCTATATGTTACATGCCTGATATGGTAGTGAGGCAGATAACACAATAGCATCTAGAAACACCAAATGAGCCTGCCTTAAAGACAATGAGTTAAATATAATTGTAGTCTTTTTTTGAGGGAGGTAAGTTAAACTATGGTGGTTTGGGCCTGGGGAGCTGGCTTATCAGTTAAGAGCACTGGCTGCTCTTCCAGAATGTGGGTTCAATTCCTAGCACCCACGTGGTGGCTCACAACCATTTTTGTAACTCCAATTTCAGGAGATAGCCCCAGGCATGGTCCTTTTCCTCATCATATAAGTCAGCATCCTCTCCCAGGAGCAAGCATCCTGGGCAATGTCCCAGGTGCTTTAAGTATTTTTTTCTAATTGTATTTCCATACCAGTTAGCATGGGTGTGGTGGTTTGGAAGAAAATGCCCCCAAACGGAGTGGCACTATCAGGAGGTGTTTGGTTTCCCTTTTACTCTAAGAATGAACTGATGGGGTGTATGGCTCTGAGCATCCTCCCACCCAAATGACCCGATTAAAAATTGTCAAGGAGCTCAGTTCTGCTATTCAAAGACATCAAAATATATTAAAAGCCCATTCAAATCATAAAAGAAATATGAAGAACAATAAATGAAGTACTCTGAATGGGAGGAAAAATTCCACAAGCTTTTTGTCCCTTTCAGGGGCCTTCTTACCCGAGCTGCTGCGTGCCATGCTTTCTTTTTCATTTTCTGTGCATTGGCCCTTAAACTATCCTTAATCTTGTGACTATTCATGTTGTTACACCTGCCTCCAGACGTCTGTATCATGTGCCAGGCACTAGATCTTACATGGCAAATCTTTGTTTTATATATGTATATATATAAAATATGTAGCATATCTATATCTATCTATCTATCTATCTATCTATCTATCTATCTATCTATCTATCTATCTATCTATCTATCTATCTCTCATGTGTACAGGATACAGCAAAATGCCCAGAACATAGTGCTCAGGTAATATTTGGTAGTGAATTATAAAGGAACTTGTTTCACAGCACTATTTGTATAAATTTTCTGAAAGAGACACTTTGTGAATTTGCTGTGATTACAGATTTTAAGAGCTATGCAGTTATAAGTAGCATTAGAATATAGAGTGAAGTTGTCCTGATTTATAAAGGGACTATTTTAAGGTAAATGGGCTTGTGAATAGTATCAATGTTGATTGTACTATCTTATATATGTACTCAATTTTCACAGAAACCTTACAAATGAAATAAAATGATCTCTCAGAAATGGAAAAAGCAGGACACAATCCCAGGTATTTCTTTTATAAATGTCCATACTTAACCAAAAGGCCATTTTACAGTGCCGTTGTTGATTTATTCATAAGATACATACCTTGTGACTCCATAGTAATATCTTCTAATGAAAATTCATTGATACTTAATCCAATTGCTTTGCCCACTAGAACATTTGCACCAAAGTAAAAGCCCTTGAAGTCTTGCGAAACTCGCGTTTTTTGCCCAAGCAACGTGCAAAGCCCACAAGTAATTTGCTATCATCATTTTTCCTTGCCCTCCAAACTAGACAGTCATAGTTTAGAAATTTTCCCTACCTAAAAATTCATCCCATTACATCACGCAGGTAACTTCTCAAGGGCCTCTCCAGACCAGGCGCCACAGCTTCCTTGGCCTGAAACTACATTTCCCAGAAGCCAGTTCGTCTGCGGAGCGCGTCCTTCCCGCCGCAGGGGGCCTTGGGAAACCAAAGGACGCGGTGGAGAGCTTCCCTGGCGCGAGGGCCCACCGGCGAGCCGAGGCTGCCTGACCCCCGCACCCCGAAATGGCTCGCAGGCAGGACGAGGCGCGCGTGGGCGCGCCCCTGAGGGCGGAAGGCGGGCCGGAC
Organism: Peromyscus maniculatus bairdii; assembly: GCF_049852395.1. Lineage (NCBI taxonomy): Eukaryota > Metazoa > Chordata > Mammalia > Rodentia > Cricetidae > Peromyscus > Peromyscus maniculatus. The sequence continues at coordinate 10,398,673 of NC_134853.1, forward strand.
GCGGAGGCCAGGCTCATTCTGTACCACTGGACGCACTCCTTCAGCTCTCAAAAGGTAACGGCCAGGAGCCGAGGGCCGGCGCTCGGCTTCAGCACCGGGACAGCTCCCTGGCCGTGGCGGCCCGCGGGCCTCCAACCCGGGGCCTGCAAGGGTGGGGTGCACCGAGTGAGGACCGGCAGAGGCAGGAGGACTGGGGAAGGCAGTGAGGCAGGCACCATCCATCACTCGGGAGGCGCCGCCGAGAAGCGTCCCACTCAGCATTTGGCCTAGAGGTTTTGCCCTCTTGAGCTCTGGGCCCTGGAGAGCCAGGCAGGAGGAGAGTGCCTTCCTGCAATCCCCTAATCCTCCTGAAAAAAAAATTATATATATATATATATATATATATATATATATATATATATATATATATATATATATATATATATATATTATACACACACACAGAGTCATAGAGTCGTAGTTTTTGAGACAGGATCTCAAAGCGCAACCCTGGCCAACCTAGAACTTGCTGTGTAGACCAAGCTGTCCTCGAATCTGTGGCCACCTTTCCTTCCACCTTGGCTCCCCTACTGTTGGGATTGCAGTCTTGGGTCACCTTGATAGTTCTTCGTTTTTTGTTCCTTTAAAGACAGAAGTTAGGTATTTAGCCCAGAGACAGAATCCTTGCCTAGCAAGCTCAAGGCCCTGGGTTTGGCAATCTCTAGCACCAGAAGAGGGGAAAAAAGACAAAATTATGTGAAGACACTACCCCAGCCAAAGGGAATGAAATTGCTTTTATTTTCCCATGCCTGCATTCTCTGGCAAAGGTCCAAACATGTATTTGTATTGAAGGTGGTCCTGTAGCGGTTCAGCTAGAGCTGGAGTTACAGGCCCTTGTCAACCACTCTTGTGGGTGCTGGGAATCAAGCTTGGGTCATCTGCAAGAGCCATACATTTTCTTAAATGCTCAGCCACATCTCCGGCCGTCTGTTCCAGGGTTTTTGCCTGGGGAGGATACATAGTTTGGTTTAGGGCACAAAGGCCACCGTGATGAAGGAGAGAGAATGATTGTAATGAAGACAGAATAACTTTCCCTCCTCCCTTTTTCTTCTATAATTTATAGAAGTAAGCTGCCAGGATGTTTCTCATTTATTCCTTCTAGCAACAGACATCATTAAATGAACATTTCAAGTGCTGCTAGCTCAGGAAGCCAACCAAGGTGGCTTAGCTGAATCCAGAGGCTTTTAACTGAAAACGGTAGTAACCCCTGTGAACTCTTCCAGGTGCGCTTGGTAATTGCTGAAAAGGCATTGAAGTGCGAGGAACATGATGTAAGTCTGCCCCTGAGTGAACACAATGAGCCTTGGTTTATGCGTTTGAACTCAACTGGAGAAGTGCCTGTCCTTATCCACGGGGAAAACATAATTTGTGAGGCCACTCAGATCATTGATTATCTTGAACAGACTTTCCTGGATGGTAATGTTAAGGCTATTTGTGATTTCTTGGCTTTATTTTCAACATAAGCCCCGCCCCCAACCTCTCCCCCTCCTCCTCTCTTTCTCCCTCTCCTGTCTATTTTATGGTGGTGGTTTAGTGATTTAAAAAACTTTTCCATTTCCAGAAGTGCACAAATATACACCTATCACAAATTTCAAATAGGCCAGTGCAAATGTTAATGTCAAAACTTTCAAATTCACTTGCAGAAAACTGCAGGTATGTGGTTCCAGTGGTGGTAATTTATTAACCTTAAAGTAAAATTCATGATGTTGATCCTTAGTATATATATCGAAAATAGATTTCATCTTAGAAACAAGAGGAAAAGAGGATTAAGTATTAGAGAAGAGGGAATAGATTGTTACTATGGGTTCTTGGTTCTAGTTACTTCTGCATAGTTTTTAATCCTTTCTAAGGAATTATAGGGTTTAAATATGTGTCATGTTTTTAATACTGATCATTTATGGTTGCTTATATGTCAGGCATTTTATATTTCAATTTTAGCCAGTTGTCCAGAGAGGTCCTTAGAAGCAGGTGTGGAATCTGAAAGAAGTGTAGAAACTAGTCATTCCCATTTTGCATGGGAGGAAAGAGAAATAGAGGGTTTGTCTAAGGTAATGTAACCATTTTATGGCAGGGTCTTTGGTCTTCAGATGTACCGTTTCCTGTTTCCTATGCCACGTACAGATTGTCCTGCTTGTTTTTAATGACAGCCCTTTCAGGTCAGCTGTAACTTAGTGACCAGACTAGGTTGACAGAGCAGACATGGCTGACCACTAGCAGAACCGAGAGCAGAGCGTAGGCTGTGCATTTTCTTCAGTTCTCTTCCAAACAGCAATCTATGGGTCATCCAGCTGCTTGCTACTGTCCTGATGCTAACCCAGCCATTAAGGTCAGCTTATAACCCCAAATTAAGGAAGCTGTGGAAATAAATTAATGGGCCACAAAATGTCTGAGGTACCTAGAAGGAAAATGGATATTAGACCTAATGGAGGAAATAGATTAGGAACTCATAATCTTATCTAGGTGGAGAAGTGCCATAATTTTTAATTTAATTATTTTAAGTTAATTTATTATTTATTATTATTAATTTAAGTTAATTATTCAGAACTCTCCAGAAATTTTAACTGAAGGTGGCCTTGACCTAAACCAAATGGCGTGAAGAGCTACTTTCCTTTCATTACTGGCTACCCATATATGTCTAGATGCTGGGGACTGTGCTGAAAACGGAGACTAATTGATTTAAGAAACATTTTCTCAATCTGGAGCTTTTTGGAAATGGATAAGACTATTAATAATTTGTTATTCTTGAGAGAAATGATTAGAATAATAGGAACAAAGCAAAAATAAATGTGTAAGAATTCTATTTTAAATGACCAAAACTTTAAAAAGATAGCTTATTTTTCATGTACTATATATAACACCATGTTACATGTATTATATAACATTATCTATCTATATATATGTGTCACATATATTATATAACACATGAGAAATAATATATAAACCTTGCTTCAACTAATACAACTTGTATCATTATTCCAGTTCTTCCTTCACATTTGCTTATTCTCTTCTTTACCTCATATGAAGCAACACTTTATAGTAAATGTTAATTATAGCTGGTTTCTTAAAATTTTCCTTAGATTCTACTTTTATAATATAAAAATAATTTGCTAAGTTATATAAACCACAGCCAAATGGGAGGAAAGGGGTTTTGTTGGTTTGTTTTTGAAGTAGAATTTAAGCTCAGGTTGATCTCAGATTTGCCCTGTGGAAGTAACTCTTTCTTTTGATAACTTTGTTGAACTAGATAAAGCACTGGTGAGTGATAGAATGGAAATGTGAAAAGCATGGCTTTAATTCTGGTTGAGCTTCTTTAGTGAGGGAGCCATTAACTGCCCTCAACACTGGCCTGATGCTGCTATTCACTTGTTGAATATTGTTTGTAACCATTGGACTAGGTGATGCAATTTTGTCATGGTAAGATAAAACAAATCCAACTAACTCTTCATTTTCTTCTCTCCCAGGGGAGTAGTTACCCAACTGGGGAAGATTTAAAAAGATTAGGACTTCAATAGTTTGGAGCAGATATGATGACAGCCAGACCAGTTTGCAGGTCAAGATAGAATTTACCTCAGGATGTAGAAATTTAAACAAACAGCAAACATGAGCATTGCTGCAATTATAATCCAGACAGTTTATCATTAAGAACTCAGGGGAATAAGAAAAGAGCCATGCTATTTGTCAAGGAACAGGACAGATGGAGTACCAACCTTGTCAAAGTCTATTTCTTCACCATCAGCATTGACATCATCTGATAGATTATTTACAATGCAGAGTTTCAGGCCTCATAGCAAAGCGAGTGAGTTAGGATCTTGTTTGACAAGAGGCCCAAGTGATTTATGTGTGCATTAAAACTTTAGACGAATGCTATAAATTACTGTGTCATGCGCAAAGCAGTGCTGCAAATTACTCTATCTGGCAAAGTTTTAGAATGGATTTCCAACTTATTTCTTTCTTTTCCTTTTTCATCCTTCCAAGTTGGAGAACTACTTTGCTTGGAAAGAGGAAAGAGTGAAATAAGAGTTGGCTAGTTCTGTTTACCTCTGCAAGTGATAACATTGCTACAGTTAAAGAAAAAAACTTAAAATTTTAAGTTTTTATGTCTGTCAGTAGAAGGAACTAATTTAAGTTTTACATTGTTGGAGAATATTATAAATACCTTTTAAAATGTGTCTAGTATGTATAAACCATGGTTTGAAATGTAGTGTATTTTGATTCAAGAAGAACATTTGCGATTATATAATGTTTTTATGGAGTAAAGACATAGATATGACTAGAGATTGGTAAGTAAAACACATCTGCAGATGAATTAATAACACACTGAAGAATATTGATGCATAAGTTTATTACACAAAGATGACCCTCCAGCTACAAACTCTTATTTTATTTATTAATATTTAGATGACTTTTAAATCACTCTAAGAGCTGTGAGGTCAGAGACTATCTCATTAAAAGCTGTACCCTTATGCTTCCTTTAAGTAGGTACTCCAGAGTAGATATTTGATAAATAATTTTGAATGGATAAAATGAATGAATTATGGGAGGCCTACCCATTTCTCTGTGGGAGGCCCACTCCCACTTTTCCCCCAGGGTACTCTAGAGGAGTGAGGAGTGAGAAATATTTAGATAGAAAGATAGAGGGGAGAGAAACAGACAGAAACACAGGATAGCCTCGGGAGGGCCTGGATCCTTATCCACTGGCCCCTTCTTTCTCTTCTAAAGGGCCTTTTGTAGGAATGCCAAGGGGTGGAACAAAAGACCTCCTCCTAGCACAGCCAAGTGCAGACCCTTCCAATCACCTGGTAACCACATATGTGGTCAAGTCATCCTTTAATGCAGCCCTGCTTGGGTAAAGCAAGATCAGGTATCACTAGGTAACTCCCTCCCATTGTGGGAGGCCTACCCCTTTCTAAACAGAAACAAAAGGAGTGGAAACTTCTGGGAAGAAAACAGAAAAGCTCCCTTAATTATGACACCTTCACTTAAGTTTTCCAGGGGCCACTGAGACCATAAAATTGTATTCTGAGCTATCATAAAAAGAGTTCAAATATATCTGAGGGTAAAAGAATAATAAAAACTTCAAGATGCTTCTAATGTGATTGACTTGATTTATCCTTTAAAAATTAAAATTTGTCCCGACTAGACAGATATTGATGGAATAATAATTTCTAGTACATATTTCTAGTACATATTTACACTTTTTACAAACTTACACTCAACATTTACACTTTATATATTTACAAGTAGCATGAATATCATTATACATATTTACACTTTTTACAAACTTATGTTCAAAAGGAAACTCTACAGAGCTATTTTACAAACTTTTGCACATATCTAAAAGAGATTTCTTAAAAGTACTATTTATATTATTCTTCCAACAAGATAGAGTATGCAAATCATGAGTAATTACCATACTGAGCTATGTTAAAGTTCTTAGAAAAAACTTTCTGCACTACTATTAGGAACCATCTTTCATAAAGGAACCTGCATTGAAACGGAAGCGGTGTGACTCCAGGTTCCATTTCACCCTAGCTTTTCTGGAGAAACGTCAGCAGATATGGTATTATTAGAGCTGACATTTCTTTGTTCTATACACCTCACCAAACTCAGGCTGCCATCAAGCTTCTGAGGGTACAATTTCCCCATTCTTATTTATTTATTTTTCTCTTTCTTTCTTTCTTTCTTTCTTTCTTTCTTTCTTTCTTTCTTTCTTTCTTTCTTTCTTTCTTTCTTTCTTTCTTTCTTTCTTTCTTTCTCTCTCTCTCTGTCTCTCTTTCTCTGTCTCTCTCTCTCTCTCCCTCCCTCTCCCTCCCTCCCTCCCTCCCTCCCTTCCTTCCTTCCTTCCTTCTTTCCTTCTTTCTCTTTCTTTTCTTTCTTTCTTTTCTGGAGCTGAGGACCGAACTCAGGGCCTTGCACTTGCTAGGCAAGCGCTCTACCACTGAGCTAAATCCCCAACCCCTCCTTCTTAATTTTTTTAAAGCTGCATCTTAAGATTGCCATGAGCTCTTTTAAAGACGCCAATGTTTCTTGCATCTCAAACACAACCCAAGTTTCTTATTTGCCCATAAGTTTTTTTTTTTTTCACACCTAAAGCAATTTCCCAGTGTACAGATAGCTTTCCCCTTGACTTGAGAAGCATTAGCATCTTAATTGCCTCCTGACAGGCATCACCTGTTTTTTTTGGGAAGTAAAGCTAAGCTTTCTAGCAGCACTTGGGAAAAAGCAGTATTTTTTAGCTGAAAAAGCAGAGTTTTTGGGCAGTGCAGTGCTGGCAGTATTTCTCTTGGTCTTTTTGTTGTTCTATTATGGGGAACATTTGAAAGTTTTTGTCCCAGTCTATCTGCCTTTTCTCTGGGCCTACTTGCCTATGCTGCCTTGCTTTTATGAACTGCATTTCCCACGCTGCCTTTCTCTGTAGCGTCATGCTGTTACATACATTTCCCAAGCTGCCTTTCGGGTCTGGGAGAAAACTCACCTGTGGCCAATTGTGGGCAGCTGCTTTGGCATGGGAGGTTTTTCATCTTTCCTAAGCTCATATTAGGACACCTGCATTACTGTTTGACAAATGTACCTCCATAATCAGATTTTAAGAGCTTTTTCAGAGAGATTTTTTTCCCTGATAGATCTTCTACTTGTCCCCACTTGTCCCCTTCCCCAAGATAGAGTTTCTAATACCTGGGCTGTGGCTCAGTTCCTCTGCTACCTGCTTTTCTGTTCTGCGGGTAGGGATTTGTGTCCTGGTTCTGTATGGCCAAATTTTGCCTCAGCTTTTCCCGTATTGCAGCTACTGCTAGGAACTGAGGCCCTGCTTTTTTCATTGCAGGGAGGACCCCAAAGCCTCCACTGCTTCCTCCGTGCCAGCAGCCCCTCTTTGGGTCCTGTGTTGCCTCTGCTGCCGCAACCCCCTAGGGAGAAGCTGCCCCTGCTTGGCTTCATGCCTACACTCTCTTGGGCATAGGCTCAGGCCGCAGGGGGTTCTGGCTGCTGGTTTTTCAATACTAGCTTGAAGGGGAGAAAGGACTAGCAGAGAGAATTTGCCATGTTTCAAGAGATTTTTTTGTTTTTCTTTTTCTAGGGCAATTGCAGATGATTTTTCCCACTCTGATAGATATAGTTTCTAGGTGAATCTAATTTTGCCCTTATAGGAAGAAAAGAGATCTGAGAAGGAAAGACCAGAAAAGCTTCCAGTTTTTGAGAGAAAGATTACTAAGTTTTTTAAGTCTTTCAATTCCTCTCTTGTCTGTCTAAGGGAACCCCCCCCCCCCCAGGGCTTAAAGCTAAGCTATCCACAGGCCTAAAGCTTCCACAGGAATCTTTTCTGCCTGTTTTCTTTCATAATATTTTTTCATGACTCCAATTCTTCCCAGAAGTTTGTGTTCATAGTCCCAAGAACACAGCTCCTCTGTCTTCTTGCTTTACTATCTTACCCTAAGTTTTTCTACATTATATTCCTATATTCTACCATATCTTCAGTTTCTTTTTACACTACATTCCTACCTTACATTTACCCCCTAGTTTTTATAGATAGAAATTAAGAGGGAGAGAAAAAAGAAAGAAACCTAGATAGAGGGAGATACTCGCTGCAGCCTAACTTTTCACTTTGGCATTTCCTTCAGCAGCCTTACTTTATCTATACTCCTGAAAATAGAATACCCCCATCTTCATTATACTACAAAACCAGACATGCCCAACTGCTTCCTATGGGACCCCCAACTCCTTTTCTCCAAGTCCCTGGTCCCTGTTCCTGGCGCCATCTGTGGGATATTTGATAAATAATTTTGAATGGATAAAATGAATGAATTATGGGAGGCCTACCCATTTCTCTGTGGGAGGTCTCCTCCCACTTTTTCCCCACGGTACTCTAGAGGAGGAAGGAGTGAGAAATATTTAGATAGAAAGATAAAGGGGAGAGAAAAATACAGAAACACAGGATAGCCTCGGGAGGGCCTGGATCAATATCTACCGGCCCCTCTGTCTCTTCTAAAGGGCCTTTTGTAAGAATGCCAAGGGGTGGAGCAAAAGACCTTCCCTTAGCACAGCCAAGTGCAGACCCTTCCAATCACCTGGTAACCACACATGTGGTCAAGTCATCCTTTAATGCAGCCCTGCTAGGTAAAGCAAACTCAGATCTTACTAGGAAACCTTTGTGGGCCTCCACAATGAAAAATTATTGAAATATATGTTAGCCTGGATGGGGCTTTCTAGTGGTATTTTATTGATTGATTGATTGAAGTTCTAAGCATCAACCTATAGCTTCATGCATGCTAGACAAGTACTCTATCACTAAGCTATACTGTCAGCCCCCAGTGATGTTCTTTTAAGCCTCTTTCTTGACTTGAGTTTAATATACAAATGAATAAAGACATTAAAGAAATGGTATCATATTTATGAATGATGGAAAAGCTAAGATCATTGAAATGATAGCTATCTTATGAAATGTCTCTTGTGGAATAAGAATAAACCAGAAAACTAAGATAAAGTTTGATAAGATTAATGTAATGTGAATTTTGGTTTTAACAATTAGTAGCAATTAGAATGGGTAAGAGACATGATAGTAAGTTGCCAGGCTACAGCGGTCTCAGGTTGTTTTTAAAAGTATTAGTTCTCTCCAGACTGCAAAAACTGTAGTGCTCTGCATCTTAAGCTGGTCTTAATATTTGCTATTTTGTCTCTCTACAAATGAAATTTAGAGGAATGGCAGGATGATAATAACTAGGTTTTATGAGGTGCATCATTTTCCATGCTTATAATAAGATCTCTTTAGGTATAGTTATTTAACTAAAGGCCAAATTTGTGAACTGGTGACCTTGATGTTAGTTGCTATCCTTTATTAGCCAGTCACTGTGAATTATGCTAAAAATAGCATTTTGCTCAATCATTTTGTATATTGATACTCATATATTTGCATCTTGTGCTTTTGGGATATCTGCTAAATAATTGGCAGTTGTACAGAAGAAATTTGAGTCAAGACACTTTTTAAAAGTCTTAATCTAAACTACTGATTATCTAAGTTGGATAATAGCTAGATTTGATTATTATTGCTATTATTACTTTTGAAAGCAGGTTCATGGAGATATGAGTGATATTCCCAAGGGCAAGATGTTGGTTAAGGACAAATTCAGACTTTCTCATTTATAACTGCTCATCCTAGGGCTGGCTAAGAGTGCTGTCTAGATCCATTCCCTCAGGACCATTTAGCAGGGTTTAATTAGGTGCACACTCTTGGGATATGCAGAGATAGTTCAAAGACCTCAAATCATTAGAAGCTCGTTAGTCTTCAAAGACATTTTCTATCTATTAGTTTGACAAGAACCTGCCCTTATATATGCATATGGTGTTATATTTAGTTTTGTAGATTGTTTTGTGTCCATGATACATTTTTCAATCTGGCATATAATGAAGAAAATTATATGAGAGGAACACATTTATTAAGGTAGGTGAGATATGACAGTGAGCAAATACAGGAATAGGAATAGGACAAGGTGAATAAGCATACTAATGAGGATGTTTAAATTGAACTACTTCTTGTAATACCCTAACTCTTCCAGTAAAATTTAATTTGGTTTTAACTAGGTAAAAAGCAAACAAACAAAAAACCCAAAAGATCATTAAATAAGTATAAAATACTAGAATATATGATACTTATTATTGCTAAATATCTCAGTGGTAACCCAGAATCCTGGATGTTATATGGTGTTTTTATGATTTGATATATAATGACTCCTTGAAAATCATGTCTGGTGTCTTATGTCTATCATTGAAAATATTGTTAAAAAGTAGGATTTGGGGGCTGGAGAGATGGCTCAGAGGTTAAGAGCACTGGCTGCTCTTCCAGAGGTCCTGAGTTCAATTCCCAGCACCCACATGGTGGCTCACAACCATCTGTAATGATATCTGGTGCCCTCTTCCGGCCTGCAGGGATACATGCTGTATACATAATAAATAAATCTTTAAAAAAAAAGTAGGATTTGGTTTGGAAATAAATTATCCTGGTATAATATTAAAATAATATAGAAATATGATTAGGAAATATAAATTCAAAAACACAATTTTGCCACTATATATTGAAATTTAATCATAATATTAAAAGAATATCAATTTGAAGTCATCATTTTATTCTATTTAAAACATTTTATAGAATTATTTATTTTGCTTGTGTATTTTCTATGTTTGAGTGCTTTAGGTACTTGGAGTACTTGGAATTTAATCCAGGGCCTGGTAAATGACTGGTGTATATTCTTACAGAACCATACTTCCAGCTCCTACTTATTATGCTTCAAGTCACTAGACCTGGCTGCATTATTGCAACTTTCCCTCCAATGCGTGCACCTCCTTTCATCACCTGCTTTTAAAAACTCCCCTGACTGCCTTTCCTGACCCATGTGCTTTGTATTACTCACACTCCTGCCTGAGGTAGAATTCCAAGAAAAAGCATTTTTAAAATTATTGTTATCATGACACTCTATGGAAGAGTTAGAAAATAAAATAAGATGAGATTGAGAGGGAGGATGTGTATGATTCAAGAGAAAAATAATTGCCTTGTGCTTGTCTGAGTACTCACTACATAGCCCACCCTGGCCTAGAACTCACCATCATCCTGGATTAGCCTTCTATGTACTGGGAATGCAGGCATGTGCTACTCGCTGGGCTTGATTGTCTTTTGAAAAAGTTTTCAGAGGTAGTGAATGCTGTATGCTTTGGTGTGAAATGAGGTGGCCTATGTGACACTGGCCAGGGCACCTGTGAAGTACTTAGGGAAGGGGAGCTGGGAAGAGGACATGGGTGCAGTGGGAATCTTATTCTGTGCCTGACAAAGAGCTTCATCAGATAGTGGATACCAGTGGGGCACTGAATAGAAGGAAAACATGCTCATGGCTTTAAGCATTTGTTCTCCTTTGAAGAAGTCAGGCTTATCCAGATGGATCATACCCAGAAAACACTTCAGTGTTACTGTTCTTCCTCTTGTTCACCTTTCTGGGAAGGAAGTGCTATGTTCTTTGGAGAAAGCAGCAGGGCCTGGCACTAGAAAGCAGCCCGACATAGGAGCCAGGAGCCATAAACTTGTCATTTGGGAAGCATTCAAAAATGTACTGTTTATGGTTATTAACCTGAGGCTCCTGGACTGCTAAGGCAGTGTTTCTTCGGGTTTTTGGATCCCTTTGTCTTAAAAATTATTGAGGACACTTGAGAGCTTTGGTTTATGTGGGTCAATATTTACTATTTAGAAATGAAGCAGAAAAGTTTAAAGTCCTAGATCACTCAATTGTCAGGACTATCACCATCCCACTAGCTGTCAGTGTGACAGAGCCAGTGTGTTTTATGAGGCCTCTAGAAAGCTCTTTTGCAGCTGGAGAGGTAACAAGAATCAAAAGCCTTCAGCACCATGCCGTTGCTGTAAAAAGTCTGGAATTTGTGAATCCCCTAAAGTGTCGTTGGGAAGCCTGTAGATCCGCAATTCACACGTTAAGAACTAAGTTTCTGGATCCATGAGCAGAAGGAGAATTGAGATCTTAGATAAGTGTAAAAAGTGTCTTTAATTTTGCTTACTTCTAACAGGACTTTGTCATTTTTTATTACCAATACAGATAAACCAAAACAGTCAGGAATGCAGTAACTTTGTTACCAATAGGAAATCACAGATACGTCCCTAGCATATTAAGTTATTATAGATATCTTGATACTTTTAAATTAGGACAGTCATCGTAACTGATGCTGGATATTAATCATCTTTTAAAGAGGTATACATGTTAATGTTTTATAAATTAGAATTATTTTGTCTTATATTTTATGCATTTAAGGACATTATTATTTTGAGACTAGGGCAGTAGCACATGCAGGGGTGTGAGTGCCTCACCATTTCAAAGCTTCTGGCTTATTGTCCTCGTGGAAGTGGATTTGCTGGAGAACTGGTAGTATTACTGAGATCCTGAAAAGTCTGTGTAAGGAGCTAATTAAGGCATGTGGTGTCGAGAGGCAGGGTGTGGTATAGGCTGCATCACTGTGTTGTTTTCATATGGGGTCTGTAATGAAGTGTGTGGTTGTCTGAGTCTGTGTCGGGGAACGTGGTTCATGCTTTGTCATTATTCTAAGGCAGCCTTTAACACTGTGCTGTCGAGCTGGACATCAGACAATTGCCTACTGGTGTGAGGAATTATCCATGCTTTTTTCTTAGAGAGTCAGAAATTGCCCTCTCTAACCTGAGCCAAGAAACGAGTGAATGAGGAATATCCAGGCTTTCCTTGCACTAGTGTGAATGAGCTAGTTGGCATTTTTCAGAATCATTTGAGAGGCAGATTAGGAAATGATTCTGAAGGAACTTAGCCCTGACCTTTGGGTCTCATTCTTCATTCTCATTTTATCTTTGTGGATACTCTTTGAAATATAAATTCTTAAAATATATGACAATATAATAAGCAGAGCATTGTTTTAGTAATCAGGTGACATTGTTCTTGTTCTGCCTTTAATAGCTGTGGGATCCTGGGCTAACATTCCAGTAGCCATATCCTAGTATCTGTATTAAGTACCACAGAACTTCCCCAATGCAAATGTTCTAGGAATTTGGGGGTGTGACAACTTAGTATAATTAACCGTGTACTGAGTATGTGTCAAGTATTTATTGGGGTTGAGGGGTTTGTCAAAGAATGATATGTGCTCCCAGATCATAAGAGGTTTACAGTCTAGATTTTCACCAGCAAGTGAAGATTTAGGCAGAACGAATTTGCCAGGAGTAGATCGCTAACAATTTAAGGAAAGTGAAAATGGGGTTTTTAAGCAAAAGCCTTTCCTATTTTATATAGTTATTTCATAGTCACTTAGTATCACTAACCACTCTTGGTGTTAGTTGATGCATAGAAACGAGTGGTCCTTGATTATCTTCTTGTAATAAAAAGGAATTCACCTATACTCTGCCTTGTCCCAAAGGAACATGGATATTCATGAAGTGAGAAGATACAACTATGTACAAAGTGGTAGGGGCTATAGCAGAGCACATTCTGTGTTTTGTGTCATGCGGAGGAAGGCGCAGCTGAGCCAGTTGGGTGTCAGGACAGCAGGGCATGCTTCATGAGGAAGTGAGGGACTTGAGGGCCGAGCAGGGATTTCCAAGGTGGAGAAATGAGAGCATGCTAGCAGGCCGTGGTTTGGAATCTGGTCTGGTGCATCAGGCTGTTCCAAATGTTGGCTATCTGGGCTGGAAAAACTTCATTTTGTGAATGTGCAACTACAGTGAGATGTTAATGATGAGGCATTACAGGTTTTGCTTTTGGATGTAGTGTCTTATTTGTAGCCTTTCCTCCAGTGTGTGTATTTATATTTTCTATGTGTATTTTAGAAAGAACACCCAGGTTAATGCCTGATAAAGGAAGCATGTATTACCCACGAGTGCAGCATTACCGAGAGCTTCTTGACTCCTTGCCAATGGATGCTTACACACATGGCTGCATTTTACATCCTGAACTCACTGTGGATTCCATGATCCCTGCTTATGCAACCACAAGGATTCGCAGTATGTAAAACTCTTATAATCTGGGGATTGATTGTACCTGAAGTTTCTTATCATTTTGAGACTTGACATATCTTCTGGTCACTGAGAGAGGATTGGGAAATAGGATTGTCGAGTTTGTTTTATGACTGTGCATGGGTCTGCATCAATTTAATAACTTGTCAGGTCAGTCTGTTCCTCTGCCATCTCACTAGATACATAGTATCTAGTAGGCCTAATGTGTTAGCATTTGCTTTTGAGGCCAGACTTGGATAAAGCTTAGAAAAGTGACTGATGGAAAGGTAGAGAATGTTCTCCACATGTTCTCAAACAGATTGACTGACTGGAAGTCAGAATAGCTGGTACCTTCTTGGGTACATGGGCAACTGGGTTCACATTCCCGGTCCTTAATTGTTGTTTCATGATGGGGGAAGCTGGACTAGAGGATGTCTAGCCATCACCTCTGCTGGGTGACTGGAGATTTTTCTGAGATTGAGAAATTCTTCCTACTTCCAGCCAGGAGGATCTGTAGGGTCCACATGTGAGATGTGAGCAGAAGAGAGTGTGTTCTGCAGGATGGTTGGCTCTGTTTAGGAGGACAGAGTGGCACTGGTCATACTTGGGAGTGTCTGGAGACACTCAGTCCCGAGTCTTCTAAACCCAGAAGCCATGGTTTTCTCTTACGTGAAGTCTCACCTTGTTGTCTCATTTCTTCTTCTCCTTCCTTTTTGATACCTTTTTCTTCACCCATCTCTTCTTTCCTTTGTCTTCTTCCCTCTCTTCTCCCCTTCCCTGTTCCCTCTCCTCTTCTCTCCCCTTCTCTCTCCCCTGCCCTCTCCTCCTCCTCCTCTCTTTCCGTGTACTATTCTCTCTTTGCTTCCTAAGTATGTAGAATGTGATTTGAAACACAGCCTCTGACTACAGCTTTATCACCTATAGTTAACATTATTTTCAAAACCAGGTTTCCTTTCCTTTCATCAGAGAAAGTGGAAGAGCCACGGAAAGGTAAGGCAGTTCAGTGGCACAGAACTCAAAGGTGTCAAGCCTTGCTGTAGCTGCACACAGAAGATGCTCAGGAAGTCCTCGGACTGTGATAGGTGTGTTCTAGCTTCATTTTAAATGGGGAAACTGAGGCAGACAAAGTATGTCCAAGATAGCAGCAGGCTACCAGTCACAAAGCTCATAGTCTCATCAAGGTGTGTCCCCACATCTCCCTATGTCTGTGACATGAGGGGGAAATATTTTTCCATTTCAAAAATATTTTTATTTTCAGGCCAGATTGGTAACACAGAGTCGGAACTGAAGAAACTTGCTGAAGAAAACCCTGACTTACAAGAGGCATACATTGCCAAACAGAAGCGGCTTAAGGTAAGTGACCAGGCTGGCTCTACTTCACATCACTGTATTCTTTCTGGAAAAGAAGAATGCTGTTTCCAGACTACCCTTTACTGTTGTAGATCATTGGTGCATGTGATACCTGTGGCCTGTGCTCTGACTTTAGAAAGACTTCTGAATCTATTATAGCAGCATGTGAGCCTAGAGGATCATGTGCTTCCAGGGAAGCCTGGGCTACAAAGTGAGATACTGTCTCAGATACTCCCAAACAAAAACAAACTTCCTAACCAAAAAAAAAAAAAAAAAGAAAGAAAGATAATGAAAAAAAGAACTTTCTTTATTATATATTTGATAGTCGGACCCAGTGATAATTATCTGATAAGCAGATATTGAGCATGTTGGTTGCCATGGAGATGACAAATGTAAGTTTCAGTTAATATATTACAGAAATATCTCATAGCAGGTAGTAAGCCATTTTAAGGCCTCCATGTATTAGCTGACTTGCTGTACCCATCATAAGGATCATCAGTAATAGCCTCTCATTTTCTATTGGTTCTTTGCCCATGCCTAGGCAACACATGGAAGCTTTTCCCTTATCACACGTAGCAAATGGCACTTCCAACTCTCCCTCAACTTCCTACCTTCCTTATCCTCTCTTAGCTAAATGGGCTCAGAGTACATGCTTCCATAGTTACCTTTCTTACCTTCCAAAATCACATTTAGACTTCTTATATTCCTTCTTTCTCCTTTTGGTGTGTGCATGTGTTTCTGCACATTGAGACCAGAGGGGAGCATTAGGACCTTCTTCCCCTTATTTTTGAGACAAGTTCTCCTGTTGACTTGAGACTCACTGGTTTGGCTAGGCAGGCTGGTCAGTGAGGTCCAGGGGTCTGCCTGTCTCTGCTTCCTCAAGATGGGGTTATAGATTCGCGCCATCACTCCTAGCTTTTTAAAAACAGAATCTGAAACTCAAACTCTGGTCATCATGCTTTCAAGACAAGCGTTTTACAGGCAGAGCTACCTCCCTCCAGTGAGACCTGCTTTTTTCTTGCTTCTTTCATTAGTCACCTGAGACTTCTCAGCTTCTATTCTTGAGTTAAGTGCTAGAGGAGAATCTTCATGGTTCTCACGTTGTTTGTCCTTACTGGTTCACTGAGGACTCTTAGGAGTTGCTAGTAAGTACTGGGTCTGCTGCTGAGGTGATCTCACAGCTGGAGTAGTTCCTCATTTTTCTCTGACTTTACAAAGGTATTCCATATCTCACCATTGTCTAAAATAAACAGATTTTAATTTTAAAAGTGTGTACATATGTACATATAAATCTCCTTTGTGCTATATAGTTTTGTTGCTATTGTTAGCAGGCATAAATAGCTTCTTTTTTGGGTTGTTAATTAGTCAAAGCTGCTTGATCATGACAATGTCAAATACTTGAAGAAAATTCTTGATGAGTTGGAGAAGGTCTTGGATCAGGTGGAAACTGAGTTACAAAGAAGAAATGAAGAAACTCCAGGTAGGTTTTCATTGGCTTTCTTTTTACTGAAACACTAGGGGCATTTGTAGGAACATTCTTAGATCTCACTAAACATGTTCTGTAATCTGTTTCTGTGGTTGTTGTTTTTCACAGGCAGGTTAAATACATTATTTCATGCAGAACTCTAGCGTCTAATTGTAATTCAGTTTGTATCTATGAGAAATATGACTCTGAAAAGGGTTCTGCACCTTTTAAATGATGATTGGAAGGTGCCTACTGACCCAGTTCCACAAATCAGCAAATATAGTAGTCTGGTTGAATAACCTGAGTAATTGCTTGAATGCCCACACCAGGTTTTTCTTCACTTAGGGAGATAGTTTGAATTTAGAGTTAAGTAAGAGTGAGCAAGTGAGGATCTACTAGGTTTCCGAACACCTGTAGATTGCATCTGTGAGCTGCAACAGTCAGCCACTTTCCATATTCATACATGAGGCCATTTGTGCATCTTTACTGAAGACAGTTGAAGATGCTGTTAACCAGAAACTTCTTTCACAACAGGGACACAGCTGTGGTTTGATGGCTCTTCACCTGTCATCCCAGTACTTATAAGGCTGAGGCAAAGGCATTGGCATCAGTTCAAGGCCTTCAAGGGCTAGAGAGTAAGCCCTTGTCTCAAAAAAACTCTACAGACAGAGAAATGCATAAAAACAAAGAATGACCCCCTTCCACTTTAAGGAAATGTAACTATTCTGTCTCCACAGGGGTTGGTTAGTTTCAGGAGTCACTGAGGATACCATAGTCCATGGATGGTCAGGTCCTTTATGTAAAATGATTTGGTATTTGCATGTCCTCCTATATACTTGAAGTTATTCTTGATTACTTTTAATACACAATATAATGTGAAAAGCATGCAAATAGCTTTTATACTGTGTTGTATAAGGGATTATAACAAGAAACCAAGTCAGTACTTGCTCGGTAAAAATGTAGTGTTCTTTTTTAAGTGCTTTTGATCCTGCACATGCAGTTATTGGTATGGAAGGTATACGTAGACAGAAGTAGTGGCCTCTGAGTGATGTTTCAAACATAACTGTATGAATCTTTCTAAAGCACTCTGGTTGATTTTCTAAACCAGAAGTAAGTATGAGCCTGTCAGTTCCTCTGGATTGTAGGCACTTAACCTTCTGAGCCCTTTACAAAATGATAGAAAGTCCTTGAGCTCGAGTAGTTCCAAGTTTACTGAAGAACTTTTGTGGTTGATAGATGTCAACCGAGTCTCTTTTAGTTTGGGATAAATTTGCATTACTGGTACCCAAGCCAACACATGATCATCTTTTCCTTAGGGCTAAAACTGCAAATGGGAGCTGAGGTCTGTCTTTGTAGTATTTGTCCCTAATTCTCAGTTCTCTTTCTCTGATTAGAAGAGGGCCACCAGCCTTGGCTCTGTGGAGAATCCTTCACCCTGGCAGATGTCTCGCTGGCTGTCACGTTGCATCGACTGAAGTTCCTGGGGTTTGCACGGAGGAACTGGGGAAATGGAAAGAGACCCAACTTGGAAACCTATTATGAGCGTGTCTTGAAAAGAAAAACATTTAACAAGGTTTTAGGACATGTCAACAATATATTAATCTCTGCTGTGCTGCCAACAGCATTCCGGGTGGCCAAGAAAAGGGCCCCAAAAGTTCTTGGCACCACCCTTGTGGTTGGTTTGCTTGCAGGAATGGGATATTTTGCATTTATGCTTTTCAGAAGGAGACTTGGCAGTATGATATTAGCGCTTAGACCCAGACCAAATTATTTCTAGGTTTGTTGGGCTCTGTGGTAGCAGCTCATCCAACCATTCCACTAGACCCTCATCCACTCTTCCAGACCCAGTGAGGACTTATCCTGGGCAACTAGTAGAAAGCATAGTTTACATTACTCTTTGGGGAGTCACGTGGGGAAAGGAGCTAATGACATCTTTTCTTCCTTCCTTTCTTCCTTCCTTCCTTCCTTCCTTCCTTCCTTCCTTCCTTCCTTCCTTCCTTCCTTTCTTTCTTTCTTTCTCTTTCTTTCTTCCTTCCTTCCTTCCTTCCTTCCTTCCTTCCTTCCTTCCTTCCTTCCTTCCTTCCTTCCTTCCTTCCTTTCTTTCTCTTTATTTCTTCCTTCCTTCCTTCCTTCCTTCCTTTCTCTCTCTCTCTCTCTCTTTCTTTCTTTCTCTTTCCTTTTTTTCTTTTTCCTTTTTTTTTTAAATAGATAAGATGACTCATCTATCCCTAAAGCAAGCAAGTGAAAGGTCAAGACATGTAAATGCCGACAGGTGGGGAGCCGACCTTTAATGGGGACTGTCAGTTCATGTTCTCAGTTATTTTTTGAGTGATCATAGTTAAGAACAGACAGTAATAATAACCAGTGACTGTTCATAGCACTTCACCGGAGATTGCCTACTGTTCTGCGAGTTGAACAGTTACATGCTCTTCCCCTGGAAGTCAGATGTCACCTTTATTACACAAGACAGGGTTCAGACTCCAACAGGATGTAGTACTGCTTCTTCACCTTCCGCTAGCAGCTTCAGGCGTAGATTAGGGAGAGAATGGGAAAGGGAAGGAAGAAAGTGAGAGAACGAAGTACAGATAGGACAGGGTAGTAGACTATAACTTCCAGTGGCCTCCATTGCTGCTCATGGCCGCCTGTCTCCTTGGGAAACTTCACATACAATGTCCTTTGCTCATGCCCACTCCTTAATTGAGAACTCTTAGGAGGAGAGGGCTGGGAAGTTATTGGGGATAGTGTACTGGGGGAACCCTACATATCACATACAAAACACCCCATTTGACCTCAATTATGAGGCACACAGGTTGAGTTAATAAGATAAGTAATTTTGCACTTGACCATGGGATTCCTGTTGAAACATTTATGTCTATCATGTATATGAACAAGGGATAGTAAGGTGATCCTTATGAGATATGGTCCTGTAGACTCCTATGTTCAGTCCTGGGAGCCTTGGCCTCTACAGTTCTCTTTATGCATATAAGTAATATGTAGATGAATGTCTCAGGTAAATATCATGGCTTATCACTGGTAGTGGATACTTTGATGAGAGCCAAATATGTCCATTTTTATTTGAGATTCACAAATGTTTGGCCAGGCTTTGTGGGTTTTTTTTTTTTTTTTTTTTTTTTTTTTTTTTTTTTTTGTGATTATCAACAAAGCCTTAAAGAGAAAGAGGAAAGTCTAGATTAGCTGTTGACAGTTAATATGGGAGAGATAAAATATATAGCTAGTGATGCCCATCCATATTCACCCATATATGTTCAAGTATTTGGGGATCATCTCAGTCCATATGGAAGGGAGAGTTCTAGCATGACCTAGGAACAGCCCTGGTACTATGATACATGATTTGTGCTCAGGAAAAACCTCCTATTGAAAGAAGGAGGCAATTTGTGTGGAGCTGACTGTTAAGGCCTTAGGAGAAGCTTTGGGAGTCTGATGGGAGGCTTGTCTAGAGATGTGAACTCAGATCGCAGTAAGTGATAAAAGCCTGTTTGGATGGCCAGGTAGGCTATGCACATGGCCAAAGAGTGTACTGACTTTTTCATTAATAGAAAAATGTCATGACTAGCAAACAATGACTTTCTGATGCTAAAAATAATTATATAATTCCATTTTTATTCTATAATTCCATTTCATAATCAAGATGTACTAGAAAATAGAAAACCCTAATGAACTGGGTGTGCCCTGTTTATAAAAAGCACTAATAACACTCCAGTGTGAACTCAAATCAATGATAATGAATATACTTGCAGCTTTTTATGCTGTTTTAATTTGCCCTTCGTGTGTCATACAGAGTGTCTGAATTTGCTAGGTCATTGATGTCATTGTATTTATAAAAGAGCCATAGAATTAATTGACTAGTAATTCAGATTTTTTTTTTCAAGACAGGGTTTCTCTGTGTAGTTTTGGTGCCTGTCCTGGATGGAACTTACTCTGTAGACCAGACTGGCCTTGAACTCATAGAGATCCACCTGGCTCTGCTTCCCCAGTACTGGGATTAAAGGTGTGCGCCACCACCACCCAGCCATAATTCAGAATTTTTTATGTCACTCTGCTAGAAATAAAAACTGAGGCACAAAAAAATGTAACAACGGGAATTTTGTAAAAAACAAAAACAAAACAAAACTACAAAGGGTATTTTTACCTTTGAAAGGATTATTAAAGACTGACTTTTCTTTCAGGATATGTTATTACGGTATCAGGAAATCACTGGGAAACATCTTTAATTTTCTTATGCAGTTTATCTGGAGGCAGATGTGTATCAATGTTCAGGGTGAAGCATCCTAGCTTCTAATTGCTTTAAAAACATTTGTCTAGCGATAGCACCCTGACCACTAGATGTCACTGTTCACCCAGTAGTCTAAGATTGTGTTCCATTAGGCTCAGCATGTCTGTAAGGTTTCAAGTGAAGATAAACACTAATGACCTTAGTTTCTGGAGTGAGGGCATCTTCATCAAGATTATCCATCTGTGAAAGAGCTTGAGGCAAATGTAGTATTGATTTCTTATGCCTTCTGAGTGATGACAGCACTGTATGATGTCAAACTAAGGCGGTGCACAGCCACTGTTAGCCGGAGAGAAACGTTAATGCATCTTCTTCAGGATCATTGGTAACTGGCGAATGTGCTTCTCATGTAAAAAAAAAAAAAAAAAAAAAAAAAAAAACAGTATAAATACCACACTTAGAAAGTGCCTGAGGCACTAAAATGTTATGTTATCTATTTCCGTCTTCACACACATGTATACTATTTTATTGTTACTGTCATTATATGCCTTTTGGTTCTCAAAACTTGTGAATTGCTTGCTCGAGTTTTAGTAATTATTGCTATTGATGTCAAAGTTGTAGATGGTATTGTTGACTGTCATGGGAAAATCAAGATATTATTCTGTCTGTAAGATCAATAAAGTAATTTGAAAATAAATGTTTTCTGGGACACAAAGAACTAATTAAAAAATCATTTAAAATTACATATTTTCACTTAAAAGATGAAAGCATCTGGAGTGGGGATGTCGCTCAGGAGTGGAGCACTTGTCAACATAAGGAAGGCTTGGATTCGATCCCAGCACTGAAAAAGGAAGAAAACAAAAACTGTTAGAGGTAATTAGAGGAAAATAGGCAGTGCAGTTTTCAAGATGTACACTTCTAAGTCACTGAGTCCATTTAAATACACAGATTATGGCTAAACTGAGTGGAAGTATTGGAGAAATTATTTTGGCCACTCCATGTAGTTAAAAGGATATTTATTTAATGGTGTAATTCACAAATTAAGTAATGGGTAGGTCGCAGGGTCTGGGGAAGGTGTTACACAGTCCAGCGGTGTTCTCCGGAGCTCTGCACAGTCCACCTTCACCGTTCAGCGTCCTGGCACCGAGAGAGCACACAGAGAGAGCGCTGGACCATCCAGCTCTCAGGTCCCCAGGTGCCTCCCCTCACCCCGTCTCATAGGCGTGACAGTTGCCAGAGTATCAATGGGGGTTGGAACTTCCAGATCCAAGCTGGAATGGCTACCCACTACATGGAAGCCTAAAGAGTAACATTGATCTTGGCAATTAAAGTAGGTCTTTTGCAGCTGGGCCCTTAGATCACATCCATGTGAACATGGAGTGTTTAGTAGGTTTCGTGTATTGCTCTCAGGATAATTTATGTTTTGACACATACTTCTCTTCCTTTAATTTGGATTGTGAATGTACAAATTTGCCACCTGCATTTCTAACCTCAGCAAGCCTAGCTATCGTTTTAAATATCAAGTAGAAATTATTGTTACCCCGACTCAAGCAAATTAGGCAGAAGTCTCATTGTCCTTATCTTCCTTGAGTTCCGAAACAAAGCAAAAGTCAATACCCATGGAAAGCCAAGTGAATGTGTAACTCATCTCAGGGAAGAAAAAGACACCACAGTTAAAAAAAAAAAGCCAATTAATGCGATAGAAATAGTGTTTAGACTTAAGTTGCATATTATTTATATCAAATGTTGGCCATTTTTTTTTATCTGCACTAATGTCAGCATATCGTGCTTCCCAAATGCTTCCAAACAGTAGTTTTAGTAGGTAAGGCAGTGGGTTCTAAAGCAATTGAGTAAATTGAATAGAGTGCAAGGATAGTAGTTTGTTTTAATTATTTGTTACATTATAAGAATGAAACGAGATGAAGAGAAAGGACTCACTAGAGTTAGATAGGCATCACACCCAGGAAAGCTGTCTCCTTTGTCACTGATGTGAGCTGAAGCCTGGATTCTGAGGATGGAGGACTGAAGGACAGCTGAGAATGTAAAGGGAGTGAAATAGAACAGACTCCCTGGAAGGAGATGGCAGAGCCATGTGGACCTTGAGACCAAATACACATGTGATGGCCAGTGATAGACTCCTGTGTAAGTGGAGGGGTTATCTTATTCCCAGGTGCCTGGTCAGAAACCACATGGGGGAGCTTGTAGATGTTTTGTCTTTAGCTTTTACTCATCACTGAAACATCGGCTCCTCAATTACAGCATTATTGTGGTGTTAAACTTCAGTGTAGGGCTGGAGAGATGGCTCAGTGGTTAAGAGCACTGGCTGCTCATCCAGAGGTCCTGAGTTCAATTCCCAGCAACCACATGGTGGCTCACAACCATCAATAGTGAGATCTGGTGCCCTCTTCTAACACACAGGCATACTTATACATAATAAATAAATAAATAAATAAATCTTAAAAAAAACCTTCAGTGTAAGAAGTCAGAAGTATGGGTGAAAATGTGAAATTGTAAGTGAAATATAAGGTAAACTGTTGGGTTTCCATGCTAAGGGAAAAACCACATTATGCTTCAATACCAATCAGGTCATTTTGCAGGGGCGGTGGACATTGTGTATTTGTATAGATTTTTTAAATATGAGATTAAATTACATTTTGAATATAATAATTTGATAGTCAATAAAGTAATTCATGTAATCATTAAACACTTGCTATGTTAATAAGCATATGACATTTGCAGACATTCTGCATTTGTTATTTTAGTTTGTAAAGCATTTTTTATTAAGATGACTGAAAGCTGATTGAAGCCTTAAAGTCCATCTTTGACATGCTTCCTCCCCATCATTGTAAAAATGACCTCAAAGTTTATTCTTGACATACTTCCTCCAGCATTGTAAAAGTGGCCTCAACGTCCATCCTTGTTGACATACTTTCTCCAACAATGCCACCTCCTAAACTTACCCTACAGTGTCACCAACTGGGGACCAAGTACTTAGATACCTGAGAATATAGGGGACATCTCCATTAGACCAGCACATGGATCAAACTGAGGCCCTTCTGCTCAGCAGCTAGGCACTCTACTGACTTGACTACCCTCCAGCCCCTGTACACTCTCTGTTTCCCACATTCCTTATGATTTCTTCCCCTCTCAGGACCAGTTTTCTAGTTTTGTGACCTACAATCGCAAATATAAAGTCCACAGCCCCAATTTTAAATTTAAGTTTTGATGTGTGACTTATTTAACAACAATTTTTCAGTTGCATCCATTAAGAAATTTAATTTGTAGTAATATGTTTTTTCTTCAAAGAAGACTCAAGGCCGTTGATACGTTGATGATTTATCCATATAGGAAGTAAGTAATCAAAGCTCTAGACACACTTTTCAGAAAATGGAATGGAATGCCTCCAAAATTATTTTCTAAGACCGGGTAACCCTGTTGTCAAAGTCTAAGAGATGAATAAGAGAAAAAGAATCAGAGCCTAAATATCCCTCATGAACAAAACTACTAGATAGTACTAAGAAAAAGAAAAGCTCCACCGGATGGGAGACAATATTTATAACATAAATATAGTCATAATTGTAGTCATAATATACATAATAACAATAAAAATGGATTCAAAACTTAAGACATGCTGAATGACAGTGGCACACACCTTTAATCCCAGCACTCGGGGAGGCAGAGCCAGATGGATCTCTGAGTTCAAGGCCAGCCTGATCTACAGAGCGAGATCCAGGACAGGCACCAAAACAACGCAGAGAAACCCTGTCTTGAAAAACAAAACAAACAAAAGAAAACCACCAAAAATAAAAAAAAAACTTTAACACATTTTGCAAAAACATGGAAAGATGCTTGGCCTCAATTCATCAAACAAATGAGATAATTGGATTCAACTGGAAATCACCTATATCAAAATTATACCAATATAGTAACTATTAATATGATACTCTAAGCCAAGATCCATTATCATACAAAGGGTTAAATTTTGATACCAGTAATAATGATTATTGTCAAGAATATTGTACAACTGGAACTTATAAAATTTTGGGGGGAAGGTAAAATTTATATCAATCTTCAAAAAGTTTCGCAGGTCCTTAGAAGGGTAAAATATTCTTGATGTGACCTAAAAGCTTTATTCTTACTATTTATCCCATGGGAATGATTTTTGTATTGTAAACAATAGCTAATAATTAGAAAGTACTTATATACATATCATAGATGAGCAAATTATTCTATTTATACAACGGGCCAATATACTTCAGCAAAAGAAACTATTGATGTATTAGTACAAACTAATGTATGTATACATTATTGCTGAATTTAAATACAGCATCTGAGAGAGGCAATGAGCTCACACATGGTATTCAAATTTAAGGGTAATCATTAGTGCCTCATAACTCTGAACCAGTCCTGTGTCTGATGAGTGAGAGTCACTCCCAATAAGTGTATCAACACCATTTTAGCAAAATGCTAACTGATGGTGAAAATTTGTGCTGGTCAGTGGGACTGAATTGACTTCCTATCCACTCTCCAGGGACTGACCTTACCACGGGAATCCAGGGCATTCCCAAAGGTGCAGCTTCTGGAGTTCCCAAGAACACCTGTTGGGTCCACATGAAAGCTCTAGGATTAGAGAATATTCAAAATGAAAAACAGGGCCAGGGACCATGCAGCTCTTGGTCTCAGCTAAGGGTGGCATTGCTGGTCCTGGCCAGTCCTAGCACATGAGACAGAAAATTTTAAATATGTCCCCAAATCCAGTGTCCTAGTTAGGGTTATTGTTGCTATGATATGACCATGACCATGACCAGGGCAACTTGGGAAAGAAAGGGTTTATTTGGTTTTTCACTTCCATATCACTGTTTATTATCAAAGGAATTCAGGACAGGAACTCAAGCAGGGCAGGAACTTAGAGGCAGAAGCTGATGCAGAGGCCATGGAGGAATGCTTCTTACTGGCTTGCTCCTTATATTGCTCACCCTGCTTTCTTATGGAACCCAGGAGCACCAGTTCATGATTACCCCACCCACAATGGGCTAGGCCCTCCCACACCAATCATTAATGAAGAAAATGCCTTACAGGCTTGCCTACAGCCATATCTTATGGAGACATTTTCTAAATGAAGGTTCCCTCCTCCCAGGTGACTTTAGCTTGCATCAGGTTAACATAAACCCATCCATCATACTCAGCAGACCCCCTCTCTTCAGGAAGGACACCTTGCTTGATTTCTTGGGTCCAAAGCAACATCTGTAGGGGAAGGGTTGAGAAGTTCAGTAGTGTTTATTCCATTAGGCCAAGCTCAACAATGGAAGATACTGTCATCAAACTAGTACTGGTGTTATCATGTTAGTATCAGTTCCTGAAGAGTCTGGGCTCCATTAGGCCAGCTGGAAGCATTTAACTGATGGAGGAAAGCTATATATAATTAACAACATGAAGAGAAATGCTGGGAGCTTAACCCAAAGTGTAAGAGTCAATATATATCATGTGTTTTGGATGAGTATTGTATTGGTGGTCTATCATGGTATCTCTTGTAAACCTGGACAAAGAAAACCCAAAAAGCCAGAGCCCGTGAGGAGAAACTGATAACTATTATAATGGGAAATTATGATCTACCACTCCATATCTAGATTAAACAAATTCTGAGATCAAGGTTAAGTTACCTGAAGGAAGACTGTGTTCTTTAGAAAAAGACCAAAATACATCTGCATATCCTCTTGGATACTTTTGGATTTTTAGGCATACACACTAGCAGCATGCTCCATTCTGGACAGGAAATACTGGAAAGAATCATACAGGTTCTAGAACTGGACTCAATGCTAACAGTGCATGGAATCTCATACTCCCACTCCTTGGGTTATGGATTTGAAATGGTAGCTTGGAACCATATCCTCTTGTCATGCAGAGAGGTTGTGATTGGAAACCAGAGCAAGATTCCATTAAACTGAGATTTCAAAAGGGTTCAAGACAAGGATGCCATTTGTCTCTCAGGGTAATAATGTACATTGGGAAAAGAGTACTGATCAGATTTTTGGGAAATGAAGTCTCATCTCATAGTTTGTGGTCATTGTGTTGTAGGTGGCCAAGTAGAAGACACTGAAATGGCTAAAGTGTCTCTGATCTCTCAGCCCAAATGGTAAATCAGAAACCATTTGCATCCTTAGAGGAGTGTGAAAGATCAGTGTTCTCACAAGCATAACAAATACAGAGGTGATAGTTCCCTGTTCACTTTACCTGTTGAGACTATGTGAAACCTGGTGGTTTGTGTAGACACTAGCTCTATTATTATGCTGAATTTAACCATGTGGAAGACCTAATTGTATCTGCTATGCAAAGTTAGTGTCTTACTTTTCTCATTGTTGCTACCAAATACCTGACAAAAAGCAACTCATGGAAAGGAAATACTGATTTTGCTTTATAGTTTACAGGTACAGTCAGGCTAGGGAGATGGCTCAGTGCACAAAGGCACCTGCTTCCAAGCCTTAGGACCTGAGTTCAATCCCTGGTTCCCACATACCTTCACCTACTATAAAATAAATAAATAAATGCATTAAAAATGTACATTTGTTATGGTGGAGAGGTCCTGGGGTGTTGGCAGCATGAGGAGCATGTGGCTAGGAGTCCTCTCATTATTACAGGTCTTAAACACTGCTGCTACTAATAAGGCCTTCTTTTCTCCCTTTTATTCAGTTCGGGTGGTTAGCCCATGGACACTGCCACCCACAATAGGGTGGGCCTCTTATCCTCAGTTAATCCTCTTTAGAGACACTCAGAGGTGTGTCTCCTAGGTGATTCAAAATCCAGTCAAGCTGCCAGTGAGGATTAACCATAACAACAAGGTATAGTATCTTTATTGAAACATCTCAGAGCTTCTGGCATTTCAAATGCAGCCAATAACTTTCAATCTCCACAAGTAAAAATGATTGAGAGCAGTTTTTAGACAAGAACTCTACTTGCCTGAAAAGAGAAAGATGTCAGAGGAGAGGATAGATTCTAAAAGGACATAGATCTGCCTCAGTGATAGATTTTAGTTGTGAGGTGAAACAGAACATGAAGGGCATCACCTCCAACAGAATGGGCCAGTTGCTGTGACTTGGAATTTTTATTCAAGAGGAGCCCAGCTTTCAGTGACCAGTTTGGATTTTGAAGCTTGGAATACTGCTCAGATTCACTTGTGGTTGATGATCGGTTTTGAATGGAGCCAGAGCAATCCAGAGAGCTGTGGGAGGATTGGACTTTGGTGGGAAAGGCCTTGCTTCAGATCTTGAGGACCTTGTGTGTGAGGTGAGAACATTTGTATTTTTTAAAAAAATTTTTTTTAAAACAAATTTAGGGTCACCTGAGGCAACAGCCAACAAAGACATCAGCAGTTAGGTTAGATATCTTCTGAGAGCCATGGAGTAGAAGAATTGTATTGAGATGATTTAGTAGCTACTATTTCATTTCCTAATCTTATTATACAGCTAGTATGATAGTAATTTGTGATTGTTAATATGATTAGGTTAAGAAATATCTAGGGTACTAGTGAGGCAAACCTTTAGGTGTATCAGTGAGGCTCTGTTTTCAGCAGGGAGTACTTAGTGGGTAAGAGCCTCCCTGAATGTGGCTGGCGTTAACCCATGGGTTGGGATCCCTGAGGATGAATAAAAAGAGGAAAAGGAGAAAACCAGGTGAGTACCAGCATTCATATGGCCTTGTTTCCCAACTGCAGATGCTATGCGCTCAGCTGTTTCATGTGCCTACTATCATGCCTTTCTCTCATGATGGATCCTGCCCACTCAAACTTTGAGCGAAAATAAACCTTTCTTTCCTTAGGTTGATTTTGTCCAGTATTTTGTTCTAGGCTCAAGAAAGTAACTGATACCGACGGGTTATCTAAATCAGGAGGAAAGGCAGTTTGCCACTGAGCATAGGTTCTCATTATTGCTGGGAGGAGTAACTAAAATCATGCTCTCCAAGTCCTTAATAACATTGCTACAAGATTTATCTAGAATGATTTACAATTATTCATGTTTTCACATTTAAAGACATCATAGTTTTTTTTTAATGGAAGGGTTTTATCTAGTGTTTTTCCAGTTTAAAATTACTTACATATATAAAATAAGCTTCTACTTAGGAAACTTGTTCAAAAGCAATTCTAAGAGAATATCTAGGAATCTTTCTAGAACAAAATAACCATTCTCTGGCATTAACATAATGTAGAAATAAGTCAGTATATTTGCTTATTTTGGTAGTCCAAGAATGAGATCTGAGGGCATTGTAAGTCATTTAAAAGACAAAACACAATTGAGTTTTCATCCAGTATATTTAAATCTCTAGGACTGGAATATTACAGTTAGAATAAGGTTGAGATAGATCTCATTTACTCAAGGTAAAATACACACTGTGTGGAGCAGGATTCAGGAGTCCTGAGTGTGTGTGTGTGTGTGTGTGTGTGTGTGTGTGTGTGTGTGTGTGTGTGTGCATTGTTGTTGTTGCTGCTGTTGTTGACATGGGCACAGCCATGTCAAGGACTCGAAGGCCTCAGGCCCATGGGACAGTGGCAAAGCCTACAATTAGAAAATATATAGAACAAGAGAACTTATGGTGTATTGCCTGGTCTTTGTTTGGCTTCAGGGTGGTGACTGGGGTGGTAAGAGAATGAAGGAAAGACAAATACATGGACACACAGACCCAGAAAGAAGCTGAAGTAGGGTGGACTGGGCTCTCTGATGGAGAAACACTAGCACCCCAGAAAGCTCAATATCTATTGCATACAGCTGATCAAGGAGGAAGGGTTAGCGGATTTCTATAGGAGCAGGCTCTGTAGGGGGAGTAGTCTTCAGGTTGTAAATATCCAGGAGGAGAAAGCTATAGTGGACATTTCTGTATATACTATCTACATGTACATAGGAACCAAAGGAAGACTTTGCCATTCCTCTGAGGCTCACCCTGGGAGTGGAGGGGTAGGGTAGTAGGCTTTGCCATTTTCAATGGGCCTGAGGTTAGTTACACTTTTTATGTAGTATAACATTTTTTCTTTTGTTCTTTTCAGACATAGTTTTGCCAGTTAAGGAGCTTCAGTCTTAGGAATATCTTTCACAAGGACTCACATCTTTGAATGTAGTCATAAAAAAGGACAGAGGCTGGGGAGATAGCTCACTGGTAGAGTGCTTGATTAGCATGCTTAGCCTTAAACCTCCAACACTTTTAAGGAGGGATGTAAATGGAGATGGAGCTTTCAGTTCCATCTGCCTGATTATATCTGGCAGTTGATTCCCAAATTACCACACAGAGGCTTACATTATAAATGCTTGGCCAAATGCTCAGGCTTATTACTAACTAGCTCTTACATTTAAATTAACCCATTTCTATTAATCTATGTATCACCATCTGACCCATGGCTTACCAGTCTTTGGCATCCTGCTCCTTGGGTGGCTGGCATGCATCTTCCTCAACTCTGCCCTCCATCTACCTGTATCTCCATTGGGCTTTCCTACCCAGCCTTACTCTGCCTGACTATAGGTTAATCAGCCTTTATTATCATAGCATATAGAAGGGTTCTCCCACAGCAGGGGTGGGGTAGAGGAAGTATGTGGTTGGGAGAGAAAGTTGTGGGCATGGTGACATACATCTATAATCCCAGCATTCTGGAGGCTGAAGCAGGCACATTTTAAGTTCAAGACCTGCCCAGGCCCACCGCCACACACTTTTTTTTTTTTTTTTTTTTTTTTTATTTAGAAAGATGGAGCCTATTTTCTTGGCAACACACTTGGATATTTTGGGCATAAAAAGAAAATACAAAATACTGTCACAATTCTTCAGTAAATTTGTTTTTTCATTAGAGCTTATTATTTACTTAAAGACAAAATGTACTGAGTGAAATGTATTAAATTAATCCCTAAGTTTGTTGTCCTTTTGTTCCCCCTGGCAGATGCTACAGTATTTCTGAATTCTCTGTTTCTGTGCTGGGTTGAGATGACTACAGTAAGTAAATGATTGCAACTAAAAATTCTCTCAGAAAAATAATGAGTGAGGAGTAGATGGCAGGCCGGAACTCCCATTGTCCTCTACAGTCTAGGGAACTTCACAAGTTTCTTTTTTCGAATTCCATCCTCTTTTCACGAGTTTCCGTTATTCAAGAGGAAAACTTTTGAACAATTCTGTCCACTTTTTATTTCAGTTACTTTCTATTTGGAATCTTCTTTTCAGGTGCTGTGAGCTTTTCACCCTTGTTTGTTGAATTAGCAACAGAGAATTCATGGACCTGAAGTGACATTTTAAACTAAAACCAAAACACAGCAAACTTCTTCCTCAATTTACTTACAAATCAATCAGTTTGAAAAGGTTTGTAAACATTTTCCAACACTTTTTATAGATGTGGGTCAAGTCTGGGACTTTTCTGAAGGTAACATTCAAGTCAACTAAAGTTCCAGGAAACATGACATTTTGTTTCCCTGGGTGTTTGCACAGAAATGTACTTAAGGAATCCCAAATAAAGAACAACCTTTCAGGGCCTTGGCTGCCCCTCCAAACAGGGTTGGGACATCTTAAAGATCAGCTCAAATTATCTGGCTTCGCTAAATTTCACCTGTTTTCAGGATTCTTATGGCTTCCACCTCAACCTTTAACTCAGCCCAGTTGTATTTGAAAACCAAATGCATTGGCTGTAGAATGCAGCTGGGTTGGTTCCAAATGCATCCCGTGGAACTGCAGCCCTTCTTAATCCAAAACATCGTGGGTTTCACTCTGTCTCTTGTGAGAGAGGAATCTGGCTGTATTTTAAGTAGTAGAACTTATTTCAAAAGTTTGAGATTTGGTAAGCTGTTTTTCAAGTTTTACGTATTTCTATCCTAAGCTTAAAATATGTTTCTCTAGGAGGGGGAGGATGTTCAAGTCTTTACATGAGCACGATAGCAATCTCATTTCTGAATTCCTCTTCATCCTTCTCCGGTCTGAAGTTCAACCACTCCTTCAGCTACATCCTCTTGCACTCATGCTCCACCTCTTTTCCACACTCTTTGTATGAGTGCAAGGTTTTCCCCCTTAAATTTGCCGGTTAACATTTTTTTTTTTTTAAACTTGTACTTCTTAGAGATTTACTTCTTCCATGAAATATTCCAATCAAAACTTATGAAATGCCAGAAAGGCAAAATATATGCTCAAAAATATAACCATTGGAGTGCTCTTCAGCTATGTGAATCAGCTCACCTTGAGGTAGTTGTAGATGTCTGAGTGAAAAATAGACTCTGGGTCCCACATTGCTGAGTGCACTCTTGGGTTCAGCCCTTAACAGCACATTGCAGATTTCCTGCTTCTGAAGTGAAGAACAATGATTCTGTTACCTGCTTCACAGGAACTCCTTACTTGGAAGGCACTCAGCTGAGTTTAGACAACGCATTGATAACCAATTGCTTACTTTTGTAAGACCTCATGTGTTTGTTTTAAAAAATAAGACTTGAATTCAGCCCAACAATATATGATTGAGGTTAACATTTTCTTCCCCCAGAGACCGCTTTGACACTCCTCCATATTCTGGCAGTTCTCTTCAATAGAGAGTAACAACCAGCCGTAACACACCATGTTCACAGTTTCTCCAAATTCCTCTCAGATGACTTCTTGGCCAGTGAGTTTGGGTTCCAGGGCCCATGTATAAACCATTTTTGTATTTTTCCAAAGTAAAATTGTTTTCTTCAAGTTTTTTTTCTCTTTCCATCAGGAAGTCATGTTTTTCCTGTGAATGGAACTTAAACCCCAATTGTTCAGTTCTAAATTCAAAACCCACAGAGTTGGTCTAAAGTAAACAAAGCACGTTTATTCTCTTGTTCCTAATTGCTTGAAATTCTATCTAGGTTTTCTAAAGCTGATTGAATCATACCAACATTTTCTATGAACCACACATGGATTTGGAGTTTATAGAGAAACCTCAAGCCTCTAGAAATACACCCCACATCAAGAAAGCTTCATTTGGTCTTAAGTTTCACTACAAAAATTCAATATAACTTCATTAAAAACTACTAAGCAATCCTGGAAAAAGATGGTGTGTTGCCAATAAAATGTCATGTCTGTGTGCCACTGTAAAGCCACCCTAATTTATACCTCAAATTCTCAAATATTTTATAGTCATTAGAATTGTGCACATGTAATGTATAAGGTCCTAACTTCACAAGCTGGAGAAATGGCTCCGTTGGTAAAGCGCTTGCCTTGCATAAACAAGGACCTGAGTTGGTCTCTACAATCCATATTAAAAAGAAAAAAACCTCCTGGTCTGCTGGTGCCCACTCATAATTCCAGCATAACGGAAGCAGAGACAGGTGGGTTCCTGGGGCTCACTGGCAACCAGACTAGCCTAATCTCTAGGCTAAGTGAGAGATGCTACTCCAAAAAATGAGGTGGATGGCTCCTGACGAACATCTGAAGGCTGCTCTCTGTCCTCCACATTTTCCCTGTTCAGATACACACACACACACACACACACACACACACACACACACACACACACACACACACACCTCTAAAGTTCCCACCCACAACTTTATATCTTGAAAGCACACAGAATAGCGTACAAAGAAATAGTGTTCTATAGATGTGGATCTCTGTTAAATCACAAGTGAATGGTGCAGCATTGAAAGGAGCTTCAAGTGCACCAGGAAGAATTTAATGTACTTACCAGTGTCTTAGAGTTGCACCCTATGGGGTAAAAGTAAAGGATGTGGATGATACTTAGTTAAACGTTACTAATTTCAAACAGACCTAGAATGACAGAACTTGAAGAAGAAATTAGGGCAGTGTTTTTACTCTGATACTTCTGCATTAGAAATTGAAGAAACTTAAAGGCAGGCAGGTAAGGAGCAGTGTTTGTAACTTGGACTTCTTTGTATATGAGCTGCTGCTGGAAGCTAAGATCCACTCTTGAATAGAGTCTTCCTGGAAATGCCCACAGACATTTGCTCAGAGGCATGCCTCTTAGTTGCTTCTAGGTCCAAGCCAGTTACAATCAAGGTTAATCATCACAAATCCATCCTTTGTCATCTTGACCCTAATCACATTTTCTTATACCATGCTTCATTTTGAAATGAGAACAATAACAAGGTCGCAATTGTGTTTAACATGATATGAGTGCCTCGTGTACAACTAAAAACACTGTATTCATCCAGAAGAGATGGCAAAGTTCCTTGAGAAAGACTTAATCTTTCAATATCCCATAACTTAAAAATGATAATATAGATGTGTAACACTTAACACTTATTGTATCTCAATTGTTGCTATAGTACATGTTGAAGTAGAGGAAAGAAATCAAATATCTGCTTTACACACACACACACACACACACACACACACACACACACTTCTATTTTTCTTTTGGTTATTTGAGATGATGTTTCTCTGTGCTGTTCTGGAATGAGCTCTGTAAACCAGGCTGCCCTGGAATTTATAGAGACCCACCTGCCTCTGCCTCCCAAGTGCTGGGGTTAAAGGTGTGTGCCACCATCACTGGCTTTACAAAATATTTTTAACAAAACAGCACAGAAACACTCATGTTAATTACAATCCTTGTTTTTGTAACTGGTCCTATGGCCTTAGCTGGTATTTATAATTGCCTTCCTTTATTATCCATTCTTTGTTCCCTCTACCATCATCAAGCATCTCACCAAGTCTTGGTTATTTACATGGAGGGATGACCCCTATCTTCATTTTTGAAAGGTCTAGGTCATTTATTATTCTGCCTGGATTGGGTTGTTGTAACCTCATACTGACATTAATCAAAGGACATGACAACACTGTAGGAGACCAGCTCCAACATTTTTATGACAGGGAACTCTTGGGGGGAGAGGGATAAGAGATTGAGGTAGAAATATAGAGGTAGAAGAATAGAGGGGAGAGAAACAGAAACACAGGATAGCCTCAGGAAGGCCTGGATCCTTATCTACTGGTCTCTTCTGTCTCTTATAAAGGGCTATTTATAGGAATGCCAAGGGGTGGAGCAAAGACCTCCCCCTAGTACAGCTGAGCACAAACTTTTCCTATCACCTAGTAACCATGCACATGGTCGAGCAATCCTCTAATGTAGCCCTACGGGGTAAAGCAAGCTCTTTAGGAAATCTCACTAGGAAACCTTTGTAGGCCCCCACAACTCCCCCTTCTTGATACAAAAAGTCCCCTCAGATGGACTGTGCCTGTCTTAGGTCATCCTTCTTGATTATCTTCCTTACCCATCATGGAGATATACTTTCCATCAAGCATACTCTGGCTTAGGATGGAAGCTATCAAGAAGAAAGTTGCCCAGCTTTGGCTATCAACCTCTGGCAGATAGCTTAACTCAGTTCTAACTCCAGTCCCTACTGAGTTTGCAAATAATCCACAGTGATTTCCATAGTTGCCACACCTCCCAGTAAAGGAGTATAGGATAATAAAGATGGAATATCTTTTTGGAATGTGTCTAAGGTGACTACAGCAGTCTCAGCTGCACCAAGCCCTTTTCTTAGATCAAAACTCTCTCCTAACAGATGTTCAATAAAATTTTGAGAGACTACTTTGATTTAAAGGAGAAAACAGTCATTTCAAAACACTTCAAAGTATCCACTCAAGTAAACAGAAACCCATGCTAATTATAAAATCACTTTTACAAACTGACTCCATTGTTGGAGGCTTATCCCTTTTTGGGAGGCCTACCCCTTTCTAAACAGAAACAGAAGAAGAGTGGACAGTTTTAGGAAGAAGACAGAAAAGCTCCCCCAATTATGACACCTTCAGTTAAGTTTTCCAGGGGCAACTGAGACTGTAAAATTATAATTTGGGCTATTATAAAAAAGTGTTTATCTGGTACAAACATTATCATACATATTTACAACTAGCATGAGTATCACTATACTAATATATATATATATATATATATATATATATATATATATATATATATATATATATATGCACTTTTTTACAAACCATGAATATCACTATACATATTTATACTTTTACAACCTTAGATTCAAAAGGAAACTCTATAGGACTATTTTACAAACTTTAACACATATCGACAAGAGATTTTCTTAACAGAACTAACTTATATTCAAAAGCAAACTCTATTAGCAAACATCTAGAAGAGATTTCTTAACTGAACTAATAAGAAGACAGGAAGTATGTAAATAATTTCTAAGGTTTGGAGTTTATAGTCAGCTTTGATATCATTCTGAAAGTTTTCTTGAGAGTTTGAAGTCAGAGCCTAATTTGTCAGCGGCTCTTAAACTTGACCGAGGGTAAAATTCCCTCTTCTTAATTTTTTAAAGCTATATGTTTTTAAAGATTACCATGGGCTTTTTAATGATGCCAATATTTCCCTCTTGCATATTTGGCACAACTCAATCCCATAAGTCTTTTCACACCCAGAGCAATTTTCCAGTGTAAGCAAATTCCCAATGTAAGGACTGCTTTCCATTTTTTTTTTAAAAAGGGGATTTCAAAGTGGTTGGTTGACAAATGGTATTAGCATTTTAATTATCTCCTGAGAGGCAAGCTGTTTGCCTGTTTGTAGTTCTCAGGAGGTAAGGCTAAACTTTCTAACATTACTTGGAAAAGAAATGGCATTTTGAGCTGAGAGGAAAAAAAAAACACTGAAAAACATTGTTTTTGGGGCAGTGTAGTACTGGCATCTCTGTTACAGACTTCATTTCCATTGTCACACCGTTACAAGCTACATTATGGACCACATTTCCCAAGCTGCCTTTCTCTATATCGTCATGCTTTTACAAACGAACTACACTTCCCATGCTGCCTTATGGTTCTGGGAGAGAACTTCCATTCACACGATCTGTATTTATGCCAAAATCAAGCTTCTGTTTCTATCACAGGGGATTTTTTGTCTTCTCTAAGCTTGCATTAGGGCATCTGCATGACTGTTTGACAGGCGTACCTCTTTAATCAGATTTTTCACCTGCCACTGTCCCTGGAGCAGGTCACACCTGTCCTCATGCACTCAGGCATTTGTTGCCAGAAGCAAAAATCCTTGGGTGCTTCACACCCTTGCCTCATTGGGTCGGTGAAAAAGAATGAGAGTACTTGAAAAAAAAAGAGCTTTTTCAGAAATATCTTTTCCCCAGTAGAAAAAAGAAAAGAAAGATCTTTTTCAGAAAGGTTTTTTTCCCTAAATGAAAAAGAAAAGAAAGAAATTTGAGAGATCCCCCCCCCTCTCAGCTGTTGGCGCTGCATAGCCCCACCTACCAACTTGGAGCTTGCATTCAAGAAGGCAACTCTCACTGTCCCACCAGCCTTGTTTGTACAGCCAAATTTTTTATAAACTTTAACACATATCGACAAGAGATTTTCTTAACAGAACTAACTTATATTCAAAAGCAAACTCTATTAGCAAACATCTAGAAGAGATTTCTTAACTGAACTAATAAGAAGACAGGAAGTATGTAAATAATTTCTAAGGTTTGGAGTGCTGTGTCACCTCTGCCTCGGCTCCGTGCTGGAGGAAGCTGCCTGACAACTGCAGGGATCTTAGTATCCCCAGAACGCACTCAAAACTCAGAGGTGCTTGTTCCCTGCCCCTTCGCTAATTGCTTCCTGATTGCTAGTTTGAAGTGGAGACATGATGCTAACAGTAAGGATTAGCAATGTTTCAGGGATTTTTTTTTCTATGCTAGGGCAGTTACCAGTGATTCTCCCATTCTGATAGAAGTTTCTTCCAGGTATATTTAGTTTTTGCCCTTATGGAAAGAGAAAAAAAATGTGAGAAAGAAAGGTCTGAAAAGCTTTTAGTTTTTCAGAGAGAGAGATTACTAAGTTTTCCCAAGACTTCTGTTCTCTAAACTTTGGCTTCATGGTCAAATGGAAACTAATTCTGATGGTATGATGTTTCATACAGTGGCAGCATCAGTGGGGTGAAAAGTTTTATTTCAACCACATCTACCTCAGGGAAATTTCTTTCCTCTGCTGCTCAGGACTTAAATCTAAGCTGTCCACAGGCCAAAAGCTCCCACAGGAATCTTTTTCTGCCTGTTTTCCTTATCTTTAATAGATTTTTCTCTGATTCTTCTATTGGAGAAATTATTTTGGCCGCTCCACGTAGTTAAAAGGATGTTTATTTAATGGCGTAACTCACAAATTAAGTGAAAGGTAGGTCGCAGGGTCTGGGGAAGGTGCCCCAGCATATGTCTCCAATAAAATGAGACAATTCTTTGCTTATTACAATATAAAGCTTGTTACAGGTATACCACACAGTCCCACAGGCCAAGCAGTCATAGAGAGATCCAATTGAACTTTAAAGGATATGCTAAATAAACAGCAACAGTTAACAATGACTCCTAGAAATAGACTGCATAGTGCTTTATTAAACTTGAATTTTCTCAATGCTAATGAGAAAGGAACAACAGCTACGGAGAGACATTGGATAACAGACAAAACTCCTGAGCTAAACCAACCAGTTTATTTCAAGGATGTGCTACAAGAAAATGATAGAGAAAAATTTGCCTTCATAGTACCTAATTATAATAATTCTCAGCCAGTCAAGAGATATCAATGGAAGGTCCTCCCACAGGGAATGTTAAACAGCCCTACTTTGTGTCAATACTTTGTGCAGAAACCATTAGAGATAATTCATGTAAAGTTTCCACAATCCATAATTTATCACTATATGGATGATATCCTATTAGCTGATCCAAAGTTAGATACATTAGAAAGCATGTTTGAAGAAGTAAAAAAAGTTTTGCCTCGCTGGAGACTGCAAATTGCTCCTGAAAAAATACAAAGAGGAGATTCTATTAATTACTTAGGATAAAAGATAGAGCTACAAAAAATTAGACCCCAAAAGGTACAACTAAGAAGAGATAGATTGAAGACTCTTAATGATTTTTAAAAGTTATTAGGAAGCATTTCCAACTTACTGGGTATCATGGGAATACCCAAAGATGGACTACAAAATTTGGCTAATACTCTAGAAGGGGACAAAGAATTAAATAGTTCAAAAGAATTATCAGCCGAAGCTGAGAAGGAATTGGCTCTAGTAGAAAAGACAATTCGAGAAGCACATGTGGATCGTGTGGATCCAGAACTTAAATGCATTCTTGTCATATTCCCCTCCAGACATTCCCCAACAGGTATTTTGATGCAGAGGGAAGATATTATATTGGAATGGATATTCCTACCATGTAAACCAAATAAGAAATTAAAGACTTATATAGAAAAGATCTCTGATTTGATTCAAAAGGGTAAATTAAGACTTCACCAGTTGACAGGAATGGACCCAGCAGAAATTGTAGTACCGTTAACTAATGAGGAAATTTCATCACTATGGAAAGATAATGAATACTGGCAGAGAGCCTACAGTAACTTTTTTGGGAGAGATTAACAACCACTATCCCAAAAGCAAGAGAATAGAATTCATAAAGAAGACTGAATGGGTCCTTCCTCACATTGTATGACAAAAGCCAATTTCTGGAGTCCTCACATTCTATACTAATGCAAATAAATCAGGGAAAGCAGGATATAAATCAGGAGACCTAAGTAAAGTGGTGCAAAGTCCATATAGCTCTGTAAAAAAGGCAGAACTGTATGTCATTCTTATGGTACTGATGGACTTCACAGAACCCTCAATATAGTCACTGATTCTCAATATGCAGAGAGAGTTGTTTTACATATTGAAACTGCTGAATTTATTCCTGATAATACAGAATTAACTTCATTATTCATACAATTGCAGGAAATCATCAGAAAAAGGGAACATCCTATATATATAACACATATCAGATTCCATACAGGTCTGCCAGGACCTTTAACACAAGGTAATGATGAGATTGATCAGTTACTAATAGGTAATGTGCTAGAAGCTTCAGAATGTCATAAGAAACACCATGTAAATAGCAAAGGTTTAAAGAAAGATTTTTCCATCACTTGGCAACAGGCTAAGGATATTGTGAAAAAATGTCCTACTTGTTCCATCTATTTAACCAAACTCCATTACCTGCAGAGAGTAATCCAAAAGGTAGACAAAGAAATGAAATTTGGCAGATGGATGTGTTTCATTTTGCAGAATTTGAAAGATTAAAGTATGTACATCATACCATTGACACCTATTCAGGATTTCAATGGGCAACTCCTATGAGTTCTGAAAAGGCTGATTCTGTGATTACACACCTATTAGAAGTTATGGCCATCATGGGAATACCTGTACAAATTAAGACAGACAATGCCCCACGTTGGGCGCCAGATATTGGAGAAATTATTTTGGCCACTCCACGTAGTTAAAAGGATATTTATTTAATGGCGTAACTCACAAATTAAGTGAAAGGTAGGTCGCAGGGTCTGGGGAAGGTGTATTGCAATCCAGCGGTGTTCTCTGGAGCTCTGCACAGTCCACCTTCACCGTTCAGCGTCCTGGCACAGAGAGAGCGCACAGAGAGAGCGCTGGCCCATCCAGCTCTCAGGTCTCCCAGCACCTCCCCTCGCCCCGCCTCATAGGCGTGACAGTTGCCAGAGTCTCAATGGGGGTTGGAACTTCCAGATCCAAGCTGGAATGGCCACCCACTACATTCTTTCACAGGAGTTTGCATTAATATCCCCATAGTTGGAAAATCAAGTACATAGTTTCTCTGTCTTGTTGCTTATCTTATCCTAAGTTTTTTTTCTTATACTATATTCTTTCATTCTACCTTATATTTTCCCTTCTTAACCTAATTTTTTTCTTATTTTTATAGATAGAAATTAAGAGAGAGAAAAGAAAGAAACCTAAATAGAGGGAAATATATGCTGCAGCCTCACTTCTCAGCTTTGGCATTCCATCACCTAACTTTCATTCCTGAGAATAAAATATGGTCACTCTTATAATTCATTATCAGGCAAGCCCCCTCACACCTGTTATGCCACTTAATACTCCTTTTGCCAACTCCCTGTCCCCGTTCCTGGTGCCATATGTGGGGGACCAGCTCCCACTTTTTTATGACAGGAAACTCTTGAGGAGAGAGGGATAAGAGATTGAGTAGAAATAGAGGTAGAAGATAGAGGGGGGATAAACAGAAACACAGGATAGCCTTGGGAGGGCCCAGATCCTTATCCACTGGCCCCTTTTATCTCTTATAAAGGGCTATTTATAGGAATGCCAAGGGTAGAGCAAAGACACCCTCCCCAGCACAGCTGAGTACAAACTTTTCCTATCACCTAGTAACTATGCACATGGTCAAACCATCCCCTTATGCAGCCCTGTGGGGTAAAGGAAGCTCAGATCTTACTAGGAAATCTTTGTGGGCCTCCACACAGCACCAAGAGAATTCTGGCTATATAGTGCCAAATATTGGTGACTTCTTCATGTAACTTATTACTTGAGTCT
The DNA here is from genome assembly GCF_049852395.1 of Peromyscus maniculatus bairdii. Lineage (NCBI taxonomy): Eukaryota > Metazoa > Chordata > Mammalia > Rodentia > Cricetidae > Peromyscus > Peromyscus maniculatus. The sequence continues at coordinate 10,439,552 of NC_134853.1, forward strand.
TCAGGACCAGCCTGGGTCCAATTACGTATGTGCTGCTTTCATTTGATGATGGATTGCTGCTGTGAAATCCAAGTTTATGGCTGGTTGGGTCAAATGACACCCAGCTCTTTTTTGGTAGATCAGGTCAGATGACAACTTGATGGTCTATTGTCAAGCATCCAGTTCTCACTAAAGCCCAATAGCTGACCAAGAGTTGTTATCTGCATATAATGGCAGGGCCTTGTTCCAAAATCCTAAAGGCCTCTTATGCAATCGACTTATGGGGACTTGCCAAAGGCTCAAAACAGTGTATGTACCTGTGATTAACACCTAAAGTACCATTAAGGTTTACTGGAGCATATGGTCCAAGTAGTAGAGCACAGGAGCCTAGATCTTCTGTTCCATGTCCCACTCCAAAGGAGGAACTCTCCCAGTCATTTGGTATATGGGATGATGTAACACTTCCATCTAAAAAAGGTGCCAACAGTTTACTTGATTGATTGACATACATTTTTCAGGTTCCTCTAGAGGAAAAGACCTGATATAATGAATACCTATTACAAAGGAGATTTATTGCATTGGTTTGCCTGATTTAGGCTGGGAAGTTCAATAATGGCTGTCTGAATATTGGAGAGACCGAGAACCCAGTAGATTCTCAGTTCATGAAGTGGGATACCTCAACAGCCCCAACATGGTGCTGAAGGCCTAGTACATTCCTGGAGAGTTACTGATTTTCAGTCTACATTGGAAATCCAAAGAAGCTGAATTTTGATGTCACAAAGGATATCAACCACATGCCCTTACTAGTAAAGTTCAAAGGAGGCAGCAGGCAGGCAAAAGCAACCCTACTTTTCCTTCAGACCTTTGAAGAAAGGTTTTTCCCCTAGGTTAACCTTTCTAGGAAATACCATCACATCCATGTTAAGCTGGGTATCTTAGTTGATTCCAGATCACATCAAGTTTATGAAAAAAATTAGCTACCATAGCTGAAGTAGGGTTAAAAATGCTTTAGTATGATTGATCTGGAGATGAAAATTTACCCAACTGAAAATATGCTGCATCCAAAATCCAAATAAAGCCACTAAGCATTAGTCTCTTTTCTTGATGGTTATAGGGGCCAGGTATGACAACTTATCTGTTACTTTAGAAGGAAAATATCTTCATGCCTCATGTCACTGGGTGCCTAAACTTTTCACCAAGGTAGAAAGAAGGTCCTTACATTTTTGTCTAGATTTATTTCCCATATATATATATATATATATATATATATATATATATATATATATTATGGCTGGTTGGGTCAAATGACATATATATATGCTTTACCAACAAGTCCAGGGTGGTTGCTACCTCCTGCTTAAGTATTCCAATTGGTATAATATCATTAATATAATGGACCCATGTAATACTTCATAGGAGAGACAGGTGATCACATGGAAGTTTAAATGATCAAAGCACTCCACAGATTTTTAAAATATTTGAACCATCTAACATACCATGCTTTGTGATATTAACAAGAAATGTATCAATCTTTGGTATCAGCTATTTCAAAAAGCAAATTAGAAAAAACTAGAAAATGAAATCTAAACAGACCATTTCTGTAGCCCATATAAGCACACAGCAGTGCTGTATCTGATGCTGTTGTATGTCTTTCTTGGACTAGTCATTCCACACTGGAGATGACTAGTTGTGGTGATATTTTATTTATATGTTAATAAATAAAGTTTGCCTGGAGATCAGAGGACATAGACAGCCATTTTTTAAGTAAACATAGAAGTCAGGCAGTGGTAGCACATGCTCTTATCCAATCACATGGCAGGCAGGGTCTCTGTGTGTTCAAAGACATACTAGGGAACAGCCAAGCATGGTGACACATGCCTTTAATCCCAGTACCAACCATAGAGATCTGTAGGTCTGTACAGACAGGCAGTAAAAAGGAAGTAAGGTAGCTGGGCTAAGAGCCAAAGAGAGGGCACAACAGCAAAACAATAAAAGCCTTGGTAGACAGGAAGTATCTCTCTTGGGAAGCTACAGTGGCATAGTGAGTTAAGGCTAGCTAGTGTCTCCCACTATTTCCCTGATCTCTTAGGATTTTTACCCCTATATTTGGCTCTGTTTCTTATTTAATAAGGCTGTTTAGAAATTCATCTACAACTATTTATGCAAATGAATCCAGAAGGTTGAACTATCCTTCTAAACAAATGGGTCAAATATTATAAATTGTATGTTCTTCCATTTGAGCTTTTCCTAATTAAGTGCATCTACTGTTTTTCACTAGAAATTTCAGTAAAAGTATATGATGGGATGTTCAGAACATTTTCAAGTTTCACAGTGTCTGTAGAGCATGCTTCCTTTATTGTTATAGTCAGGATTCCCTATAGAAACAGAAATGATAGACTGAATATCTACCTTTCTGTCTTGACTGTCTTGTCTGTCTGTCTATCTATCTATCTATCTATCTATCTATCTATCTATCTATCTATCTATCTATCTATCTATCTGGGATTTATTAGAGTGTCTTTCAAGTTGTGTTCTGGATAATCTAACAATGGTTGCCTACCAATGGAAAGTCCAAGAATCCAGTGGGTTTTCAGTTCATGAGGCTGGGTGTCTTAGTTGGTCTTCAGTATACACTGGATTCCTGAAGAAGCAGGATCTCATGTCGGTGAAGGAATTGATTTGCCATCCAGGGTGAGAGCAAGAAGTCAGAGAGGGAGGGAGGCAGGGAGGGGGGAGGGAGGGAGAGAGGGAGGGAGGGAGGGAGGGAGGGAGGGAGGGAGGGAGAGAGAGAGAGAGAGAGAGAGAGAGAGAGAGAGAGAGAGAGAGAGAGAGATTGAAGTTCTTTTTTTTTCCGAGACAAGGTTTCTCTGTGTAGCTTTGTGCCTGTCCTGGAACTCCCTTGGTAGCCCAGGCTGGCCTCAAACTCACAGAGATCTGCCTGGCTCTGCCTCCCAAGTGCTGGGATTAAAGGTGTACGCCACCACTGCCAGCTGAAGTTCCTTCTTTCATATAGGCTGTTACCAGAAGGTGTGGCCAAAATTAAAGATATTTCTTTTCATCTCAAAAGATCTGGATTAAAAATGGGTCTCCCATTTTAAAGAGTTAATTAAGAAAATATTCCTTACAGGTGTACCCAGCCACTTGGGTTTTAGCTAATTCCAGATGTTGTCAAGTTGACACCAAGAATAGCTACCACACTGATATTGCCATATGATCTCTAGAGAGAGCTTTCCCTTTTCTTAAGGACCTTTACATCTATATCAGATCTGTCCCTTCTATCCCAGCATCTTCCTTCAGCCATTGAGAGTTTTCTTGGGATTTGGAGGATATATCCTGATTGTTGAATTGAACCAAACTCAAGTTTATCATTGCCTTGGCTGACCCTGGCCTACCCAAGATGCTAGGATAGTATCCTCTACTTGTTTTTATGATCTAATTTACCCAAAATTTACTATTGTGGCATATGAACTCAAATATTTTTTGCATTTATAAATATTCTTTTTCAGTGACTAGACATCACATTATATTCAAAGATGCTAAACATGTTGAAATAGCAGAATTGAAATATTACAGCAAATCCTAACATTCAGCAATGAACAAATTTAGGAACTTAAACATGACTGAATGTCCTGAGGGTGAAGTCTGTCCAAAGGAGTAGAATTTCAGTACTCTAGCACTGGAGGCCCATCATTAATATGACATCAAGAGCATTAAGGGGAGATGTTGGGATAGAAATTGGTATGTTCTGGCAAAGAAGAGATGTCTGAAGAGGCGATACACATTGTGAAAATTTCCACATGAGCTTTTCCAAGGAGCCAAAAATATATTGGAATCAATAAATGTCAGTAGCTTGCATCGGCTTTTAAAACCATATTAATGTAGGGACATAAAGCCCTTGGCATAAACAAAGCTAACCACTTGCCAGAGCCTTATGCTCTGAATCATCCCAGACACTCACCTGATTTATCTTGGTTCAAATGCTGTTTTTAATCACTGCTAAGTTATAATTCTAAGATGCTGAAAGGCAGACAAGGCAAAAATGTGTGGTACACATGTCTTTTCAGCAACATGGCACTATGTGAAGAATATTTGTGGCTAAATTAAAGTTTAGGACAGTCAGTGCCATTTAATGAATTCTAGGTTAGCAATGATAAATAAACAGTGACTCAGAACACTGTTTATTTTCTGTGCTTGAGACTTTACTTTGGAATGGGCCCTATAAACACACATGTCCTTCTCACAAGGCTGGCATTCACATACTGTGCTGTGATACCCAGAAAACCCAGAAACACAGGATTTGCCTGAATGAACAGCTCGTCACTTCATACAAGAAGCCACAGAAGACTGCTTTACAGCAGCAGACATGAAAAGACATTCAAGGTACTGGCTACAATTTTAAGGCCACTTAATAGAAAATTCTGCAATCAGTGTTTGGTGAGTGACATTGTATGTTGCCTCTATCCTAACTGATGATGTTTAAGGATGTGACAAAGTTTACAGAATAATTCAACACCAGTTGATCCGGGAGCCTTGACTTTTACCATGAATTCCCATAGTAAAATGAGTCCTTTCCTCCCAGATAGGATATTGAGTGCCACAGATTCTAGGTTAGCAACAATGTTACTATAACAGCTGAAGAAGACCTTGATCTCCTGATCCTCCTACCTATACTTTCCAAGAGATGGGACTGCAGTAGCATACCACTATGCCTAGTGGAAATTGTGTCCTTTGTCCAACAATTGTTCAGTGTAGTCCCAGATGTTAGTGTACCAAGATTTGATTTATCTTCCAAAGCTAAAGTAGAACTTTCATATAATGTGTTTGGTAGTGCTGTGCAATTAACTCACAAGAGAAATTAGTTTAGGATTGTGGCTGTTGATCAAGCTCACAAGCAATATGTGCTTATTCTTACAACCACTGTGGTGTAATTTTGTCTGCTGATATGATCATTATTGTTAGCACACTGGGAAAAATGTTATGAATTCTAGATGAGTCACAACAAATAGTTAGTTACTCTTGTGGAACTTTTAGGCTATTATTGATAGAAAGTACCAAATAAAATATGTATACTCCATTAATCAGCAAGAAATCACATTTCCCAGATAGAAATTCAGAGAGAAATAATAGTTTCGAGAGCTGTTGCCAAAGCAACACCTTGGCAGTGCAACAGGCACCCCGACCTTAGTGGGGTCCCAGACCTTAGCACTACTGACTCCATGATGAAAGTGCCATGCAGGCCTTGGAACTTCGCACACAGGAAGTAACCCTTGCCAAAATGAGAACAAAAACCTAATCCATCGAAGTCCATAGTTCTTGGAAAGTTCCTAAATGTAGTAGCCTTGCTATTTGGCTTCTGTAGTTCTGCTTCTGGCTGCTTTTGTTTACTGAGGTATGTCAACCAAGGATGGTGTGTGTGTATGTGTGTGTGTGTGTGTGTGTGTGTGTGTGTGTGTGTGTGTGTGTGTGTGTATGTGCATGCTTAAAAGCTCACCCTAAGAAAGGCTCAAGGCTGCACTGAGGTTTTGAACACCTAGTAAGTAGTCACTGGCTTGCTAAGAAAAGACTTTCTATTAACCCGTATCTGAGTGATCTTCTCTGGTGGATACCTCACAAGAGCAGTTCTGGGTTTGACTTCCAGCATTACTGCATCCTCCCCCCTCTGTGTCTTCTTCCTCCTGTTCCTCCTCCTCCTTCTTCTTTAATGATAGCAAAGTAGCCTAGGAAACCAGAAAATACTTCCATTATTTCCTTCTTTCTTAAAACCAGACCTGATTGTGAGCCTAAAATGTATTTCTCTCATGGATTTGAACTATATCCTTTCCTCAACTTATCCAAATCAAAGAGTTTCCTCAAACTGATAATACTCCCATTCAGACATACCCAATTCTTCAGATTTTATAATCTTTTCTTACTTCTGAGCAACTAAAATCTCCCAGGCTTAAATCTCATTTTTTGAGGCCCATGGTATTTCCTATAAAAAGGGAGAGAAGCGTGTATATTTTTTTTTGTAGTAACCTATATCTCTTTGCTTTCCATCATGGCAACAAAAATGTAAGAAGTAGTCAATTTAAAACAAGGAACAGTTTATTTCAGCTGACAGATTTGGAAGTTTTAGTCCAAGTTGTTGAGTCATTGCTTTTGGGCCTGTGGCAAGGCGGCAAACCACAGTGGGAGTGCACAGTGTCTCATGTCATGGTTGCTGGGACGCAAAGAGAGAGACAGAAAGGGCCAGCAGCACTCTAGTACCCTCTTCAAGGATACACCCTCAATGACATAACTTTCTTGTTGACATAAAACTAGTTGACATAAAGTTGACATAAAATTAGCATTGTACCATTTTTCTTTCTCATGTATGAGAGTTTTTCTCACATGTTATATATGTGTACTAGGTGAATGCCTAGTGTTCCCAAAGTCCAGGTTACCTAGAATGCTAGTTGTAGATGGTGTAGGTCCTCATGTGGAAGGTGGAAACAAAACCTGAGTTCTTTGCAAGAGTAACAAGTGCTTTTATATTGAGCCAACACTCCATCCTCAGGTAGCATCTCCTAAAGCTTCCATGACCCCACTCCATAACCATCTGGCCTTCAAAACATGTGGCAGTCCCAATCCACTGCCATCCCTTCTCTCCCCACCCACACTCCCATTGCTATGGCCCAGCCTCCAATTCCAGCAGAGACTTCCTGCTGGACCAGAGGTCACACCTACAGGCCTCCTCCATGCTCTTGGAATTCCCCTTCCCCAGACACCATCCCCAATGCCCCTTCCCTCCTCATTGACATGTCCTAGCCCCTTTTTTGGACAGAGTCCCCTTGCTCAACAAGAGGCCACACTGGCCACCAGAAGTCTAGCCCCAAACTCAGGTGGAGACCTCCTGCTCAACCACAGTCCACACAGACCAGAAGACCAGAGAGGAAACAGAAACTAAAGAACAAAACAAAAACAAACTCAGAGATTGGCACTCTAAAGCCAGATGCTTAGATGCCAGCTTAAGAACACAATTGACAATAGTCAGGGCAGTATGTCACCACCACCAGGGCCCAGTTATCCTAATTCAGCAAGCTCTAAATATTTCAACACAGCTGAAGCACAAGAAAATGACCCTAAAACCAACTTTATGAAGATGATAGAGGTTCTTAAAGAGGAAGTGAATAAATCCCTTAAGGAAAGCAAGGAAAAGACAAAAAAAAGTTGGAGGAAATGAATAAATCCCTTAAAGAAAGCCAAGAAAATACAAACAGTTGAAGGAAATGAACAAACCATTCAAGATCTGAAAATGGAACTAGAGACAATAAAAAGAGCACAAACTGAGGGAAATAAAAAAATCGAGGTAAGTGAAGAGAAAGCTTGTCCTTTTCTGAAGGGAAATGGAGAAGAAGTGGATCTGAGAGAGGGGAGATTGGGAAGATGGCACTGGGAAGAGTAGAGGGAGGGGAAACTGTGGTCAGGATGTAATATAAGATCATCATCATCATCATCACATCAACAACAACAGAAAAATCCTGAGTGAGGTAGCCCCCAAAGACAAACATGGTACGTACTCACTTATAAGTGGATACTAATTGTTAAGTAAAGGATAATCATGCTACAATTCATAGACCCAAAGAGGCTAAGTAACAAGGAGAGGCTGAGGCTCAAGGGAGGACACATGGTCTCTCTGGGAAGGAGAAATGGAATAGATTTTGAGGATGGACTAGGGCGGGTGGGGATGGAAACAGGAGGGATCAGATGGGTGGGAAGGGATGGTGAGAGAGAGTATAACAACTGGAATTGGGGATCATTTGAGGGCAATGTGGAAACCTAGTGCAGTGGAAACTTCCTGGAATCTATGAGGTTGACTCTAGTCAGGACTCCTGGAAATGTGGGATCTGGAGCCTCAACTAGCCATCTTCTACATGCAGGCAAGGCTTCCAGTGTTGATAATGGGATACCAACCCAGCCACAAAACCTTTGACCTACAATGTGTTCTGTCTGCAAGATATGCTGGGGGTAATTGTAGCACAGAACTCGTGGGAGTGGCCAATCAATGACTGCTCTAACTTGAGGCCCATGGCATGAAAGGGAGTCCAGGCCCAACACTGCCTAGATGGCCAGGAACTGGATACTGGATAGTTCAGAGACCAAGGATAGAACCAAACATGACTGGCAAAAAGAGGAAGGAGAAGAAAAGAAGAGGAGGAGGAGGAGGAGAGAAAAAGAAAGAAAAGTCACTGAAATGATCCATAATGTAGACAAATCATCTTCAGAGAAGCCTCATTCAGCAACCAATGGGAGCAGGTGCAGAGACCCAAAGCCAAACATTAGCCTGAGCTGGGGGAACTCAGAAGAACAGAGGGAGGAAGGATTGTAGGAGCCAGAGGCATTGAGGTCACCAGGAGAATATGCCCAACAGCGTCAACTAAGCAGGGTTCATAGGGGCTCACAGAGACTGAAGTGGCAATCACAGAGCCCACATGTGTAGCTAGAGTTTTCCTGCCTTGCCCACAGTCAGGACAAATCTCTGTCACCCGCCAGTCCCACAGCCGCTCAGACCCAACCAAGCAAACACAGAGACTTATATTGCTTACAAACTGTATGGCCGTGGCAGGCCTCCTGTTAACTGTTCCTATATCTTAAAGTAACGCATTTCTACAAATCTATACCTTGCCACGCGGCTCGTGGCTCACCAGCATCTTCACATGCTGCTTGTCCTGGCAGTGGCTGGCAGTGTCTCCTTCTGCCTTCCTGTTCTTTTATTTCTCCTCTCTGTTAGTCCCGCCTATACTTCCTGCCTAGCCACGACCAATCAGGTTTTATTTATTGACCAATCAGAGCAACTTGACATACAGACCATCCCCCAGTACAGCCAAGTGCAGACCATCTCAAACACCTGCACTCAGGCCCATGGTCCTAATCATCCTCTATGCAAACCTGCTGGGTAATGCCACAAGGAACCCAAGAAGGGCTCCCACAGGACATACATTAACATCCCACAGCACTTCCCCTTTTCTTTTTTTTAAAAAGGAAGGTTTTAACTTTTACACATCTCCAAAGCCAGCTTGGTATATTTGGGAATTTGGGCGTAGCTTCTCTTACTACTTCCTGCTGGAGGGGGGCGCTGTATCTTATGGGGACACAAGGAATATTTAAGGATCATGGAGTAGTCCGTGAGGCTGTATCGTCTGAGCCAGTTGCCTTGAAACAATTCTGGATGTTGAATCATCTGGGCCATGGTGTCATCAGAGACCTTTCAGGTGGTCTTGGCTGGTCAAACCTGATGTATCTTAATCTGGAACAAATCCATAGCCTCTGGCTTTCTGTAGAAACAAAAGCAGAGTCTCCTTTCCAAAGCAGGGCAGGTCTGAGTTGTTCGTAGCACCGGCTTTAAGCAAGCTGCTCACAGACCTAGGCCCGGGCTAGAAGCTGCCGCTCGGACTAGGAAGCCGGCAGCTTGAACTAGGTAGCCAGCAGCTCGGACTAGGAAGCCGGCAGCTTGGACTAGGAAGCCGACCGCCCGGTCTGCCGCCCTTGCGGGAAAGCGGACCTGCCGCCAAGCCAAGTGGTTTTTAATGGATTCTTGTCACGTTGGGCGCCAGATATAGATGTAACCAACCGTCTTATTAAATAAGAAACACAGAAACAATGCAAAAGAGAAAGCCGAGAGGTCAGAGCTCAGAGCTAAAATCTCACCCTTCCGCCTGCGGTGTCCCA